>NC_064923.1:162685025-163008525 GCF_023897955.1 Schistocerca gregaria | reverse complement strand
AGAGGGAAATCATCCTGTTCGGCGTATGTCTCTGGTGCATCGTACAGCATCTGCAGCAGCAATTTGAGCGGCGGATGGCACCAAAGTGACACAACGAAATGTTACAAATCTGTTACTTCAAGGACAGCTCCGAGCCACACGCATGTAGCGTGAATTACACTGACCCCAAGCCAAAGCCATTTGTGACTTCATTTGTATCATGCGAGAGCTCGTTGGAGGACAGGGCGGAGGTCTGTTCTGTTTTCTGATTAAAGCTGTTTCTGCCTCGGTGCCAATGATGGGAGTGTGTTGTTTAGTAGGAGGCCAGCTCAGGGCCTGCAACCAACCTTTCTACGTGCTAGAGTCACTGGACCTACCAATGACCATCCAGCATCTCTCAGCCAAGTTGGTGGAGAAATGGAATGCCTACGAGAAGAATTACTTTCTCATCTAACCACCTTGTGGCCAGGACGGCTGTACGTTCTGTGCAAACATTGCCGCCCGTGGTGGTCACAGATCCTACTAAGAGCCATGTCTCACCGTTTGTAATGTTCAGGAGACCATCATAAAGCCGGAGAGTTCTGTGTAGTTATTATCTTTGATAGAGGCGTTCATTCTGTTCGTGTCACTTTGTATGTCTCCATGTTACCTTCTGTTCTATATTGTAACAGTTCCTTCTACGAATTGTCTACGTTTCCTCGAGCGATACCGACCAACAGTAGAATGTCGTGCGAAACTCACTTTTGTCTTTACGTTTCACGTACCAGTGTAGTTCTAAAAAATTTCAAAACGGGTCAAATGGCTCTGAGCATTGTGGGACTTAACATCTGAGGACGTCATACTTCTAGAACTTAGAACTACTTAAACCTAATTAACATAAGGACATCACACACATCCATGCCAGAGGCAAGATTCGAACCTGCGACCGCAGCAGTAGCGCGGTTCTGGACTGAAGCGCCTACAGCACTTCAGCCGATGAGAACCCACATTAGTGGCTGTAAGCAGAAGGACGGTTTCTGTGTGAAGGAAGCCACAGAAATATTTGCTGCTGCTGTTGTCAAAGCAATAAAGCCAGCTTACAGCTATCTTCCGGATTTCAGGTCGGTAATGCGGGCATCTACTCGGCTACAAATAAACTGAAATGGAAGGTTCAGCAGCGTGTGGCAATGGGAGCCACAATTGGACTTTATTGGGTTGATACTTCAAAAATAGTTCTGATGAACGCAAGGAGTTTGTATGAACGTGGAATTAGCGAAACTACAAGAATAGAGAATTGAGGAATCCAGCCAGGGAGTGAGATAACTGTAGCCCAGACAACCATGAATCGTAACTGAGTAGCTGAAACGAAGTACACCGGAAGCCGCTATTGAGTCCAATGTAAGTTACAGACGGACGAAAAAGTGTGCAAGTAACGGAAGGGATATGCAGATGGAACGTTGGAGCTATATGGCTAGTTACAATTACAATTAGCTTTCTCACTTTCTAGGAACAAAATTTTCGATACTTTTGGCACTCACACTAATCAACCAAGACATGGCCAACACGAGACCGAAAGTCACCATGATAAAAGTTAAACAGTTAGAGCTCGGAGTCTCAAAAAAGACGAAACTGCTCGACTGGTCGTGTGCTACAGTCGTGAGCATCTACTGAAAGTGACTGAAGGACGGTAAGACAAGGAACAGGTGACAAATTATTGGACGTCAATGTCTCATCACGCAACATGGAGGTCGGAGGCTTGCCCACTTATAACACTATCACTGCACCGTTTTGCTATGTCTGCATATAGATAATACTCGATTTTGGTGTTTGTATGCATTATAATGTTACCTTGTGGAAGGATTTTTACAGATTTAATCGTGAAATTCGTAAAGAGTTTTGCTTATCGGGGTTGAAAATAAAGTTACCTAAAACACAGAAAGTATCAGATCCGATTTAGATAATGTTTTAATTAACTAAATTTACTCAAATGAAAAGGAATACGGTCACCAGCCTAATTAGGCATAGAAATGTGAAACATTTATTTTAAAGAAAAAGTAAATAGTTTTGGTGGAAAGCACCTATACTCCTTTTTGACGAAAGTGCAATGAACTCTATTACAAGCATAAAAATGTTATAGTGGATAAAAGCAGTTATTGTAAGATACTCAAGTTTTCACTTACATAAATGACACTAACACTCATCAACAGTAAATACTTTGCCAATCCTGAGATGTATCATCATCACAGAAACTGCAATTCATTACTAAACTAGAAATGGACATGGGCCTAGTATTAGTTCATCAGATACTTTCTACACAGCAGAAATTTAATTCAAATTCACCTGCATTAAGGTTCACACATTCCTTAGTAAGCATTGTTGTAACTGTTTTTGTGAATAAGAGCACTCTTAGTAGCTCTACCTTCAGTAATATCATCAAAAGTCAAAACAAACTTCAAAAGCAGTTGGTATGTTCTTAATCAAGTAATTTTATGCATTTTGAAGAACTTATAATAGTGCCCTTAATCTTGACTGCTATTATAAAGGAAACTTTACACACACATCTGAAGCAAATTAAAATCAGTAAACTTTGGTTGCACTCTTTCATAAATCTGACTCACCTTATATGCTTTTCCAACAGTTAATGCAGCAGTATTTACCAGGTATTGTATATAAAATCTACCTTTGAGAACATTTACTTTAACTAATCTCAACATGGCTTCTTAACTGTTCGTCATCAGCACAATCATTTACTTTCATAGCCGAAATTTAAGCGAGTAATTTTTAAAATGACGAAACCTTAAACTGAAGCAATTCAATTACTATGGAGGCTTTCACAAAAGCAACACTTCGTGCGTCAGCTTCAACGAAATCCACACAAATTTTTAAAAACTTTTTGCACTCAATTTCAAGCAACAGCAATCAAACACTTGTTTTTGATTATCAGTACTCATACTCGGGGCACTCGGAAATCATTGTTCAAAAGAAGGGTATCCTAAGATGTATTATGAGGAAACAATTCAAGGTAGGTACACGAATTTACCATGAGTCACCTTATACAGTGTGAGTCACCTAACGTTACCGCTGGATATATTTCGTAAACCACATCAAATACTGACGAATCGATTCCACAGACCGAATGTGAGAAGAGGGGCTAGTCTAATTGGTTAATACAAAGCATAAAAAAATGCACAGAAGTATGTTTTTTAACACAAATCTACGTTTTTTTAAATAGATTCCCGTTAGTTTTGTTAGCACATCTGAACATATAGACAAATACGTATCCAGTGCCGTTTGTTACATTGTAAAATGTTAACTACATCCGAAGATATTGTAACCTAAAGTTGACGCTTGAGTGCCACTCCTCCGCTGTTCGATCGTGTGTATGGGAGAGCACCGAGTTAACTAGGGATCCAAAGGGAACGGTGATGGACCTTAGGTACAGAAGAGACTGGAACAGCACATTACGTCCACATGTACATTACCATGAGCGGTGACGTACACGTACACACGTGGTTTCCGTTTTCAGTTACGGAGTGGAATAGAGTGTGTCCCGACATGTCAGGCCAATAGATGTTCAATGTGGTGGCCATCATTTGCTGCGCAAAATTGCAATCTCTGGCGTAATGAATGTCGTACACGCCTCAGTACATATGGTGTAATGTCGCCACAGGCTGGCACAATACGTTGTTTCATATCCTCTGGTGTTGTAGGCACATCACGGTACACATTCTCCTTTAACATACCCCACAGAAAGAAGTCAAGAGGTGTAGGAACAGGACAACGGGCTGGCCAATTTATGCGTCCTCCACGTCCTATGAAAGACCCGTCGAACATCCTGTCAAGGGTCTGCCTAGTGTTAATTGCGGAATGTGCAGGTGCACCATCATGTTGATACCACATACGTCGACGCGTTTCCAGTGGGACATTTTCGAGCAAAGTCGGCAGTTCATTCTGTAGAAACGCGATGGATATTGCAGCTGTTTGGGCCCCTGCAATGAAGTGAGGACCAATGAGGTGGTCGCCAAGGATTCCGCACCATACATTTACAGTCCACGGTCGCTGTCGCTCTACCTGTCTGAGCCAGCGAGGATTGTGCACCGACCAGTAATGCATGTTCCGTAAATTCACTGCCCCGTGGTTTGTGAAACCCGCTTCATCGGTAAACAGGTAGAACTGCAACGCATTCTCTGTTAATGCCCATTGACGGAATTGCACTCGATGATTAAAGTCATCACCATGAAACGGGTGAAAGCGGTGACGATGCAGTATGTTCATGACACTGCTCACCGACCGTGGCCCTAACAGGGTTCTATTTAAAAAAAAAAAAAAACGTAGGTTTGTGTTAAAATACATACTTCCGTGCATTTTTTATGGTTTGTATTATCCAATTACACTAGCCCCTCTCCTCACTTTCGATCTGTGAAACTGATTCGTCAGTATTTGATGTGGTTTACGAAATATATCCAGCGGTAATGTTAGGTGACTCACCCTGTATTTCCACATACTAAATATGCTGATCCAACACTTTATCAGAGTTTGACTTCACCCCTATGCATAAGTGACTGCACATTGTTGGTGGAGAGTAAATGACGACAGGTGGAGTTTTCGTTGGAAGTAATATCTGTGTTATTTTTATCGTGGTGACGATCATCAACTTTTATAGTATTTTCCAGCAACAGAGCACTGTACACGTATTAGAGCCATTCATCCACCAGAGGCTTTTCCATAATACACTGCTGGCCATTAAAATTGCCACACCACGAACATGACGTGCTACATACACGAAATTTAACCGACAGGAAGTAGATGCTGTGATATGAAAATGATCAGCTTTTCAGAGCATTCACACAAGGTTGGCTCCGGTGGCGACACCTACAACGTGCTGACATGAGGAAAGTTTCCAGCCGATTTCTCATACACAAACAGCAGTTGACCGGCGGTGCCTGGTGAAACGTTGTTGTGATTCCTCGTGTAAGGAGGAGAAATACGTACCATCACGTTTCCAACTTTGATAAAGGTCGGATTGTAGCCTATTTCCATTGCGGTTTATCGTATCGCGACATTGCTGCTCGCGTTGGTCGAGATCCAATGACTGTTAGCGGAATATGGAATCGGTGGGTTCGAGAGGGTAACACGTAACATCGTGCTGGATCCCAACGGCCTCGTATCACTTGCAGTCGAGATGACTGGCATCTTATCCGCATGGCTGTAGCGGATTGTGCAGCCACTTCTCGATCCCTGAGTCAAAAGATGGGGACGTTTGCAAGACAACGACCATCTGCACGAACAGTTCGGCGACGTTTGCAGCAGCATGGACTATCAACTCGGAGACCATTGGTGCTGTTACCCTTCACGCGGCATCACAGACAGCAGCGGCTGCGATGGTGTACTCAACGACTAACCTGGGTGCACGAATGGCAAAACGTCATTTTTTCAGATGAATACAGGTTCTGTATACAGCATCATGATGGTCGCATCCGTGTTTGGCGACATTGCGGTGAACGCACATTGGAAGCGTGTAATCGTCATCGCCATACTGGCGTATCACCCGGCGTGATGGTATGGGGCGCCATTGGTTACACGTATCGGTCACTTCCTGTTCACATTGACGGTACTGAACAATGGACGTTACATTTCAGATGTGTTACGACCCTTCATTCGATGCCTGTGAAAACCTGCATTTCAGCAGGATAACGCACGACCGCATTTGGCAGGTCCTGTAAGGGTCTTTCTGGATACAGAAAATATTCGACTGCTGCCCTGGCGAACACATTTTCCAGATCTCTCACCAATTGAAAACGTCTGGTCAATGGTGACCGAGCAACTGGCTCATCACAATACACGTCACTGCTCTTGATGAACTGTGTTATCGTGTTGTAGCTGCATGGGTATCCAAGCTCTGTTTGACTCAATGCTCAGTCGTATCAAGCCCGTTATTACAGCGACCGGTGGTTGTTCTGGGTACTGAGTTCTCGGGATCTACGTACCCAAATTGAGTAAAAATGCAATCACATGTCAGTTCTAGTATATTTGTCCAATGAATACCCGTTTATCATGTGCATTTCTTTTTGGTGTAGCAGTTTTCATGGCTAGTGTTGTATCTTTAATCTTCGAAAGCCTTACTTGGCACCTGCACAATGCACCCCTCAATTGCTAGAGGCTGACTGTACGGTTGCCAGTCTCAGATTGACTTTCGGTGCACCTTTTACCTTGCACCAACGACAACTGGAAGCGCTAACTCACTTTCGTTTCAGAGGGGAAGCACACCAAGTTTTAGTCTTTACAATTCAAAAGTTCTAAGTGTGAATCAGCATATACACAGTTGTATATTCATACCTTTTACAAAATCTTTTCAGTTATACATATTAGCAATTCAACAAAGCCGGCCGTTGTGGCTGAGCGGTTCTAGGGGCTCCAATTCGGAACCGCGCTTCTACTACGGTCGTAGTTTCGAATCCTGCCTCGGGCATCGGTGTGTGTGATGTCCTTAATTTAATTAGGTTTAAGTAATTCTCAGTCTAGGAGACTGATGACCTCATATGTTAAGTCTCATAGTGCTCAGGCCCATTTTCTGAATTTAACAAAAAAAAATGCATATTATTAAATTCATCCTCCTCCAAATGAGGCAAATTGTTTAAACGGTGAAAAGAAAACATATTATACATCCTTCGAGGATATCAAAGATTACATATCAAGGAAAACATACGTTATGCAAAGCATAAATAATCAAAAAAAATAATGGAATCTTAACTATGGTGTTACGCGCTTTGTAACACGTCAGAACGTCCGCTCAGTATTGTCGCATCGAATTAGTTCGCGCCCGAAAATAGGAAAGCGAGTGAAAGAGTTCGAAAGTGATATGCTGTAGTTGTCCTTTTTGGGGTGGTTGCGAGTACGACCGTCTTCTGACTGTACGCACATGTTCCAAATCACAGCCGGTGCACATGTGTTGTGTTATAAATACTTGGAGCGATGCTTTTCACACTAATATGTGTCTCTTTTCTGCATGTTCTACAGTCTTCGCGTCGTCGTTTCTCCAACTTGAGGGGTATTTAAAAATAACCCTGTACTTGCGAACATACACTGTCGTTTCTGTGTGGTTCGTATCATAAATGTTCCTTGATGTTAACAGGACAATTTTATAGAAACTAAGATGGTGGTCTGTCGACGGAATTATGTTAGTACTCCAATTATCCGAACACCAGTATTCGGATTACCAATTATCTAGATCGCTTTGAGCGAAAAAATTATTTGCACCATAGGATTTTTTTTCGAGAGTTATTACACTATACTGTACGTTTCCTTGTAAATCCAACATCAGTTCTCAGCGAATGTATTAGAAGGCAAAATCTCACAACGGACAAAGATTGTGGGAGCACACTGTTGTACGCGCAATACTTGTATTGTGTGTGTTTGCCATCATTCACTGCGGCCTGCACCAATCTGTGTCATTACCTCCGTACAGTCCACTCACGGCACAGTCAGAGATTCGTGTGATTCCAAATCTTGAAATCACCTCCCAGGGCTTCACTTTAAAAGAGATGAATCTGCACAGGCAGGGGTGAGATTGTGGCTCCGTCAAAAAATTACCTACATTGACGGTATTAACAAGCTAGTCTCTCGTTAGGAGAACTGTCTGTTTGTCGCCGAGGTGACAAGGTTGCGAAATAAATTGGTTGACATGAAGAACAAAGCTGTACAATTTTAATAACGTTTGCTTTATATAGAAATCTGTAACGGATAAAATATTCTGCGACATTACTTTTGAGCCCACACACGAGGATGACGAGGGTTAACAGACTTGCACGCTACAACTACTACCGCCAAACAGCACAGCTGTGTGCCAGCCACGTGTATTTTATTTTCATCGCCTAGTTAGAAATTTTATTCCGCGGCTTCAGAATTACAGTCTGCTTTTGGAAACCCAGCGCGAATTGCAAAACCGAGTGGATGCAGTAACGACTGATAGAATAACTCATGATCAACTTTGAGCACCAATTTTTCAGAAAATTTTATCGCATGCCTGCTACGCATCAAAATTAATTACCAAAAAGGAAATATTGTAAACCATTTTTGCCTCTTTATCTTCTGAAGAAACACTATAACTGCGTGAAGATTACAACGACAGAGGTTCTAGGTGCCGCATGTGTATTTGCCTCGAATGTTTATATCACATTCTTGTTCGAAGACTATAGAGGACATGTAACAGAGTGGGCGAAAGAGACAATGTGATCGATCGCTATTAAACTTTTCGTTGTTTACTACGCCAAACCGTTTGAGAAATTTATTCGCCTACCTTTTATTATTCCACAATTTATTTAATTTCTTTATTACATCTCACATACCTACGAATTTCGAAACGGGAAAATTACAAATGAATACAAACACCTTGATCGCTACACCAGCGGCGCTTTCTTTTAACTAAGCATACCTTATGGTACCATAAGCAGCAATCAAAACGTTCCTTTTCGCGCTTTCTAGGAAAATATGTGTCTGAAGATCCCATATACAGGGTGTTACAAAAAGGTATGGCCAAACCTTCAGGAAACATTCCTCACACACAAAGAAAGAAAATATGTTATGTGGACATGTGTCCGGAAATGCTTACTTTCCATGTTGGAGCTCATTTTATTACTTCTCTTCAAATCACATTAATCATGGAATGGATACACACAGCAACAAAACGTACCAGCGTGACTTCAAACACTTTGTTACAGGAAATGTTCAAAATGTCCTTCGCTTGCGAGGATACATGCATCCACCCTCCCTCGCATGGAATCCCTGATGCACTGATGCAGCCCTGGAGAATGGCGTATTGTATCACAGACGTCCACAATACGAGCACGAAGAGTCTCTACATTTGGTACCGGAGTTGCGTAGACAAGAGCTTTCAAATGCCCCATAAATGAAAGTCAATTAGGTTGAGGTCAGGAGAGCGTGGAGGCCATGGAATTAGTCCTCCTCTACCAATCCATCGGTCACCGAATCTGTCGTTGAGAAGCGTACGAACACTTCGACTGAAATGTGCAGGAGCTCCATCGTGCATGAACCACATGTTGTGTCGTACTTGTAAAGCCACATGTTCTAGCAGCACAGGTAGAGTATCCCGTATGAAATCATGATAACGTGCTCCATTGAGCGTAGGTGGAAGAACATGGGGCCCAACAATGCCTGCCCAAACGTTCATAGAAAGTCTGTGTTGATGACGTGATTGCACAATTGCGTGCGGATTCTCGTCAGCCCATACATGTTGATTGTGAAAATTTACAATTTGATCACATTGGAATGAAGCCTCATCCGTAAAGAGAACATTTGCACTGAAATTAGGATTGACACATTGTTGGATGAACCATTCGCAGAAGAGTACCCGTGGAGGCCAATCAGCTGCTGATAGTGCCTGCACACGCTGTACATGGCACGGAAACACACTTCCGTAGCACACTCCATACAGTGGCGTGGTCAACGTTGCCTCGTAGAGCAGCAACTTCTCTGACGCTGACATTAGGGTTATCGTCAACTGCACGAAGAATTGCCTCGTCCATTGCAGGTGTCATCGTCGTTCTAGGACTTCCCCAGTCGCGAGTCATAGGCTGGAATGTTCCGTGCTCCCTAAGCCGTCGATCAATTGCTTCGAACGTCTTCTTGTCGGGACACCTTCGTTCTGGAAATCTGCCTCGATACAAACGTACTGCGCCACGGCTATTGCCCCGTGATAATCCATACGTCAAATGGGCATCTGCCAACTCCGCATTTGTAAACATTGTACTGACTGCAAAACCACGTTCGTGATGTACACTAACCTGTTGATGCTAGTACTGTAGAGCAATGAGTCGCATGTCAACACAAGCACCGAAGTCAACATTACCTTCCTTCAAATGGGCCAACTGTTGGTGAATCGAGGAAGTACAGTACATACTGAGGAAACTAAAATGAGCTCTAACATGGAAATTAAGCGTTTCCAGACACATGTCCACATAACATCTTTTCTTCATTTGTGTGTGAGGAACGTTTCCTGAAAGTTTGGCTTTACCTTTTTGTAACACCCTGTATGTTCATGATAAATGCTGAATTTCCAATTATCTGTCGATCAAAGCGGTCCCGTCAATTCTGAGTTGACAGCGCGTCTTGAATTTGAGGTTTTTTTTCTCTAAAACGGGGGAGGACGCGGTGGGTGGTGGTTTCGAGCCAAAATATCTTAGCGTTTCATTTCAAGTTGTACATGAGGGACGTGCCAAATTTGAGCCGAATCAGCTGGCCGTGTCGTGGCCTTCACCTTGTGATCCCAGGAGCTGCCAGTGACCAACAACGCTTCACCACCGGGGCTTTGGGTGGAGGTCTCTCTCCTACGTCTACCTACATACTCCACAAGTCACCGTACCGTACGATGCGTACGGTATATTGTACCACAATTTGTTTCATAGTCATTACATTAATATTAGATTTGTATGTATACACAAATTTATCTTACTTTTGAAGAATCTACCTATTTTCGTCATTTATCCAGTTACATGGATATTTCATTATTTGAATAGCATCCAGTCCCCAGTCATACGGATAACTGGAGTTCTACCGTACATATTTTACATAGGATTATAGAATATTTTTTGAATACATGAGATTCTAAAAACTATTTGTTCAACGTTTTTCATTTTTTCCGAAGCCACAGTAGCTTTACTGTGAGTTGGGATTTGGCTAAGAAAGGACAGCAACATTAAGAAAATCAACAGCATGTGCCTGATTCGTCAGTAGCAGACTTCATACTCATCTTAAAAGCAATTCTATTATCGAATGTGGGCATTCTGGGGATACTGAACTATGATATGGTGCTATGTGACGGTGACTTCGGAAACCATTTCAGTAGTACCTTTTACCAAGGCGTTCCATGGTCTTGTACGAATGGTCTGGGCTTAGTTGCTAGTTTCTCCATAGTGGCTTATACAGTGAGGCACTGTTGATGCTAACAGGTAGGAATAAGAGGGTCAATAAGGCAAATAAATCAATAAGGAATAATGAAAAATGTAACATATTTCTGGAACAACTTGGATTGTAAAGGAATTAAAATTTTAAGCCTAGTTGTACGTAAACAATTCTGCTGCTAAGAGAGGCTTTTGGGGCACGTTATTTCGTTATGAATAAAAATGACCATTGTCGCATTTGGTGTACATAAAATAGCGCACACGTGCATTGGGCATCATTTCATTACTGTGAGTAGAAAATTGTGCTGTTAAAGTTTCTAGAATAGAAAAATGGTATTGACGTTCTACATCTTACTTCTCTGTGTCTACAAACCTGCATCCCTCTGCCGCTAGAGGGCTCCCCGTTGTAGCGTGTAATGTGAATGTGTGCAAAGTAACATGTCGGTGCGTGATAAGCAGAGCGCTGTAATAGAATTTCGAATTCGAGGAGTTCAGCCACTAATGGAGCACCCTCTCCTCCAGCTTGACAGCGCCAGACCACACACAAGCGATGCAATATCTGCAGCAGTCCCACGTGTTGGGCCCATTGTCGTTGATCATGCATGCACCAGTCCATACCGACTTCTCAAGGACTTCTCTTTGACAGAATTGAAGCGGTGGAAGCTGAGATCAGTTGTGGCTCCGTCAACAGAATTAAACATACGGTGACGGTATCAACATACTGGTCCGTCGATGTAGGAAATGTGTTCGTCGTCAGAGTGACTATCTTGAGCAACAAATATGTAAACGTGCAAAAATATTATGTACCATGGTAATAATGTATGTTTTATTTAAAAATCTGTACGAGTTATCACTGAGAAAATCCGGAAAATAAGTTGTCACAGAGAAGTTCGATTTCATTTTTGTCTCGACGAACACACTGAAATCCGTTCTTCAATTTACCGAGGGTAGCACACTACACTACAATTTGTATTATGTATTGAATGCCTCACGTACATTTACAAATACCATCCACCTATGTGTTCGAAGGAAATGATGGTATGTAACAGACTGAGTGAAAGAGACGTTGTAAACCTACGAGGATTAAATTTTTTAAATCTTTACTAATCCAAATCGTTTCAGTAATTTATTTGCCTACCTTGTTATTATCCCATATTTATTTACTCAATTTATTAAAACCTTCTATACTTACGAATTTCGAAACGGAAAAATTACGAGAAAATAAAGGCTATAGTATGGTGCTGGGAATCGACCAAAGGTTCACAGACCATACTAGTGCTCTAAATGCATTCTCCTGGAAACTTCTTACTTTCTGTCTACTAAAATAACTGAGTATGTGAAACTTCTTTGTGTCTACTTAAAGTGCTGAGTGAAACTGAACCGACTGTCTCGTTACTTATTTTTACCATTTCAACACTGACCTACGGAATTTTCTCTGAGAAAGAGAACTCAAACTTAACCTACTCATTTATTACCCACAATATACAAGCCTGACTCAATCTGACTGCTCTAGAATGACAATATGACTTCAAATAGTTAACACAAAAGAGTGGTCCTGAATTGGAAGAAATCCTAACAATAACCCATACTTTTCATGAGTCGCTTACCTCACAGAAAATCTTCATAACAGGAACTACAGTAATTACAGCAATTACAGCAAGCAGCAACTACAATCAGTTAATAAAAGGATTCTAACTACCATAGGCTTGAACTACTAGAAAGCATTAGGTTAACAGAAGGTTTTTGCTCAAGAACAAACAATGTATTTAGCAGATTTTACCTTATTCATGTGACATCCAGTCCCAAAAATTATATAGTTGTCAACAATTCCACTACGCAAACATTACCAAATACATCCATCTTCACTTTGCAATGCATGTCCTACCAACACTGAGTGTCCATGAAGGACACATGTCCAATTCGTCCCTCACTAACTCCTAACCGCTTGTCCGTCTAACCACCGCGCAGAGCGCTGTCACCAATGTTAACTACAGTCTATAGCGCTGCCAACATAGATACATATAAATAGGCTACTTACTTACCTACATTGTTATTAATCCCAATTTATTCACTTAGTATATTAAAACCTCCTATACTTACGAATTTCAAAACAGAAAAATTACGAGTAAATAGAGGCTATAGAATGATGCTGGGTATCGACCAAAAGCTCATAGGCCACACTAGAGCTATACATGCTGCCTCCTTTGTAGGTGAACTACTCTTTCCAAAATTTTCCAGCTAAACCGAATTCGATTATTCGCGGTTTCGCTACTAAAATTCTTACACGCTCGTTCCACTTCATTCCGCTTTGTACCTTACGCTTAGATACTGATTCGACTTGACTGTGTCAAGTATCACACCATTAATGGTGTATTAAAACATTACGGATTGTTGTTCCTACTCGTCTGAATTAAATTAAGTTTTTCTGAAGTTTGCCTCAGCAGCTATTCATTACACCACTTAGGATTTTCGCACTGCAGTCACTCAACAACAACACCTACTCATACACCACAGCATCGTCAGAAAATAGGCGCAAATTACTGCTCACCCTGCCCGTCAGGTCATTTATGTAGCATATAGGGAGTAATAGCGGTCCTGTCACACTTTCCTGGGGCACTCCTGACGGTAGCCATGTCTCTGATAAACATCTGCTGTATTTGTGCTCGAACACTATTCCTTATATACTTTCGTTGACAGTGTGCACTGGGCACCGTGTCAAACGTTTCCTGGAAATCTAGGAATATAGTTCGCTGGGTACCATATCAGAAAAGGACAACCGATGCTTTCTAAAACTGTGCTGATTTGTAGACAGGGTCTTTTCTATCTCAAGGTATTTAGCTATACACATTTGAATGGAATGTGCTCGAACACTATTCCTTATATACTTTCGTTGACAGTGTGCACTGGGCACCGTGTCAAACGTTTCCTGGAAATCTAGGAATATAGTTCGCTGGATACCATATCAGAAAAGGACAACCGATGCTTTCTAAAACTGTGCTGATTTGTAGACAGGGTCTTTTCTATCTCAAGGTATTTAGCTATACACATTTGAATGGAATGTTCAGTAATTCTGAAGCAAACCAATTCTAAGGGTATTCGTATCTAATTTTGGTCTCAGTTCGATTGCCCATCTCGTATAGAAGAGTCACTTGCGCTTTTTACCAGTTGTTTAGGACTTTGTGCTGGACTAGAGATACGCGGTAAATGCGAGTTAAGGGCCCAATGCCATAGAGTACTCCATATAGAACAGAACTGGGATTCCATCCTGACCTGGTAACATAGTATTAGTTTTTAACTCTTTCAGTTACACCTCTACGTCAGGGATGCGAATGTACTCCATGCAGGAGTCTTCACGATGGTCAAATGACCATGTATGAACGATCCTCCAGTGTGCGTTATTTCTTAAAAGCGAAATTTATAACTTCAACATTCCTGTCTGCCATCCTTTATTGCCACACCAGACTGGTCAGCTACTGACTAAACAGAAGACTTTGTTCCGTATAGCAATTTTAGGTAGCACCAGAATTCTCTCATGTTCTCTGCTGTATTCTTTGATAAGGTGGTAGTTGGTGTATGCTAGGCACATCGATCTTTTTACAGACGCACGAATCTCTACTAACTTTAGTCTGTCGTCATTTGAGCGTTACCTTATGAAACGAGAGCGCAATATCCTTCGCTTCCTCAGCATTCTCCGAACTTCGTTGTTAAGCCACGGTTGGTCTTCTCCGTTCTTACTCCACTTTCTCAGTACATACGTATCCAGAGCACAGTTTACAATCCGTTTAAAGTTTGTCCATAATTTCTCTGAGTTCATCATAGTGGAAGTAAATGATCTCCATTCATTGTCCAAGTGGGATGCTAGTAACTGCTTATCTGCTCTTTCTAGCAAAACTACTTTCTTAGCCTTGTTGGTTGACTTGTTAACTACTTTGGTAAGAGTTGCCTTCCAGACGACATAATGATAGTTATTATCTGTCCTTCTCCATCTTGACACCATCGATAAGGTCAGTCACTTCCGTAGATAAAAGGTCTAAATATTTCCCTTGCCTGTGGGCTGTCGAACTAGCTGCTCAAGAAAATTTTCGGAAAACTTATGCAAAATTACCTCGAAAGATTGCCTGTCCTTTCACACTTCACTGAATCCATAGCGTCTCAGTCTACTTTAAATATGTTAAAGTCGCCTCCAACTATAGCATGATCTAGGCATTTACGTCCTAAGGAACGTAGACTTTCTCTGAATGGCTCTGAAACTTTCGCAGCGGGTTCGGGTGGCTGGTGAAAACATGCAACTTCATTTCGCCAAGACCTCTTACACTGGACCAGATACCTTCATTATTTAAATAAAATTCGACCTCATTGGAGACAATATTTTTCCTTCTGTAGTGTCTAATACTTCTTTCTGATACACGTTCCATGATTTGCTAAATATTTCTAATCTTTCTACTTCGGGTTTCAGCCACTTCTCTGTTCCCGAAAATAATCTGAGCGCACACATTTCCTGGGTGACAAAAATTTAGAGAACGTTGTTAAGAATACTTCTACCACTTAAGTTGATAGTTGAAGAATCTTTGCTCTGAAACTTATCTGATTGCCCTGTCTCCGTGTGGACTGGCGAGTGATCAGAGTACCTCAAACCACTAGGCTTGAAAAACCATGTGCACTCCACAAGTACACTTCTACTCCAGTAGCTGCCTCCTTTGTGTAGTACGCACCTGACGTATCGAAGGATATCCAACAATTTTCCGGTCAATAACCCAGCTCTAGGGCTATGCAGGCAAGACCGTCACATATTCGACGAAAGCCATCCATTTCGCCCGGTACAGAAAGATCTCGATCAGCTCTGTGTACAATGCTGCAAATTGCACGGATTGATATAGGCTGGAGTTTGTCATACGAACTGTTGGAGTCATAAAGGGAGTGCACTTAGTCCGCAGCTCGTGGTTGTACAGTAGCGTTCTCGCTTCCCGGGTTCGATTCCCGGCGGGGTCAGGGATTTTCTCTGCCTCGTGATGACTGGGTGTTGTGTGATGTCCTTAGGTTAGTTAGGTTTAAGTAGTTCTAAGTTCTAGGGGACTGATGACCATAGATGTTAAGTCCCATAAATGTGCAGAGCCATTTGAACATTTTTTTTTCACTGCACTTATTGTGAACGGCTTCTGACTCATCCCGAAATACCATCGTCCACCAGTTCACACCCAAACGCTCTGAACTAGTAAGTTTATACACGAAGCAATTAATTTTGTCTTATTAAATCAATACTGTTGTGAAAGGTTTACTCGCATATTTGTTCGGCCATTTGAACACTACATCTTCAGGCAGCTGACATTAAATCCATAGCCAGTTAATCTCTCTTGCAGTTCGACAACCAGTTATCAACAGGAGAGAGTGGCACACTCCACAGAAGATGTTTGACAGATGAATAAGGTTTGCCTTTCGAGGTAGTGCCACTAAAGTTGATGTCTCAGGCAGTTGTTTCTTACGAGACATTTTACAAGTACGTGCCTCACTTGGCAGATTCCAAAGTAGTTTAGCAGTCAGTATCTGTATAATTCTGACATTAAATGTCGTAAATGTCTTGAGTGTGAGTTTTCTTTATAACAATGCAAAAACAACGTGTATTCTTCCCTCACAACGTGAGCTCGTGCGTCAAGATTCAGATATGCAATGTACACCAGTGCGACAGCGAGATCTGTGTTACTATTACCGTTCCAGATGCGGCAACTCAGCGATAACGCACAACGTTCTCTGGGGAAACAGGATAACTCTCTCCATACGGGGCCTCGGCAGATATGTGCTCCCGCAGGGATCCAGATATTTGCTGTAGGCCCCCTGAGCCACTGTATAACACCAGTCACTCGCCTGAAACAACACAGGGCAGAGTACAGCCTGAGATCCGAATGTTTGCTTGGCCCGGGATCACACCCACGCAAGCAGTACGGCTGTGTACGCCACACGTTAAGATAACGTGCATGATACCATCTCAGAAAGATACTCCCCTTATAACAACTAGAGAAATGGGTTTGTAACATATAGTTTACAACTTAAAACGAGAAATGCTCATTTTTTTTAGTATCTACGCTTAGAAAAATACTTCGTTCAGAGTGGCTGCAGCTTTCACAGATGTTTACTCAGAATCAAGACGTCCACCATAACACAAGTAACTCAAAATCAGAACATAATCTATATTTATAACTCCAGAACAGTGGTTTAGTTTCCTTTTCAGAGACACTAATCGTTCTATCTCTCTAACACGTTTGAATATCACACACAACAAAATATAATGTACATACATTACATTCGACACAGGAAATTCACATGAAGTCTGTGATTTTGTGAAAGGATTTAAAAAGACTTAAATGTATCTAGGCTCCATCAATGTCTTACTCCTCTCTTTACAACAACAGGCAATTCATCAATAAATACTGCTCTTAAATTTATACAAACTGCCAACTTCTGAGCCAATCGATTTTGAAATTAAATCAACTATAGTTAATGCATGTAGGATCTGGGGTTACATTTAGCTACACAATCTTAACGTAAAAATTCCACACAGAGGGTTTCTAAAACACATTATCGGTGGGTGACGTATCAAGGTAATCAGCTGAGGCTCAATTATTTCATCATATAATAATCTGCAAATATTTGTCTCAGGTTTTGGCGGAGAAGCTCCCTGTAATACAATTCGCTTGATAACACATGACAAGGAAATCATTCCCTGTTGACAAAACGGATAAAAAGTTTTGTACTATCCTGCTGATATAGTGGAAACTGGAACATTGGTCTTTCGATGCTCACTTTCAAAGGGAACATTTTTTTCGACTACTTTAATCCACATAATTTGCGGTTTTACTGTAATAAACTACAGTTGGGAGCCACTCAAACAACAACTCATTTCAAACAAGGAAGTGTAATATTAAAGATACTTTTGGTGTCAATGTTACTTCCAGCGATTCATGAGACGACCGGAAATTAGAAACAAATACGGTCGAAAACATTGACAAAGTCTTTTACCCTTAATTTATCTTTAACAAAGGTCTAGGCTATGGGCTTCCAAATAACGAATTGGGACTGAAATAGCTACAATCTTAATTACAAAAATGCAGAAGTAGCAAGCAATTTAAATTACAATATGTGAGATGTGATTATCTGACTAACAGAGGATACAGATAAAGAATACAACGAAAAAGTATAAAAGATTTTGCTGTATTATTGACATGACATTTCAAGGTAAAGCCAACAACTCAATAAATCAATCTCTGCGGTACCAGTGGTAAGTCGACGTTAAATAAACCACATAAAAGAAAATCAGGACCTGCTCAAGAAAATGTATAGCGGAGCTTACACAAAATTCGAAAAACAAAATTACTGATATCAGCATAACCTTTTCAATCTAAGTGATGGAATACAGAACAAGAAACTAAAGAGAAGGTAGCATACTTAAAAGAAAGATAGCTATAGAATTCCGAATGTTTTAATGGCGTATAACCAAAAGGAGAACGGAATGTATGAAACTCCTTGCGGGAAGGGTTAGGCCTGTAGGCCTAATCATACAGCAAGACAACAATTATGATGATGACGATGATGATGATGGTCACGGTGACTATTACATACTATGCTTTTTCTCATTTTGTCGTGTTTTAACCTTCGCATCTTCTTTATCGACAGTTGTAATTTCAAGCAGTCCACATCTACAAAAATTTTTATGAAATATTCTGCTGAAGTAGTTTACGGACCCTCAGCGGTGACGTTATCAACCGGAAATGTTCAGGTAAATATCTGAAGCCATAGCGTGGAAAAAATATTAAGTTTACCCATAACATCTTAAGACGCACGCCCATTCCACTGATCTGCTACGTTAAGTTACTGTGATCCGAAGATATTCTTTCCAAGGATGATACCACTGCAACTCTCTTTCGGCCATTACGTGGACAATGAATATCTTCTTGTTCGTACGTGCACCATCTTCTCGTCAGAAAAACTCATTCATAACAAGCTGTTCAGTTCAAATCAACGCTATACTACGCTTGATTTCACTAATAAAGGATTATTACCCTACTGGTCTAGGGGCAGTTTGAACCCATCCTCAGGTTAAATTTCGGATTAAAAGCATCAGCAACTGCGGCCTAAGACATCCAGCATAAGGAGTCGCCCACATTCTGCCAACAGTGTTGTCAAAGAGATAGATTGATTGGATTGTGGGAGGGGACCAAATAGCGAGGTCATCGGTTCCATCAGATTAGGGAATGATTGGGAAGGAAATCGGTCGTGCTCTTTCAAAGGGGCCATTCCTGAATTTTCCTGAAGCGATTTAGGAAATCAAGGAAAACCTAAACGGACGGCCGGATGCGAGTTTCAACCGTCCTCCTCCGCAATGCGAGTCCTATGTGCTAATCATTGCTCGGTTGCTAAGGAAGGTGGAGGCAGGTTAAGTGCACTCTCTTGCCCATGGGGTGGGAAACTGCCACTAAAAGGCGGAACACTCAGAAGTGATCTACGACTTGGGAATGCAAAATAATGAAATAAACACAGACTTTTGGCCTCGTACTAAGAAAGCATCTTGATGATCTCTCCATCGTAGAAGATTCCGGTTTAGCCCCTTTACGGATCCCCGGGAAGGGACTGCTTAATGGGAGGGTGACCATGGGATGAAGGTGTAATACCCAACGACGGGAGAGCACTCCATGAGTCGTAAAAGCGAATGCCACAATCCTGACTAAGTATGTCATGTGGAAAATATCAAAAGTGAAATGCAACGGCTCAGTCTCGATATAGTCGATATATTGAGATCTAATGAAGTGAAATGGAAAGAAGATACGATTTCTGGTCAGAGGAATGTATGGTAATATCAGCAGCAGCAGAAAACGATATACCGGAAGTAGGATTCTTTATAAACAGGAAGGTAGAGCAGAGTGTGAGTTACTGCCTACACTTCACTAATGGACTCTTCCCGTCAAATTCAACGGCAAACGATGGCTAATAGTGCGATTCCATACTCACTGACAGCGACCGACCACAACTGCAGAAGGCAGAGGAAAATGCTGCCACCTGCAGTCGGTGTGCCGTGCAGCACAGTAGCCAGTGCTCTCGCTTATAAGAACTATGTGATTCGAGATGTCTGATAACTTCACGTCAGTTATTGCGCTGCTACTGGAAGAGGAAGCTGTTAACCTTCTATTGTTACACAGTAGTAAAAGACGGAAGCTGGAAATGTCTTTGTCCGTATATATCGTATAAGACATATGTCTGTCCTACATCTCATGAACAACTGGATTCATCTGAATCAAACTTCCTACACGTATCACTTACTGTCTAGAGAGAAACCCCCATTGAGCCAAGAACAACCTGCCAGTCAAAGAGGTGGGATGTGAAATACCGGGTGATCAAATAGTCAGTAAAAATTTGAAAACTGAATAAATCACGGAATAGTGTAGATAGAGAGGTACAAATTGACACACATTCTTGGAATGACATAGGGTTTTATTAAAACCAAAAAAATACAAAAATTCAAACAATGTCCGACAGATTGTGCTTCATCTGATCAGAATAGCAATAATTAGCATAATAAAGTAAGACAAAGCAAAGATGATGTTATTTACAGGAATTGCTCAATATGTCCACCATCATTCCTCAACAATACCTGTAGTCGTGGAATAATGTTGTGAACAGCACTGTAAAACATGTCCCGAGTTATGGTGAGGCATTGGCGTCGGATGTTGTCTTTCGGCATCCCTAGAGATGTCGGTCGGTCACTATACACTTGAGACTTCAGGTAACCCCAAAGCCAACAATCGCACGGACTGAGGTCTGGGGACCTGGGAGGCCAAGCATGACGAAAGTGGCGGCAGAGCACACGATCATCACCAAACGACGCGCGCAAGAGATCTTTCACGCGTCTAGCAATATGGGGTGTTTTTTTGGTTCTAATAAAACCCCATGATATTCCAAGCATGTGTGTCAATTTTTACCTCTCTATCTACATTATTCCGTGGTTTATTAGGTTTTCAAATTTATACTGACTTTTTTGTCACCGGGTAGAAATGTCGCCCACGATGCGTATATGTCACGACTTCTTCATCCAGTATTTGAGAATACAATACGTAGTCACTTCCAACAGATTTAAGACATAATTTCAAATCTTTACAAACTTTTTTCTGTCTATAAACCCACACAAACTCATAGAAGGAAAAAATATTAATTGCTTACCACATTTGTTCGCTATTCATGCAGTTAAACTGCCGCAACGGGCTTGACGTTACGATTCATTACTTCTTTACTACTAACCTCTACTCACGACACATTTTACAGGCAGCATCCACAATACGACTGAATGTACTTGCAAAATTGTGTAACCGTCCGACACATAGTTCAGGAGGTAGCTGTCATAAACCTTAAGCTAGCGAAAACGAAGCTACAGAGCGAAATATCGATAGAAATGAAGGTGAAATATGCGTACAAATTCATGTGAAGTACGTAAATATTTTCTTAATATTAAGAGACACGATCTTAACTGGGTCAAACTGCTGGTAAAATGCTTTGCATATGTATCACCATCTCGCATATCAAGAATTGTGAAACATGTTTTGAAGAATTTAAGAATAAGGCTTCTGCCTTTATGGATGCCACCTCCTTCTAAACCAGACTACAGACGTACTGAACAAGAATCTTGACATTACTGGACTATAAATATCTGTGTTATTGGAACAGAGGAAAACATCTTCGTGTAAGATCACCAGAGAAGATGGGATCGCTGTTTCCTTTAATTAATAGATTTCTTTTTAATCTTTTTGTTGGTAGTTTGTGAATGCAAACTGTAAATTCATTGGGGCTGATGCCAGTGCTTACGAGAAACAATCTGACAAGAGCGTATCTCAAAAATTGGCACTTGGGAAGAAAATAGCAGAAGAGAAGTTAAATAACGCTGCATCAAAGCGTTTGTCGGGCGCAATTGTGATGTTATCCCATTTCCCGAATTGAGACAAAGCGCTTGCCGTTACAGACTCTATGATCAAAGCTTATCCGAGAAGTGGTGCTAAATCATATCGAGATAAACGAACATTTGACCATGGATGACATCTGTGCTCGTCTAATGACAGTGCGGCCTTTCAGAAATCCTAAATGTGATGATGGTGTGACGGTGGCCCTCAACCCCGTACCCTCTGACTCAGAGTTTAAATATTAAATGTTGTGGCAGGTTTCGTTGTCTAGTGGCTGGGGTACATAGTTGCCGCATTACAAGCCAAATACTGTTGAGTCTACAGTATACAATGTGAATAAACACATTAACCGAATGGTCAGAAGTTCGTATCACTCGGCAATTGCGAATGTAATATAGAAATTTATAAATGAAAGATTGCAATTAAATAAAGTCTGCAGGTCCTATCTTAACGACTTTAAATAATTATTATGATAGTAGAAGTACTGTTAAGCGTGCAGTATGTTTTTGCAAAACACTTATTGGTGTCGATGGTCCAGCAGTTAAATAAAATATAAGTTGAATAACAGGGAAACAATAGATTCCTACTGCACGTAATTAGTTATGAACGACAACATAGCTCGTGAGATATTCACTTCTACATGCATGTTACGTCTTCACTGTACAAATCTTGGAAACCTCACAACCTCACAAGTTCACAAGTCGGCACTCCGAAGTATTTCTATCTATCGCCACCACATGCAAACCGCTCCACACTCTTCAAGTCTCCCTCGCGACCGTGCGTCCACCACACCATACTGTCCCGGACCCATGTCTTCAAGCCAATGCACCCACACAAACATAATGAAACACATTGAAAATGCTGTATTTACATTTACGTAACTTGAAATTACATAAATATTCTTGTGGCTGGACCATAAACACGCTCTAACATACATTATTCAATACATAAACAAGTTAAATTAACCTATATCAAAGTAATTGCAAGTAAAGGTAGACCAGTAGCCCCATGTCCCTGTGCTTTCTAAAACACAGTAATTTTTTGACCAATTTCTTCATGAGCAGTATATATCAGATATAAACAAAGACATAGACGAATAAATATGTTTATAAGCATGCTGCTACCCTTTCTTCGTGAAACTATGGAGTACTTGTAGCTTGGCGCAATCGATGGTAATTCGCCAATTTGACCTCGGGTAACTCATGTACTATTCAAGTTACATGTCCGTAATTCATACCAACTTAGGTCTACACTAATAGCTTTCTGAAGACACCTGGATCGACAAAATCGGTTGAGCCGTTTAGATTTTGGAAGTTCGTTGCTGGGTGTTAGCTGTATAATTTATCGTCAGATACCAAACATTAAACTAATAAAGATATTGAAAATCTGATTACACTATCAGAATCGTCGTGCAAATAATGATAATGTACATGTTTCGTTTTGAGGTATCATGATTCATCTGGCTACTGTTAATTTCTGTACGAACTGCGAAATGTCTGCCATTAATGTTTCACGAAGTCCACTATCTTCTGCATTCCCGGCATGTCTCCTTCATCGACACAGCATCGCCGTGGAATTCCTAGCCACGGAACTGGACCATGAGCTGGGACTGCCCCTCTTGCTAAGCTAACGTTCGGCACCACGTAGTTGCCTGCCACGCGACCCGCACCTGCCGAGAGACATATGCGGCCACGCCAACTCCGAACTTTGAACATTTTCAGGGTGCCACAAGTCGCCCGTTACCTCACAACAGCCAGCTCCTGTGGGCTGTTAAGGCAAGTGGACTGTTTTATAGTCCCATCCCTGTGGGACTAACGTGACTGACGACCTGTTATTATCGGCGTGTTGCTCGCAGATTTTGATATGTAATGGTTTCCATTAAGAGAGATGTACTTCTCTTAATAGTTACAATGTTACTGAACCTACCAGCCAGAATAACCTGCTTTTCCCATTTTGGATGATACCTGAACTTCAATGGATTTGAAGCTAGAGACAAACTAGACTTGTTCGGCAGTGAGCGTGATTCTGTGCCGTGGGAAGACATAGTCGTTACCAATGGATTATCAATAATGTTTTAGATAAGACAAATCGTGTTTTACAAATCATGCTACAGTTTGTACAGGAGACATAGTAGATCAAGTTTTACATACGAACCTATGTCCTGGTACGATTCCTTCCTATGTTACAAGGAAAACATTATGTACAAATTTCACTCCTTCTTGCTGTGATATGACAACAGTTCTTTGATATGACTACCACTATGTTCGGTGCACACAGTTAATTTCACATAAACTCTGTCCCACATGCATGGAATATGGCTAGTCACTTCTGCTAGAGCAATGATCCGTGCAACCAGTCTTCCTGAGTTTGGACTGGGGTCTCGCAAACAAGACTCTTCATGCTGTCCCTCCAGCATGAAGGTTAAATCTGGGGATCTTGGTGGCCAAGCATGTTGTCCTCTTCAGCCGATCCACCTGTCCCTTAGCCTACGTTCAGATGGTTTCTGACGCGAAGAGTAAAAAGTAGTGCGGTTCCATATTGCTGAATCAAAAATTTGTGCTGAATGTCCACTGGCGCTTCTTCAAAAAACTCCACCAGCACATTTTGCAGAAATATCAAGTACCGGCCACCAGTTAGATAGGGATGTAGGTGGTGCAGCCTAACCACACGATCATCGCAGATACCTGCCGATACATTAATGACAAAGGTGTGTTGAAATCTTCGAGTACACCTGGCTTCGGGGTTTTGTTGATCAAAAATGTGACACTTTCGAGTGTTCAAAACACCTCCCTGATGAAATCGGCTTCAGCGGTGAAAAATTAGCCTTGGAAACAATGGCGAATAACGAAGTTCAGAAACTGACACGTGGCACAGGATCTGTCGGTGGCATGGCTTGTACCTTCTAAGGGGAATATGGGTGAGGTTGCTGGTCATGCAGAACACGCCATACAGACGAGTGAGACACATGCATGTAACGTGGTTCAAATGGCTCTGAGCACTATGGGACTTAACATCTATGGTCATGAGTCCCCTAGAACTTAGAACTACTTAAACCTAACTAAGGACATCACACAACACCCAGCTATCACGAGGCAGAGAAAATCCCTGGCCCCGCCGGGAATCGAACCCGGGAACCCGGGCGTGGGAAGCGAGAACGCTACCGCACGACAACGAGATGCGGGCCCAAGTAACGTGCAATGTCTCTATCTCTCGTCAATGTTTCTCTTCGGCTTGATGAAGCACTTCCTCTTTCAATATGACAGTGTACCGTCTTCTTCGAGCACCACAGTTTCCATCATTGCTTGTGATTTTCCCACCCTCCCGCAGTCGTTGTTCTTCTCTGGCAAATATGGGATGAGATGGAGTCATGCCAATTGGGAAAGTACTCGTGGTACAGGCGTTCAGCTCATCTTCCATTACGGTGAACATCATAAATTAACATCACGTCGGTGTACTCTTCGAACGTGTACTCAGACATCCAGTTACTGTAGTACTAGTCACCGTAATGTCTATTGACGCATCATCAGGAAGCATGAAAAAAAGGCAGATTGAAACAGAGGACATCACGTGACACCGCGAATGCGGGTAGCCTGCCATAACAGGTGAAGTGCGCAAGAAACATTTAGCGAGAGGTTGAGTGACCCTTCTTTTCCTTGCCACATGGAAATGAATCGTTTTCGGTCATGGGTTCCTATGTAAAACTTTATCTAACCCTTCCCTTCGATAACCTCTAGACGTGTGCAACATGAATAGTGAAACGCACTGTGAACTCTTTCCTTTTTCACGTATTTATATACGGTCACAAACAACGGAATTCGTTAAAAATAACAGCATTGATATACTTTTTTTTGTTTTATGTAACTCCTGTGCTGCGGCTTTCCCGACATTATCTTTCACTGAAACGTTTCAGTTATCATGTGCTGCGTCATAAATTTGTTAACTTTCTTCACCGAATTCTGAAAACCCTTTTTCAGTGATAGATTGGGTGTGTCTGGCCAGTAAAAGTGCTGTACAGTAGCTATACTTTTCGGCGACAGCAGCAATACTGGTTCCTCAGCCGAGGTGCTGTTCTTCACTGAGGCGGGTACGGTGGCAGGTGACACCGCCGCGCTTTGCACATGCCTTTGTATTGGAAACAAATGTTAACAGGTCAGTCAGCGCAGTCTGCGGTCGTGTTCATAATTGCACCTTACGGTATACACGCCAACGTCACAGGCAAAAGACGAAGATACAAAGGAAGCGTTCGAGGATACTGAACAAGTAGTTCATTACAGAGAGGAAAATGAAAACCTGCTAGTCACGGGGAACTGGAACGCTGTTCTAGGTCACGGGTTAGAAGGTTACGGGAGAGTACAGGCTTGGCAGTACGAATGAGAAGGGAGAAGGACTAATTAAGTTCTGCAATAAATTCCAGATAGCAATAGCGAATACACTGTTCCAGAATCACATACTTATTGTTTTAGGTCATCCTCTCGGAGGAAGAGGACCCTGATTGCAAAATACTTGAATGGTACATACACATCATCAGAAGTTCGACACCCAGTTGACCTTTAACTGGAGTTGGTGCTAGGAAAAAAGATCCCAAGAAAATAAGTAAACATTTCATCACAGTTTTGAGATTGCATTTATTTAAAATAGGCCCTCCAAGATCCTGAGCGTTGACTGGTTTGTTGTTACCTTGAGCCAACCCCTAAGATCACCAAACTGCTTAATTCTTGTGAATTATATACTTCGTGAATCATCAAAACTGAACATTAGTTTGTCTCTGGCACTAAAAATAATTTGGAACTTAAAGATGAGAATTCAGTAGATACAATTGAGCAACTATTACTTACCTCCACGAGGGGAAATTTATTCCAGGAGTGGTAGTTTCGCAAGGTTTACAGGAGAACTTCTGTGTAATTTGGAAGGTAGGAGGTGAGGTAATGGTTGAATTAAATCTGTGAGGGCACGTTGAGAGTAGTTCTTGGATAGCTCCTTCAGTAGAGCATTTGTCTGAAAAGACAAAGTTCTCAGGCTTGAGTTTCAATCCACCACACAATGTTATTAGGCACGAAAGTTTCAAATCAACTTACGTTACGCTGCGAAGTGCAAATTCATTCTGGAATTACGGCACCGTCGTTAGACATGTCCAAAGCTGAAAAAGACATTCCTGGCCTTCACAACTGCAAGTTATTTTGTGAAGGATGAAAGAGCGACTGGTATGGAAAGGATGAGCAGGCCACTCTGGCCCCTGGTCGACTAGGTGTGAGGGCGAGCGGCTTCTAGGAGTGCAGCCACGTGTGCAAACTTTACAGTTAAAAATTGTAAACACAGGCAAGTAGTCACTATCCATGTCTCATTATGGGAGGTGTGCACTGAGATGTGACATGTCAGTTCTGATAAAAGGATATTTCACATCTCCCGAGCCTTCATAACAATGAAAGACGTTTGCAAGATTTGAATAAATACTCGGAGACGCAAGAAGATTCCAGCTGTAGTACGTCATCGTCAGACAGAGATTCCCAATTCTGACATCGAATTGTAAAACATATTGCGGTGCAGACATTGACGAGCCAAAAAATTATGACCACTGCCCACCGCGAGGCTGTATGCTGCCTGGTGGCGCCGAGAGCATGTGACACGGTAAGAGAAGTAGATGAGCGGAGCAGAGACGAACATTGAATCTTCCTAGGGGCGATAAGTGGCGCAAATGGGGAAATTCGATGACTTAAGAGCCTTGGACGAAACCTAGATCGTTGCTGTCTAGTGCCTTGTAGTGAGCACCTCGGGCTGTTTGCATATTGCTGTCGTGAGCATCTGTGGAAAGTGCTTGAAGAATGAACATGGGGATCGGAGGCTTGCCCGCTTTCTGAAGCAGGGTAGGTGGCGATCTGTGGATGATATAAAGACAGAATATTGTGCTGTCGCAGGCGCGAGTGTTTTGGAGCACACAGTTCAGCGCACAGTGTTAAACATCATGAGAGGCAGCCGAGGACCCCTAAGTGTTCTCATGTTGACCCAGCAACAACTTCAATTACGACGACAGTGTGCACGGCATCATTGAAATTGGGCCTCTGATCAATGTAATCGTGCTCGCCTGGTCGATGAATTCCGTTTATTAATAAGACAGATCGAGGGTCATGTCCAGATACGCCGTCAAAAACGTCTTCCCGAACAAGAGCGCCACGGACACAGGCCGGTGCGAGCAATACCATATTATGATACGGGGGACATTCACCTGGGCTTCCATGGGACCTGCGGTAGTAATCAAAGGCACCATGAGAGCTGTGGACGACGTTAACTTTATTAGGTACCACCTGTAACCCCTTTGCTTGTTGTCTTCCTCAACAGCGACTGCATCTTCCAGCGGGATAATTATCCGTGTCACAAGGCCTGAATCGTGCTGCAACAGTGTGAGAGCATGATGGTAACGCTTTATGATGTCTTGGCCATCAAATTCGGCTTATATGAATCGGATGAATCCCAACTGGAACGACATCGGCCACAAACTCCCAGCCCGCAATCCTACCGTCCGTGAAATACGGGACGCGTGTGACCTGTGCGTAGGCACCTGTGTAAGCTTATCAAGTATTTGTCGAATTCAAGACACGCTGAATCGTTGCTGAATTGCGTTCCAGAACTGAATCAACACGCTTTTAAGTAGGTAGTCGTATTTTGGCTCATCTGTGTAGAGTCTGATCATAAATTAATATGGATGAAAGCAGAGTGAACGTCAAGACAGCCTTCCAGAAATGAGATATAGAAGTAATGGGGAATGATGACTCGTGTTTGAATATCGCTACTGTAATAAAGAATATACCAGAGTGGGCATTACGGTTGAAGACGAGTGGACATCTTCAAAAAAAGCACAGATGTTGCACGAACAAACGTAAGCACATGGAAGATAATTCCGAAGGAAGGTTGGGTAATAGATGAAATAATTCAGTTAACCGACAAAAGACGTAAGTACGTACAAGTTCAGGGAAAAATATGAATACACCAATGTAAAACTCTTAGTAACGAAATACAAAATACATACGCCGTGTAGGACAGCCAAGACGAAACGGCTACGGAAAACATGTGAAGACATCTAAAAAGAAACAAAATTTTTCATCGGGAGGACTGACTCAGCATACAGAAAGGTGGTAACATTAAGAGTGCAACGGGAATTCCGCTATTCAACGCTGAGGAAAGAGAGGACAGTTGGAAAGAACTCATTGAAGGTCTCTCCAAGGCTATGAGGGGGAATATTTGTATGATGACGTGATAGAAAAAGAAATGAGAGCCGATATCGAAGGCATAGTGGATCCAGTATTAGAGTAATGGAATCTGTCGACCTAGAAAAAGCGTTCGACAGTCTGAAATGTTGCAAGACGATCGAAATGCTAAAAAGAAGCGGAGTAAGTTAAATGAAGAGATGGAGAATACGATACGTAGACTATGTGTTTGGATTGGGAAGGATTCTATTCAATCTATGGATAGAAGACACAATGACGGAAATTGAAGAATTTTTCCAGAGAGGGATTAAAATACAGTGTGAAAGGATGTCGATAATACGACTTGCTGAGCACATTACGATTTTCAGTGATAGTGAAGAATTGCAGGATATGTTCACCTACATCTACATCTACTTAGATATTTCCCAATCCACAGAACGATGCGTAGCGAAGAGTGTTAAGTGAATAAACCGGTTAATTAATTCTGTTATAAGAACAGCTACCTGCCACTAAATTAAAGACATTTTCGTTAAACATACGTTACTTTGCTATGCCATTACTGGTTTCGAAGCGTCGTTCATCATCAGATGACTGCATTAAAAAATGGACGGCTAATCAGACGTTGGTTGTGTTGTTTACCATGGTGCCTTTCTTGAAAATATATTAACTGAAATATTCATAAAGAAATAGAAGATATATGAAATTTTGATATTGCGCTAACGACTCTTCAGCGTCAGTACTTACATCGAACGCCGACAAGAAGGGACAGGGTGACAGGATAATTGTCACGACATCAGGCTATTGCCTCCAGAGAGCAAGCATTCCTTCAATTCGGATATTTTTGTCGAATGATGAGACGGCCGCTTTGTAGCAGTGAATTAATGCTAAATACATCATATTCCTACTGCCATTTAATGTTGCCGACGGCAGAGATGTGTGGGCGATTTCAGTATTTCCATGTACGAGACACTACTTACTTTACACAAATTCCAAGCTATTTATTTCAACTGTAACACCACAGTAATGAGAGAGCAATAATTATCCAGCTACACGGCAAGACCCATGGGCTGCCCGGGATACCTCGTCTGCTGTCTGGCATTATACATAGGAGAAACGGCCCAATCGTTTGATGTTCACTTTTAGTGAACAGAATGAATTTCTAGGAAACTGTTTCCAAAGTCCGTTTTGGTATTGAATAATGTCTCTGGAACTTGTTTTTTTTTTCTTCTTTCTTTTTCCTCTACTGGCATCTTACTTTTTCGACTCGTACTTGTCTAATGGATGTGTCACTGGATGCGGTCAGCACACCATTCTCCCGGCCGTAAGTCACTTTACGAGATCGGAGTCGCTACTACTCAATCGAGTAGCCCCTCTGTTTAACTCACAAGGGCTGAGTGCTCCCCGCTTGGCAGGAACACTCGGCAGACCAGGTGATCATCCATCCAATTTTTAACCCAGCCCGACAGAGTTTTCCACTGTGGGCACTCGGAATATTGTATTTACTATATGAAACTAACGTAGTCAACTGTAGCGTTCAGTTCCAACATCCAAAAATCAGATACTGCATGTTTGAATTTTAAGTACTTTCTCGGGCTTCGCCATCAATCGAGTTACTGTATAACATACGCATAATAGAAGTTTTATATATGTGCTATTTCTTTTCACTGTAATTTACTACCAACTTTTCCTATTTTTCAAGCATATCATCTGATGACGACTTGATAGCAATGTGTTTGGGGGGGGGGGGGGGGGAATCGGTTGTGGGCGGAGCACCCTCCTGCGATAAGCTCAACCAATTTTGGTGCCCAACAGAATCACGCACCAATGCAAATTAATTTGAAACAAGAGTGTTATCTAGAACGGCAAACGTCGTATTTAAATGAATATTAACAGCGGTTACCCAAATAAGCAAGAAGTAAATTGGTGCCACAAGAGCCACGTAGATATATTAACAGGGTGAGGGATCTTCTGGCTATGAATGGAAACAATTTGACACTATAAATCTATGTTTATTGAGTTGAACATAACAGATACCCACTGACAGTTTAAAAATAACCCCCAGTAATCGATCAGGGGAATACAGCTAAGAATAGAATCTTGTCATAAGCCAAAGCAAGGTCCCGGGAGTAGACAACATTCCATTAGAATTACTGATAAACTTGGTAGAGCCGGCCCTGACCAAACTCTACCATCTGGTGAGCAAGATGTATGAGACAGGTGAAATACCCTCAGACTTCAAGAAGAATATAACAGTTTCCTTTAATTTACGTCAATGGTCAGAGACTGTTTGATGACAGATTACCGGTTTCGGTCTTTAATGACCATCATCAGATCTGTTTCATAAAAACAAAGTCCTAATGTACTGCACATATACGGATCGCAGATTGAGAAAGAATATAAGAATTCCAATCCCAAAGAATGCAGGTGTTGACAGATGTGACAGTTAGCAAAGTATCAGTTTAATAAGTCACGGCTGAAAAATACTAACGCGAATTCTTTACAGACGAATGGAAAAACTGTTGAAACCGACCTCGAGGAAGATCAGTTTGGAGTCCGTAGAACTGTTGGAACACGTAAGGCAATACTGATCCTACGACTTATCTTAGAAGGTAGATTAAGGAAAGGCAAACCTACATTTCTAGCATTTGTAGACTTTGAGAAAGCTTTTGACAATGTTGACTGGATTACTCTCTTTCAAATTTTAAAGGTGGCAGAGGTAACATACAGGGAGCGAATGGTTATTTAGAATTTGTACAGAAACCAGATGGCAGTTATATGTGTCGAGGACCATGAAAGGGAAGCAGTGGTTGGGAAGGGAGTGAGACAGGGTTGTAGCCTATCCCCGATGTTCTTCAATCTGTGTATCGAGCAATCAGTAAAGGAAACAAAAGAAAAATTCGGAGTAGGAATTAAAACCCATGGAGAAGAAATAAAAACATTGAGGTTCGCCGATGACATTGTAATTCTATCAGAGACAGCAAAGGACCTGGAAGAGCAGCTTAACGGAGTGGACAGTGTCCTGAAAGGAAGATATAAGATGAGCATCAACAAAAGGAAAACGAGGATAATGGAATGTAGTCGAATTAAGTCGGGCGATTCTGCGGGAATTATATTAGGAAATGAGACGCTTAAATTAGTAAAGGAGTTTTGCTATTTCGGGAGCAAAATAACTGATGATGGTCGAAGTAGAGAGGATATAAAATGTAGACTGGCAATGGCAAGGAAAGTGTTTCTGAAGAAGAGATATTTGTTAACATCGAGTATTGATTTAAGTGTCAGGAAGTCTTTTCTGAAATTTTGTATGGAGTGTAGCCATGTATGGAAGTGAAACATGGACGATAAATAGTTTGAACAAGAAGCTTTCGAAATGTGGTGCTACAAAAGAATGCTGAAGATTAAATGGGTAGATCATATAACCAATGAGGATGTATTGAATAGAATTAGGGAGAAGAGGAGTTTGTGACACACGTTGATTAGAAGAAGGGATCGGTTGGTAGCAAATGCTCTGAGGTATCAAGGGATCGCCAATTTAGTATTGGAGGGCAGCGTGGAGGGTAAAAATCGTAGAGGCAGACCAAGAGATGAATACACTAAGCAGATTCCGAACGATGTATGCTGCAGTATGTACTGGGAGATGAAGAAGATTGCACAGGATAGAGTAGCATGGAGAGGTGCATGAAAGCAGTCTCTATACTGAAGACCACAACAACAACAAGAAGTGGATAGGAACGATAACACTGTTACGTTTAGTACTCCGCCGGTACAGCCAGTGATGCGGAAGTCGTTATTAGGTGCTAAACGTGCACAGAAAGATAGACGCAAACACCATGAAACTGGCAAATATAAGCATTGAAAACAATGAGATGCAACGAGCTTCCAAATTACAGTACCCCTGAAGGGAGCTAGTTAGACAGAGGTTCGGCAGGCGCGACGATGTGCCATCTTACCAATAGGGAAGTGTGTAAAATTCTAGACTAGCGTCGACAGCGTCTGGAAGGTGTGAAGTGTGCTTGAGCATTAATCGAAGGATACATTTTCAGAGGTAGCAAGACTCGTTTCATCCATGTTCTCTCATATTCTACACGGAGGTGCTTATGCTCTACAAGAGCCTGAGCAGAAATGTAGTTTGCAAAAGCTTAAGGCAATGTGTTTACAACAAGCTGACAAATATGTCATCACTGTGCAAAGATATGAGGTCGAGTGTCTACTACAACAAACCGACAAGAAGTGTGCTCTTCAAAAGTCGTACGGCTGTCCAGCTACCACTACTGAAACTCACCGGCAGTGAACACAGAGATTTCGAGTTCGGACGTATAAAAAATAGTAACAGCATTAAGCAAACTGTTATTCTTTTCTGTTACGTCGTACATCAGCCAATCGCTCAGAGGCAGGTAGATAGAGGCAGGAAACAAGTCCTGCTCCGTGATATGATTGTGAGAATGACGAATGAGAACCTCTGCACGATCTGCTGAAAAGTGCAGAATGAGAGTTTAAACTGGACGTTACTCCGAGGGATCGTAACGAACGTTCGCACGCCTTGAGCGAAGCCACACGTGTCTGGACTTCTCTTATGCTGCTAAAAGCGCTTCTGCGAGGAACTCGATCTTTATTCCGACAGTGGAATATGTGTTCCCCAACCTTCCTGGATGGGGGACTGGAGGAGAGGGAAGGCCATTCTCGCTACCTGCGGAGAGGCGTCTCTCCAGAGCAAAACAGTTTTTATAGCGGCCGATTCCTCGTAAAAGCACTCTCATTTCCAGCATCCAATATGTGAGCGTCCAGATCTGTGAAACCACCATCAACTACATAAGAAAAACTGTACACACTAACATGCAATGCTACTCCAGATCTCCACACGCAGAGCAGACTAATTTTATGATTACATAAGAAAAATGTTTTGCATTTCATCGTCTGAAAGATTTTAGTGGACTTTTGCAGAGAAAAACGGGCTCAGTCCGCCATAATGGTGAGCTGGTTGCTTCATGCAGAGACCAGACGCTGGGCTACTCCGGACAACTATGGAACAACAGGTGGCGTTTTAATCACGAAATCAAGTCGATAAACTGCTTTCCATAACACAATCAAAGGGTCGCTTTTATAAAATCCCTTAATTATCCCCCACTGCGTTGCAGAATTAGTTAATTCGGTTCAGAGATGCTTACAACTATCCTCTGTACAAGTGCAAAATCGTGGGACCGTACAAGGTCACCCATAGGCTCAGTGACGCTTCAAACAACAATGTGTAAGAAGTACGGTTTGTTTATGGTGTTACATTTGACGCAAATTTCATCAACGAGAATGGGATTTACGCCATCCCTTGACACGTTCGGTACGGAGGCCAGAACTGCTAAGCGGTATTTTCAATTCACGCAGTTTTATTATAGGTGGACAAGGAAATCATTTCAGACACTCCTCAGATGATTGGCGCATACCGTTCAACTAGCACCTGTTGCCAACATGAGAAATCTAAGGGGTGTGCAAAGGGATGTCTGTCACACTGCCGGCTAGTAATTAGTGACTGGCTGTCTCTGTAAGTGCCCACCAAGCGTGTGCGGGTGACGCCGACAGATTTGTTGAACTGGGCAGCCATATGAAACGTCCCCTTAGAAAAATTATACACGACTGTGCTTAAACTGACACACAATATTTTTGGCGCAACGCAATGTGACTTTCAATAATCCCTACAAAAGAATGGCCCTGACTAACTTTAACCTACACGTTTCACAAATCACTTACCTCACAAAAATCTTCGTTACTCAAGCTACTGCAATACAGCGAGCGCCACTACTGCCAGCTAAATAAAAGATTCGAACTACTGAAGGCACTAACTACTGATGGGCAGAGTTAGCAAATGAAAGATTTTAATACAGAACAAACAATGTATTTACCTCAATAGTCATAATATATATATCAGTTCATGACACCAATTCTTACAAATTTCAAAACTCCGCCATCTCTCTCCCCACGTCCACCACTGCTGGCGGCTCACCTCCAACTGCCCAACGCTACGCGCTGTTAGCATCCAGCTGCCGCTGCCCAACACTACATTGGCAGACAACAATGCAAACCAGTCACAGACTGCACACGGCACAGCCAGTGATTTTTATACAGAGCGCTACGTGGCGGCGGCGTTACCAAGAGAAAAACCTAAACAGCCTACTTACAATGTGGCATTAATAACGCGTCTTACATCTCATGTGAACTTCAGTGCTCTGGTCATCTTTTCAGATGTGTCGATACTTTGCTGTTTTAAACGTCGACGAGACCGGGTCTGAAGTCGTAGGGCGCCACACTTTTGCACCATTACAGATCGTGTTTTTAGGCACTTTTGGGGCAAATTTTAAAAATTCTTCTTCGAAGTCGAAAGCAGTTTAAGAGTTTGGGAAAAGTGACTCTTTAATTGTCATCCGTGGCGTGCAAATATTCGTAGCGTGGAACCCACGAGTTTCTTATCTTCGACTGCTGCCGACATTCCCCTGTGGGCCAGTCCACTTTAGTCTATATCTAATCCCTCATTCAGTAGCTACTGACCTGTGAACCGCTATTAAACCTCATGCTTCCTGGGCTCACGCTTGAGCCACCAACATGGGGTGAACTGCTGGACGACTTTCCCCGGTCTCTGAGTGCCTCCTAGGAGTTCTTGGTTCGGACCTTTCATGGATGTTTGGCACACGCCTGACTGCCCACAGTAGCAGCTGGCAATTGTACACCCATGATTGAAGCTCAGCAGGTTCCTAACGCCTATATTGCATCAGCAAGGTCACTTGCCGCTGCTAATTCACCGAGGCAGTTTACAGCAACGTCGGCTTGGCCCCTCGCCGTTCTGTGAGCCGAGTGTGCCAATGCGACCCGGGTGATCAAAAAGTCAGTATAAATTTGAAAACTTAATACACCACGGAATCATGTAGATAGAGAGGAAAAAATTGACACATATGCTTAGAATGACATGGGGTTTTATTAGAACCGAAAAAAAACCATATTGCTAGACGCGTGAAAGATCTCTTGCGTGAGCCGTTTGGTGATGATCGCGTGCTCAGCCACCACTTTCGTCATGTTTGGCCTCCCAGGTCCCCAGACCTTAGTCCGTACGATTCTTGGCTTTGGGGTTACTTGAAGTCGCAAGTGTATAGCGATCGACCGCCATCTCTAGGGATGCTGAAAGACAACATCCCACGCCAATGCCTCACTATAACTCCGGACATGTTTTACAGTGCTGTTCACAACATTATTCCTCGACTACAGTTATTGTTGAGGAATGATGGTGCACATATTGAGCAATTCCTGTAAAGTACATCATATCCGCTTTGTCTTACTTTGTTATGCTAATTATTGCTATTCTGATAAGATGAAGCGCCATCTGTCGGACATTGTTAGAACTTTTTGTATTTGTTTACTTCTAATAAAACCTCATGTCATTCAAAGCATGTGTGTCAATTTGTACCTCTCTATCTACATTATTCCGTAATCTATTCAGTTTTCAAATTGATACTGACCTTTTGATGGCCCGGTACTTTCCAGTGGGTCGTTGCATGCCCTTGTGTCGACGCAAACAGCCATTCTAAGGTCATCGCATTGAGTAATGAATGTATGTCCTAACGGAGCATTTATAATGGCACGACCGCCGAAAAACTCAGTGTACTGCAAGCTGTCCTGAGTCGACTATTCTGGCATCACATAATAGAATACCCGAATATTAAATCAAATTTCTCCAGTTGGCAGCGTAGATATGCTGCTATTATTATTAAGTGTCTCAGAAATATGTGAAATAAGGTCTACCACATAACCTTCTTTTCTGTATATAAAAGACAATGTTCTGACTGCTTGACTGATTGATTGTCTCATCACCGCTCAGTCAAAACCGTTAATAATAGAAACTTGAAATTTGGATATGGGATGGATCGTACACTGTAAGCATTGTTTAGGAAGGGATTTTCCTAAATTCCAACCCCAAGGGAGTGAAATAGGGGGTGAAAAGTTTTACGAAATTATTTTATTGCGAAAACATTTTAATGTAAATCTTTGAAAATAGGAGTTTGGCTTCTCGGTTAGAAATGTTTTTGAAATTCAACCCCATCCCTCCACCCTCGTTTTTTTGGGTAATCACTCTCTTGACTGGTCTCATGCGGCCCGCCAAGAATTTTTCTCCTGTGCCGACCTCTTCATCTCAGAGTAGCAGTTAAACAATCTACGTCCTGAATTATTAGCTGGATGTATTCCAATCATTGTCTACACTTTTTGCCCTCTACAATCCCGAATAGTACTTAGGTAGTCATTTCCTGATGTCATAGTAGATGTCCTATCATCCTGTCCCTTCTTCTTTTCGGTGTTTTCCACATAATTCTTTCTTCTCTGATTCTGCGAGGAACCTCCTCATTCCTTACCTTATTAGTCCACCTAATTTTTAACAAACGCCTTTAGCAACACATCTCAAATGCTTCGATTCTTTTCCGTTCCGGTTTTCAACAGTCCATGTTTCACTACCATACAATGCTGTGCTCCAGAGGTACGTTCTCAGAAATTTCTTCCTCAAATTATGGCCTATGTTTGATACTAGTAGACTTCGGTTGCCAAGAAATGCTCCTTTTTCCAGGGCTAGTCCGCTTTTGATGTCCTCCTTGTTGTGTCGGTCATTGGTTATTTTGCTACCTAGTTAGCAGGATTCTTAACTTCATCTGCTTCGTGCCCATCAACCCTTACCTGAAGTTTCTGGCTGTTCTCATGTTCGCTGCTTGTCATGACTTTCATCTTTCTTCGATTTACTCTCAATCCATATTCCGTACTCACTAGATTGTTCATTCCATTCAGCATATGTGAAATTCCTCTTTACTTTCACGCAGAATAGCAATGACATCAGCGAATGGTATCATTGTTATTCTTTCACCTCGAATTTAGTTTTCACTTCTGAACTTTTCTTTTATTTCCATCATTGCTTCTTCGATGTAGATATTGAACAGCAGGAGAGAAACTCTACACGCCTGTCTTACGCCCTTTTCAATCCGTGTGCTTAGTTATTGGTCGTCCACTCTTATTATTGTTCCCTCTTGGCTCTTGTGCTTGTTATATATTACGTGTCTCTCACTACAGCTTACTCTTATTTTTTTCAGAATGTAGAACATCTAGCACCATTTTACGTTGTGGAACACTTTTAACAGGTCGACCGACCATACGAAAGTGTCATAACTTTTCTTTCACCTTGGTTCTGCTATCAACTGCAAGGTAAGAATTGTCCCTTTGGCGCCTTTACATTTCCTAAAACCAAACTGATCGTCACCTAGCACATCTTCAACTTTCTTTTCCATTCTTCTGTATACAATTCTTTTCAGCAACTTGGATGCATGAGTTGTTAAGCTTATTGTGCGATGACGGCCACTGAGTGACGCACGTTTCTTCGGCTCGCGAGTTTTTCCGCTCATTGAAGGTGTTACAGAGTAGTGCTGCAGTCCACAACGTGTGCATCCGACTAAACAAGTGTTACTTGCCGTGGTGTATTGTTCTCCGTTGATACCACAAGTGATAAGTGATAAGTGAGTGAAAATGGGAAGAGCACGAGTAAGCGGCAGCAGGCGAGGCTACAGGGACGCAAGCAGCGCGGACGCCCGGTCTCCGGCGGCAGGTGAGGCCCCGCTTCTCGACATCGGGGAGCTCGTCCGGACCCAGGTGAGTGCGGCGCTGCACAGCAAAGACACGCTAAACGTAATCGTCCAGTCCATCACGGACTCCGTGACGGCCGCGGTCATGGACAAACTACAAGAGTATGTCGGGCGCAACAGCACCGAAATCCAGTCTCTTACAAAGTCCCTGGCCGCACAAGAGAAAAAAGCCGCCGACCTAGAGGCTAAACTGTCTGCTGCCACCGATGAAATTGAGCAGTATCAGCGACGGAACAGCTTGCGCTTGTTCGGGGTAGCTGAAAACGATCGCGAAAACACCGACGACCTGGCCATTAGCCTCGTGCGTGAGAAACTTGGCGTGCAGATCGGCGTGGCCGATACTGACAGAAGCCATCGTGTTGGGCGCAGGATACCAGGTGCCATGAAACCCAGGTCCATAATAATGAAATTTGTGTCTTACCGGAAAAGAGCTGAAGTGTTTGCTCAGAAAAGAAAACTCGCCAAGAGTGGGGTTACCCTGAGAGAAGATCTGACGTGCGAAAGAAGTTTTGAACGCTGCGATCACCAGTTCGGCCTTCAAAATGTATGGACCCAGGATTGCAGGATCGTAGTCAAGTCGGAAGGAGGGAGGAAAACGGCGACGAACATGTTCGAACTGAAAGACTGAGCGAAATCTCGGGAGACACAAAGTCTCATATTGAAATCTGTCTAATATAAGTTAATCTTTATTCTTTCTTTTCATTTATTTAGCTTAAATATTGCTCCTTTATTTCTATAAGTACCATAAGTACTCTATTTAAAATCAGTCAATTGTTTCACATAAATATTGTTTCTTTATTTGTCTATCATAAGTGCTCATGTATATTCATATTGTCAGTCAAATGGGAATTAACATTCTCCATTAACAGGAATCTCCTTACAACCGCCTTTCTATATCTGTTATTTTCATCCTCGCCACTACCACTACTACTACTATTATCTTTTTCGGAACCACTACTGCCACTTTCCATCTTCCTTTTTGCTCCCTTCTCCGATACTTCCAGCCTGTTTTTCACCTTTAGTCCACAGACGCTGGAGTCAGTCACGACCTTGGACACACCTGTAAATATGTCTTCCCCCTCGAAATCCAGCTTTTGTCCCTCTTCCGGCCAGCAGGTAAACGGAGAGCGCTCGGTCCTACAGGCGGCCACAATGGGGTGGACCGGTTCCGGCGGCAGGCTCTTTGTGGCCCACGCGAACGCGCAGTCGCTAACGGTTCACTTCGACGAGTTCTGTGACCTGTTCTGCCAATCGCTGTTCCATATTATCCTCGTATCTGAAACTTGGTTGAAACCAAACATTTCTTCCTACGCTATCCGAGTCACTGGTTACTCTCTCCTAAGGGCAGATCGCGAAACACGACGCGGGGGTGGTGTGGGTGCCTATGTTCGCTCTGATCTCACACCTACTGTGCTATGCACATCGGATCCAAAGGGCGAAGGAGAAGCAGAGTTCTTGTTTTTCGAAATAAATACATCAAATCAGAAACTGCTAATTGGAGTAATCTATAAACGTCCAAACGTCGGTGCCATGTCCTCCTTTCAGTCTGCCCTGTTCTCACTCGTGACACAGTGTGAACACATAGTCCTTATGGGCGACACAAACATCGACTTACAGTTAAAATCTCCCTCAGCCAAAAACTAAGGCGACTGTTCCACTCCAATGATATGAGTTTAACACCGCTACCCAATTCGTCACACGCCAAACAACCACACACTCATAGATATAATAGCAACAAAGAGACCAGATAAAATAATCCACGCCAATCAGACATCCGCTCCGGGACTCACTGTTCATGACGTGATATTCTTAAATTACTCAATACATACTACCAAAGAAAAATCTCACCTGATAACTTACAGAAACTTAAAAAATGTTAACCATGTGTAAGTAGGCTGTTTACGTTTTGTTATTGGTAACGCCACGTGGCGCTCTGTATGAAAAATCACTGGGTGTGCTGTGCGCAGTCTATGGCTAGTTTGCATTGTTGTCTGCCATTGTAGTGTTGGGCAGCGGCAGCTGGATGCTAACAGCGCGTAGCGTTGCGCAGTTGGAAGTGAGCCGCCAGCAGTGGTGGACGTGGGGAGAGAGATGGCGGAGTTTTGAAATTTGTAAGAATTGGTGTCATGAACTGATATATATATTATCACTATAAAGGTAAATACATTGTTTGTTCCCTATTAAAATCTTTCATTTGCTAACTGTGCCTATCAGTAGTTAGTGACTTCCGTAGTTTGAATCTTTTATTTAGCTGGCAGTAGCGGCGCTCGCTGTATTGCAGTAGTTCGAGTAACGAAGATTTTTGGTGAGGTAAGTGATTTGTGAAAGGTATAGGTTAAAGTTAGTCAGGGCCATTCGTCGTAGGGATTTTTGAAAGTCAGATTGCGTTGCGCTAAAAATATTGTGTGTCAGTTTAAGCACAGTCATCTAATAATTTTTCTAAGGGGACGTTTCACATGACGCTCTTCAAAAGAATTGCTCAGACATTCCTTGGCATGATATAAGCAATGAACCGACTTTAGACAGAAAAATTCGGCAATTATGTCGCAAAATTATTACACTGTATGATAAACATGCCCCTCAACGCACTGTCAAGGTAAAGAAAGCTCCCGCTCCGTGGCTCACCACTGCATTACGCCAGTTAATGAATAAACGCGATGCTGCACATAGGGCCTTCAAGCGTAACCCAATTCCCGAGACGTACAAAGCTTATAGGAAACTCCGAAACAGAACCAAGCAAAGCGTGAGGAATGCCGAAGTCAGACATGCCCGCTCTGTCGTATGCGGCAAATCAGAACCTGCTGCACTGTGGAAAAAGCTGCGCAGTTTCGGTATAGGGAAGCGAACATCTGACGCTGTTTATCAGGCGTCTGCAAAAGAATTAAACGATTTCTTCTCAACAGCTGTAAACTGCGACACACGACTAAGTACCAGTCCCAAGATATCAATCTCTCGAGAGACAAGATTTTCCTAAAACATGTCACTACCGGCACAGTACACAAGGCAATTATGAGAATCTCTTCCGAGGCAGTAGGAAATGATGGAGTGAGCATTGGCATGATTAAGAACGTCGTAGACACTATTATTCCAGTTATCACAGACATCTTCAACCTGTCTCTTGTCAGTAGTACATATTCTACTGAGTGGAAGCCAAGTTTAATTAAACCTATACCCAAGACTGACAACCCTAAGTCGCCAGGTGACTACAGGCCGATCAGCATACTACCTGCAATATCTAAGGCCCTAGAATACATCGTCCATGAACAGCTGACTGATTACCTCAAAACCCATAACATCCATGACTAATATCAGTCAGGCTTTCGAAAGCACCATAGTACAGCAACTGCATTAATCAAAGTAACTGATGACATTAAACATGCTATGGACAGACGTGAAGCTACTATCCTAACACTGCTTGACTTTAGCAAGGCTTTTGACACAGTTGTAAGTAGGCTGTTTAGGTATTTTTTTTTTTATTGGGAACGCCACCGCCACGTAGCCATTGTTCTAAGGGGATGTCCCACAATCGTCCCTCTTATTTCACCATTTGCTCCACCCAAAAAAAAAAATCCTATCCAAGCATGCTTTCTGTATTCTGTTGACATCCTCTTTCAAAAATAGTGGGATACCCAATGCGAAATCCTGGCAGGGTCACCATATGCAACGTCCCCTTAGAAAAATTATACAAGACTGTGCTTAAACTGACACACAACAATTTTTAGCGCAACGCAATCTGACTTTCAAAAATTCCTACAAAAGAATGGCCCTGACTAACATTTACCTATACGTAACTACTGATAGGTATAGTTAGCGAATGAAAGATTTTAACAGAGAACAAACAATCTATTTACCTTAATAGTCATTATATATATATATATATATATATATCAGTTCATGACATCCAGTCTTACAAATTTCAAAACTCCGCCATCTCTCTCCCCACGTCCACCACAGCTGGCGGCTCACCTCCAACTGCGCAATGCTATGCGCTGTTTACATCCACCTGCTTCTGCCCATTAGCTTTTGACCAACATTGTATCGATAAGTGTGTGCATTTCATTTCTTTGTTATTGTAATTATGAAAAAGAATTTCAAATCTGTATTGGCCACTGCCCAAAACAATTTGTAAATTTTTTTGTGGGGAGCATGGGGGCTATGTAACTAGGCTGTTTAGGTTTTTTTTATTGGTAATGCCGCCGCCACGTAGCGCTCTGTATGAAATTCACTGGTCACAAATCACGTACCTCACCAAAAATCTTCATTACTCGAACTACTGCAATACAGCGAGCACCACTACTGCCAGCTAAATAAAAGATTCGAACTACTGAAGGCACTAACTACTGATAGGCATAGTTAGCAAATGAAAGATTTTAATAGAGAGCAAACAATGTATTTACCTTAATAGTCATAATACATATATCAGTTCATGTCATCCAGTGTTACAAATTTCAAAACTCCGCATTCTCTCTCCCCACGTCCACCACTGCTGAAGGCTCACCTCCAACTGCGCAAAGCTACACGCTGTTAACATCCAGCTGCCGTTGCCCAAGACTACAATGGCAGACAACAATGCAAACTAGCCACAGACTGCACACAGTACAGCCAGTGATTTTTATACAGAGCGCTACGTGGCGTTACCAATATAAAATACCTAAACAGCCTACATACATAGCCCCCACGCTCCCCACAAAAAATTTTACAAATTGTTTTGGGCAGTGGCCAATACAGATTTGAAAAAATTTTTCGTAATGACAATAACAAAGAAATGAAATGCACACACTTATCGATACAATGTTGGTCAAAAGCTGACTGTGTTAGAACAGATATACTATCTATGCTTGACGAGGGCATTATTGAGCCTGCAGTAAGCCCATATAGCAATCCATTACATGTTGTTGAGAAGAAAAATTGATCGATCAGGGTTGTCTTAGATTCGAGACAAATCAATACTATCATTATTCCTGAAACAGACAGGCCGCAAACGTTGGAAGAACTTCTAAAAAATTTTAATGGTGTAAAAGTGTTATCTTCCATTGATCTCAGATCCAGCTTTTATCAGATCTAACTTCATCCGGAATGTAGAAAATACACAGCTTTCCTTTGTTTCGGCGTTTGTTATCAGTTTCAGAAACTTTCTTGTGGTTTGAACATTTCTTCGACAGCATTCATTCGCGGGCTAAATTCCATATTACCTGAGTTCTTAAAACGTCACATCACCTTATATGTGGACGATATTCTGATAGCAGAAGCCTCATGGGAACAACATAATCGCATCCTCAACAGCGTGTTACATATTTTTGCTGAATCGGGAGTTGCAGTTAATTTGGAAAAGTCTGAATTCGGTAGGACAAAGGTGAAGTTTTTGGGACATATTATTTCTTCTGAAGGCATTCAGCCGGATCCTGAAACGTTAGAAGCAATCAGAGCCATTCCAGTTCCATCCACAAAAAAAAAAAAAAAAAACAAGTCCGCAGTTTTCTAGGTCTCGTAAATTTTTACCGTCGTTTTCTGAATATGCAAATTCTAGTTACACCAAAACTTTATTCTCTCACTGGAAAAAATACTGTTTGGAACTGGGACGAACAAGCACAGTTGGAATTCAATTCTTTCAAAGAATCGCTACTTAACGCGCCAATACTAGCTCATCCAGATATGTCACAAGATTTCTGCCTTAGCACGGATTCTTCTAAAGTACGTCTTGGTGCCCATTTATTTCAAGAAGCCATATAAAATGACACTACCGTTCAGATAACCATTGCTTTTGCTAGCCGACTGCTAACAAAATGTGAAAAAAATTATTCCGTTACTGAATTAGAAGCTTTAGCTATCGTTTGGGCATTTAACAAATTTCGTTTCTTTCTTTATGGTAAGTACGTAAAAGTATACAGTGATCATAGTGCATTACAATTTCTTATGTCTTCAAAATTAAATCATGACAGGTTAAAACGTTGGGCATTGTTTCTGCAAGAATTACATTTCACAATAGTCTACATTCCCGGCAAGGACGCATTGTTGCGCATGCACTGTCACGCGCACCGGCTGGGCTCGAGAAAAGTAACACAGGAAGCAACCTCGATAAAAATTTCAGTATTCTTTACATTCAGAAAGTCGCCTTTGAAAACTTTATCACCACATCTTTAAAGGACGTTGCTCATGAACAAGATAAAGATCCGATTAGGTAAGACATCAAAAGTAAATGGCATGAAAAGACTCACACACAGATTCGGCATTATTATCTTGTTAGAAACAACATACTATTCAAACGCTGCACTTTTGATGACAAGCTATGGGTACTTTGCATTCCAGACGATTTCGTTAATAAGCTCATTTGGTACATTCCTTTCAGCTATGCACATTTTGGTTCACGAAAATGTTATCATATTACTCGAACGACTTGTTACTTTAACAATATGGAAAAGAGAATTCGAAGAGTCTTGTCTATTTGTAAACTTTGTCAAAAGGCGAAACCATCTACTGTCTCGCATCGTGCTCCATTGTTTCCTTTCATTCCTTCTAAAATAAAAGAATTTACTGCTGTTGATCTCTTGGGACCGCTTGTCAGAACATCTAATGGATTTTCGTCCGTTCTAGTCGCTGTTGAACTTACTTCAAAATTTGTTTCTTTCACTCCGTTACGTAAAGCCACTGGACGGTCTGTATCCAACGCCTTTGTTAAAAATTTCTTACGTGAAGTTGGACACGTTAGTAAAGTCATTTCAGATAACGGACCGCAATTCAGATCTGCTGTTTGGTCACGCATGCTTCGTAACCATAAAATCCAATCTGTTTTTATTTCATTGTACTCACCACATTGTAACCCGTCTGAACGGATTAAGAAAGAAATCAATAAGGTTTGCACACTTTATTGTCACTGAAAGCATCAGAATTGGGACCGATATTTACACTTATTTCAAAACGTGCTGAATGAAATGCCCCATGACTCCACTGCTTTACCACCTGTCCTTGTACTGAAGAATAAAGAACCAACGAACAGAATCAGAGAGCTTGTACCTTTTATGAATACACGTAAACTTCGACATAAAGATATAATTGATTTGGCTATTAAAAATTTAAATTCTGCTGCAGACAAAAGGAGAAAATTACACGGTAAACAAATACAAAGAAATTATATATTGGTCAGAAAGTTCTCATTAAAGCTCATTCATTGTCACATAAGATGAAACACTTGAGTCACAAATTCTTTCTAGTTTACAATGGACCTTACAGAATCCGACGTATACTACATGATAATTCCGTTGAAGTTGAAACTCTGCGTACTAGGAAGAGTAAAGGTTTACAACACATTTCACATGTAAAACCGTTTATTGAAATATAATCTGCTTTTTTTCTTTGTCTTTGGAATAAAACATTTCACGTCACATTTCTAGTATGCTTTGTCACACTGAGAAACTGTTAACATGCAACAATGTTTTGAAGTTAACTATCCAGTCTAGAACCTAGGGAACATTTTTAAACAGAAATTACGAAGGCATTGTTGTAGTGAACAGACGACACAGTGTTGTTATTTGTACATTCTTGCTTGTTAGTTGCACGATTACGTAACGACTATAAGGCTTACATACTTAGAACATATACTGTTAATGAGATTTTAATGCAACATTTTGGTTTAGTTCAAAAGACATTCTTTATTTGAAGTACTTTCTGTGAGATTTAAGATGACTCAGCATTTGGTTTCTTTGATAGCTACACGATTATATCACGACGCTACTAATGTGTGACACAAGTTACATTGTGCTTTTGCGGTGTATCTGTTTTACATCTGCACAGTTTTTCTGAATTCTTCTGGAGAGGAAAACATGTTTTAGTAGTAACTTTGTGGTATAGCTACAATGAGACAGCCTTTTCTGTAGCACAACAGTACGTTACAGTACAGTACTTACTTCATCACGGCAATAAGCGTAGTAGGTACGATATCTATACGCTTAGCATCTCACTTTTGTTTATCATGAGGTAAGTACATTGACTTCTGCAGAATGTAGCTTTCGGAGGTCGCTAACTACGACACTTCCACAGAGATTATCTTACAACAAGACGCAGAGTTTAGCGCTACAGTACACGTATTTGAGTGATTAATTTTGTACTTAAAACATTTATTTTTAAAAATATTTTAAGTACAATGACACAAAGGTTTTCCGTGATAGATTTCATTCCATTGCTGTAATGTGTAACACCGGAGGATATAATTGCATTAATCCTCAGGGGGGTACACGCTTACTTTGTGTACCATGTGTATGCAAGTACAAGGAGCCCTAGCTAATATGGTATTTGCTTGTACAACGTTACACATCGGTACCATATTTCTCTAACACATTAATCACAAAGCTATCTGATCATTTAACTGGGAGAGACATACATTCATTTTAGTACATCAGTGACAGATGTTTACGTAATTACACAGTTGGATAACTTCACACTTACGAAATTGTATTTTGTCTGTACTTTGTGAACTGTTCATACTTTTTCGGAACCATTGTGATACTATGAGAGCTTTGAATGACATATTTGGTATGAGATCGTGATTTTTAAAGTACGTTTGAGGTAGATGACACTTTTGACATGAGCAGAGAATTTTTTTAGGTTTTGAAATTATTGGAAGAAGCTACGACGATTTTGAGATTTACTGAGGTTTTATGATGTTATGATGACGATGTGTATTACGCTGTTGCGGTATGTTTATGATCAATAAGGTGATGCTAAATGAGGAATTTGATTATGCTACGTATTTATTATGATGAAATATTGAAGAAGTGTCTAGGAACATGTATATGTGTAATAAAGCAAGGAATAATGAGTAGTGGTTACGGACTCTGGTTTCTGAAAAAGGATGTTGGAAACCGAGAATCGTATTTTAAGAGTTATAAAATGTGTGGATATGCGTGAATGTATCACTATGCTGGCGAAATTTTTTTGGACAGTTTTATATTTAAAGGATTTTGTTTCTACAGATTTGCAACGCAAATTCTTGAGTTGTGAAATAGTTTTGTATGAGACTATCACTGTAGCGGAAACTGCTGTCGTAAATATATTGGTAAGAAAGTTAAGTGACCACCTTCACGTAATGCGTCGTGGGCATCCAGCTGGGTGACAACCACCTGACAAAAGAAAGCCATTAGTGTGTGCCTGTCAGAGCCACAGGTGGAGAGAAAAAAAGGAGGCCATTAACCTCGCTATTGACATTCCTTTGTAGAAAGCATCGCAAATACGACACGCCCAAACTTGAAAACATATGATTACACTGTGAAGCTCTTAATTTATGATATTTACTGAAATGAAATGATGAGAAACATTTTATATCTATTGTCTTTCTAGCTGAGAGATTGCTCATTTTGTTTAATATCCAGTTTCTAGCTGCACTGCAGCATTGGTTAAAATAAAATTTAATAGATGTACTAATATCACTATTTTCTGTCTACAGACCCAGTAAACAATAATTTTATGACGTACTTTCTTGGAAAAGAGAGCACAAATAGACATTTCCCTTCATGGGAATTGCAAAAATTATTTTTTTACGATTTGGTAACTTATCTGCTAGCGTATGTTCTCGAGATGAATCACTCTAGTGTTAAGATGTGACATAGGTATTAAACATTTTTACCGTAATCTTTTTTCTGCTTCAGCTTTGTCATGTTTAGATATAAGTTATTACATTTATTGCTGCTTGCCTTGCTTACTTGCATTTTTTTGTCATTGCTGTTTGTATTAATTGTTTTGTGCTGCTGCATTGCCTCGTCCCTTAGTTTAGCATCTGAGCTCAGTACATTTTAATTAGCTTAATAGGGGGGAAGCCTATATAAGAGAATGAATTGCGATGAATTGGAAGGAATGCATTGAGAAGCTATAAGAAAATGGTTTGGCCAAAAAAAAGTATTTCGAAATAGGATATGAACAAAACAGTAGGGTTTAGAGACAACAGGTTTAGGTAGGATTTGCTTGGAAATAAATGATGAGGTAAGATAATGGAAAATAAATAATTAGGAATGAAATATGTGAACATATAACTACAAAAAGCATGCTTGGATAGGATTTTTTTGGTGGAAACAAATTTTGAAATAAGACGAAAGATCTATGGAATGAAGTTTTGGGTTGGACTGCGGTACCAAATGTTACACTGAAAACAAACCCTACCCATTCCTCTTGTGTTATCCCACTATGTGTTTGTGTACCCTTGCGTATTTGTTTTCTTCCTGTCTCTGTGTACTGTTTCATGGAATTTTTTCTCTTCTAATACTAAGCTACATTCACTATAAGGAGGAATACTGTTATCCTCAATTATAATTTGCATTAATAACATGTTATTTACTTTGTAAAGATGTTTACACATTATTTATTCTGTTTTGTTCTAATGCTCATGTGTGAAGTTGATGTTTCAAAAGTTATTCTGATCTTTTATGTATGTACTTATGTCATAATTTTTGTAACACTGATGTATTTGTTATTTCGATTCTTTTGTAAAGCCCCTATTACTACAAATGTTATCTGTATTGTTATGTTCTTTAATCATGTATTTTGTACCTTTGTTATTGTATTCTTATGTTATAAAATTGTAATTGGCACCAGTTGATCAAATTAAGTAATTTGTAAGTTACATTTCACTGCACACGTTTCTGTTGGTCATAGTATATGGACAACATGGGAGAAGTAGGGACTGTTAGTGTTTGAACATGTGTTGATAATTCAGTAAGGGACTGGTTAACAGCATTGCTCATTCCAGGGACATTTCAAAAACTATTTTTGTGAGTGCATAAGTGGTGGTTATGGACTTGCTATATTATCCGCAAGACCCTTCAGTGGTGATTGTGATTCTGCACAGTCAAACAGATGGCTGCTGGCCATCTCTACAAGGACTACAGTGGGTCTACACCTTTTCTGACTCACCAATACCATTATTTCTACAAGGACTGCAGTGGGTCTGCACCTCTGGTGGCCCACCAATACCGTAATCTCTACCAGGACTACAATGGGTCTATTCTGTGACGACCTACCTACCAATATTCTTTAAAACTTCGACTGACGCTGCTGTGGGTTTGCTCTGTTGTGGCCCTTTACCAGTCTGCATGTCAAGAGTCAGCACTGTCTTTCCATTGGAAAGACTACACTACTTCTTCAAGACAGCATGGAAATCAACTACTTCCGTGTGCATTTTCTTTTACTACTCAGACTTTGAGAAAGACACTACAACTTTACTTTTATGAATGATCAGGACTGTCTTTATGGACTGTGAGAAAATTTTTGCTTTTGACCAACATTGTGTCGATAAGTGTGTGCATTTCATTTCTTTGTTATTGTAATTATGAAAAATAATTTTCAAATCTGTGTTGGCCACTGCCCAAAACAATTAGTAAATATTTTGTGGGGAGCATGGGGGCTATGTAAGTATGCTGTTTAGGTTTTTTTATTGGTAACGCCGCCGCCACGTAGCGCTCTGCATGAAAATCACTGGCTGTGCCGTGTGCAGTCTGTGGCTGGTTTGCATTGTTTTCTGCCATTGTAGTGTTGGGCAGCGGCAGCTGGATGCTAACAGCGCGTAGCGTTGCGCACTTGGAGGTGAACCACCAGCAGTGGTGGATGTGGGGAGAGAAATGGCGGAGTTTTGAAATTTGTAAGACTGGATGTCATGAACTGAGATATATATTATGACTATTAAGGTAAATACATTGTTTGTTCTCTATTATAATCTTTCATTTGCTAACTTTGCCTATCAGTAGTTAGTGCCTTCCATAGTTTGAATCTTTTATTTAGTTGGCAGTAGTGGTGCTCGCTGTATTGCAGTAGTTCGAGTAACGAAGATTTTTGGTGAGGTAAGTGATTTGTGAAAGGTATAGATTAATGTTAGTCATGGCCATTCTTTTTTAGGGATTATTGAAAGTCAGATTGCGTTGCGCTAAAAATATTGTGTGTCAGTTTAAGCACAGCCTTGTATAATTTTACAAAGGGGACATTTCACAGTTGACTTCGATACATTGCTATTTAAAATGAAACAGCTCAATTTCTCAAACAGCGCAATACACTGGTTCGACAGCTATCTCAAAAACAGAGGTCAACAAGTCATTTGCGGGTCGGAAAAGTCATCATGGAAAAACGTGCGCTCTGGAGTTCCCCAAGGCTCCGTCCTTGGTCCACTACTCTTCTCACTGTACATTAATGATATTTCTTCAGTGATTCACTCCTGCAACTACCATCTATATGCTGACGACATCCAACTGTAGATAAGTGCAAGCCCCAGAAACATTGCTGACGCAGTAGTGAGTATGAACGCAGATCTTTGCTTTGTTTCTCGATGGACACAGAACCTAGGTCTGAAACTAAACCCAAAGAAATCCCAGGTCATACTTATATCTCATCCTAAGTTAATTAGCCGGTACTTTCGCGAAACAGTCCCTCAAATATTCCACAATGGTACCCAACTACCAATACCAAAAATCAGTAAAAGACCTTGGAATAATCTTGGATGAACACCTGAACTGGGAAGAATAAACAGTCGCAGCTCGCCGGAAATCGTTCTCCTCCCTACATGCAATTCAAAAATTTAGAAAAATATTTCCAACCCATGTTAACCAAAAATTAGTCCTAACACTAGTCTTGCCTAATCTTTACTACTGTGATGTAGTTCACCACGGCACAAATAGTGAAAATTGTAGATGCCTCGAACTAGTGATGAATGCTTGCGTTAGATACGTGTGCAATATTCGGTTGTATGATCATATCAGTCCTTCATACTCCCAGCTAGATTGGATACGCGCACATAAAGCATGTGATCTCCACACGATATGCTTACTTCATCGATTTCTTAGCCACTGGTGTCCCCAATACTTATCTTCTCACATTAAACACCTATCATCATTCCACAATCACAATACCAGATCGGATACGTCTAGCATCTTGGCTGTACCTTTACATAAAACAAAATCTTTCTCCGTGTCATTCTCCATCTCACCCATACGACTATGGAACGTGCTCCCCTGTGATCTGCGTCTTATCCAGAACTACTCAACATTCAAGAGGGAACTCAAAACTTACATATTAGGGACCTTATAGCCACCACTGTTGTGTCCCTCTCATCTCTTTCTTTCTCCTCCCCATCACGGCTTCGAATGTTACCATTCTATTTCTCTTCCTCTAACCTATCTACCACTTATATATCTGTTTTACCCCATTCTATCGTCTTGTGTCTCTGCTCGATGAGAACAACTCACAAGCTGCAAGAATATAACGAGAAAATTCCCAACTAACAATAGGACTGACATTCACAAAAGAAAAATATGTTTAATTTCATGTACATAGTCATTACTATTATTATTATTATTATTCTCATTATTATTCTTGATTGTTATAATTATTTTATTGTTATAGTTATCATTGTACTACTGTTATAATCTCTATTTTTTTCTTTAACATCAATACTGCATTTATATGTCCTTATTGTTCTGTAGAAACTGTAACTCGTTCAATCTGAGTATGCCTGGTTAGGTGTAAGAGAGGGCCTGAAGGCCCTAATCTTGCTAGGTAAAATAAATGCATAAATAAATAAATAATAAATAAATAAATCTCGCACTTGTCAGCTCTTGCAGTCTTCGGGACAGTGTGGAATGATATTTTTTCAAAAGTTAGATGGCATGTCGCCTGACTCATACATTGTACATACCAACATGAATAGTCGTTTTGTTGCCACTTCTACCAATGATTTTAGAGATCCTGGTGAAATGTTATCTATCGCTTCTGCCTTATTTGATCTTAAGTCCTCCAAAGCTTTTTTAAATTCGGGTTCTAGTACTGGATCACCTATCTCCTCTAAATCGACTACTGTTTCTTCTTCTATCACATGCGACAAATCTTCCACCTCATAGAGGCCTTCAGTGTACTCTTTCCACCTATCCGCTCTCTTTTCTGCCTTTAACAGTGGAACTCCCGTTGCACACTTCATGTTACCACCCTTGCTTTTAATGTCACTGAAGGCTGTTTTGATTTTCCAGTATGCTCAGTCAGTACTTCCGATAATCATTTCTTTTTCGAATTCTTCAGATTTTTCATAGAGCCCTTTCCTCTTAGCTTCACTGCAACTCCATTGTATTTCAGTCCTCATTAACCTGTATTTCTGTATTCTTGAATTTCTCTGAACATTTTGGTAGTGTCTTCTTTCGTCGATCAACTGGAGTTTTTCTTATGTTACCGTTGTTTATTTGCAGTCACCTTTTTTGTACCTACGTTTTTTCTTTCCAAATTCTGTGGTTGCCCTTTTTAGAAATTTCCATTCCTCTTCAACTTTACTGAGCTATTCCCTGTTATTGTATCTATATGCTTGAGAACTTCAAGCGCTGCGTGGGATTAGCCAAGTGGTCCCAGGCGCTGCAGTCAAGCACTGTGCAGCTGGTCTCGGCTGAGGTTCCAGTCCTCCCTCAGGCATGGGTGTGTGTGTTTGTCCTTAGGATAATTTAGGTTAATTAGTGTGTAAGCTTAGAGACTGATGACCTTAGCAGTTAAGTCCAATAAGATTTCACACACATTTGATTTATTTATTTATTTGAGAACTTCAAACGCTTCTTTTCATCCCTTAGTACTTCTGTATCCCACTTCTTTGCATATTGATTCTTCCTGATTTATCTCTCGAATTTCATCTTACTCTCCATCACTATTACATTTTGGTCTGACTGTACATCTGGTCCTGGGTACGCCCTACAATCCTATATCTGATTTCGGAATCTCTGTCTGACCATGATGTAATCTAACTGAAGCCTCCCTGTATCACGTGGTCTTTCCAAGTATACCTCCTCCTCTGGTGGTTCTTGATCAGAGTATTCCCTACTACTGGCTGAAATTTATTACATAACTCAATTAGTCTTTCTCCCCTCTTATTCCTTATCCCAAGTCGATATTCTCCTGTAACTTTTCTTCTGTTTCTTCCCATACAACTGCATTCCAGCCCCCCATGTTTATTAGATTTTGAACCTCTAAGGTGGTGAAACAGTGCCAGATTGATTCACTGATTCATCATCACCCAGCCCAAACTGCTAAAGGTAGAAACTTGAAGTATCTATGTGTCAGCTTTTGAAGAATGTGTGGATGTTATACTGAAGGAATCGATTAAGAAGCTATTATCTGAAATTCCACTCCAAACGGAGTGAAATAGAAGATGAAATGCTTTCTGAAATTATGTCACTGTTAGCGGAATTTTGAAGCCAGAACTACGAAAACTGGTATATGGAGTATCAGTCAGATAATAAAAAATATATTTCAGAATTTTTGAAAATTCAACCACTAAGGGGATAAAATAGTGGGGTAAGTAGTTTTGAAAACAAATAATTGCTAAAGAACTACTAAAGAATTTTTAAAGGCTATATCTACGATAATCGGTATCTGACTTCGTGGTTAGAAATAGGGAAGTACGCGTCTCAGCGATTCTCGAAATTCAGTAGCTAAAGAAGTGCAGTAAAGGACGAAAATTTTTAAGAAAACATTTGGTTATTGTTTTAAAAAATATTGAAGTTAACTTTATGAAAATTAATATTTCACTTCTCGGTTAGATATAAGGAAATATTTGTTGGGGTATGAAATCTACTATGGATATGTCTGCACAAGAAAGCAAAAGTCAAGAGTAACAAAAACTTTGGAATTCAGCTACCAGAATCGCTGTTTGATCAGAAGTACATTCGGAAGAGACCATGCATATATGGTCTAAATTAGCACGGAAAGCCTAGGAGGTCTTGCAGTTTGTGAATAACATCAACGCTCGATTAAATAAAAACAATAGAATTTACGCAAGAGAAGCAGAGGACTCTAAGCTAGTTACTTCATATTATTTGCTTTTTATGTTATACACGAATTATGGTCTCTCTTTATTTTATGGCTTTATCAGGAGGAATGACTTCCATTCTCACAACTATCCAATACGGCAGTGTTAAAAGCACGTCCGCATTCACCACATAGGCTGTGGTCACTATGTGAACTCTTCCGTTCGTCAATCTGCTTGGACTGAACTAGGTTTTCATCATATCAGACTCACGAAATGTACTGTTAGTTTTCAACACCATTGTGAGGATGACTTTTATCTTGTAAAGGTAATGCGGAAGGAGGAGAGCGGCAGTTGCTTGCAGTTCCAAGGAACATAATTTGATTTCATAGTTTCAGTAACTCAAATAGAACGAGTGCACTAATTTCCCCAGAAACGATTCAGCGTATGAGACTATTTCGTAGCTCCAATTACAATGTATTCGATCACGGCACTAAACTTAAGAAGAAGGTTATAACGAATGGAAAGCAGAGGATATAGAAACGAGATATCACAGATGTTGTCAGTACTAAATTGAGCGACCTCTCCCTTCTCAGAACATCGCAGCTTACAGAATGAACTTAGGACAAACGATATCTAGTTTCAAGGCGAGGACACATTTTATTCACTACAATTTCCCTAAGCACTATTAAGTACAGGTCATAAGGAATAGTCAAATTGTGCGTGAAATTCATCATGACATATTCTGAATGGCAGCAACTTCATTTTAGCAGTATCACTATCCTCCCATCAAACAATGGAAAGAACGCTCCAAACTTTATTCATTTAAGAGATACTATTCTGCTAATGTAATAAACTACAATAAGCTCCATTTGTACTACCATTAGTATTTTGTAAACATGAGATGTACTACTGCTGTAATAAATAAAATTTTTCCATATAATGTGAATCTCGCTATTTACGGACACAGTACTTAAAAACTATATTAGAAGCTCGTAACATCAGGCAATAAAATCGTTCAATAAAGCATGCACATTGAAACGTAACTGCCAAACTGACTATTGGCTTCTGTCTCAGGTTCTTCAGCCGACGCTTCTTTGATGAAATTTCTGAAGATTCTCCAACACATGTGACTGCCATTGTCAAAGCTTCACAGTGGTGGCAGTGACAGGTGAATCTTAGACAATGCCAGCCACTCGTTCTGTTGAAACATCAGAAAAATTCAAAAAAAAAAAAAAAAAAAAAACATCGGTCGAAGAATCCGAGACAGAAGACAACAAGCAATTTGTCAAGTAATGGTGATGGCTATTTTAACAGTGTTATAGAAACCTAACTACAAACAACAAATACTGTGTAGTTTTTTACCTACTAACAACGAAATACTTCCTTTGCCAACGCTCTCCTCATTGGTTCTGTAGCGCCAACTTTTTTCTCATTGTCACCGCCTACTCAAGAGTCCGCTTTAGGAAGGGCACCAGTCCAACAAGTTTTGCCAAGAGAGATCATCACTATACATCTAGGCTACAGGCAACACGTCCTGAGCATACGTAGTGTATGTGCTTCTAGCTCAGTGATCTCCGTTAACTTTTACTTCCTCATGCTACTGAACATTGCTGTTCCTTCTACCGTTAGGCAGATGTTCCACTCCAACGATAGGTGCGCTGAATGTGCATTCGGTTTTCGTACAGTTTGACTGTGCAGTTTATGGCGGGTCATGGCCCATCGAACATAGGCCGGTGTGAGGTGGAGATGACACTGTTAAGTTAAGTAGTGGCTTAGACTTTGTACACATGTACTGTTCGTGTTTTCCCTTCTAATCGCTTATAAATGTATAGCTATTATGTTCTTTTAATCATTGACAAAGGTCTTCTTAGGCACTTATGGGTTTTATTGTTCTGAAGAAGGTGTAGTTATCTACGCCGAAACCTAGGTTAACAATAGGTGCTCTTCACGCAATCTAGGCGGGTTTCTAGTTTTTTAATATGATGCAAGTAATATGGCCCTTTAGTGTGTCCTATGGTTGAATATAAAAGGTAAAGAGTGTCGTGTAACATATGTATCCCAACAGTAGAACAAAGCAGAGCAAAATTATTCAAGAGTTGAGCGGATGTTAACAGTAATTTATGATATTATGTACTTCTGCTACTGTTTATATAGCCAAAAGTTAAAGGTAGTCATCGGCCACAATGTTCTCCAATGTTTATTATGGTTGAAGGACCCATGCCGCAGATTAACAAGATGGGCTATTCGTTGGAGTGAATTTGATTGTGAGATAATACACAAATCATGAAAAAGACATGTTTATGCTGACACTTAAGTAGAAATATTTCACTGGACATGAGCTTTACCGCATACCAGAAATCTCACACTCTGCTGATGACTGTCAGCTATTCAAGTGGCAATCTCAGTTTGTGAGGCATGACTCTTCATTTTAGCTATGAACTTCGCCATTATTTTTCAATTTGGATGGGTTATTAACAACAAATTTCATATGTGAATATATATATATATATATATCCTGATTACACGCTTTCGTGCAGTGAATACTTTCTCTATTAACAACTAATTGTCGCAAAAAATGATGCCATATCAATACATGAAAGAAGCCTAGAGATACTAGAAGGTATCACATATACAATATAATGGTAAGACAGAGAGTTAGGAACAAGGTTTTAAATTGTAAGACATTTCCAGGACCAGATGTGGACTCTGACCACAATCTGTTGGTTTGGAACTGTAGATTAAAACTGAAGAAACTGAAGGTTGGAATTAAAGGAGATGGGATATGGATAAATTGACTAAACCAAAGGTTTTACAGAGTTTCAGGCAGAGCATAAGGGAACCATCAACAGGAATGGGTTAAGAAATACAGTAGAAGAAGAATGGATAGCATTTAGGGATGAAGTAGCAAAGTCAGCAGAGGATCAAGAGGCTAAAACGACGGGGGCTAGTGGAAATCCTTGGGTAACTGAAGAAATATTGAATTTAACTGATGAAAGGAGAAAATTTAAAATGCAGGAAACGAAGCAGGCAAAAAGGAACACAAACGTCTCAAAAATGAAACGATAGGAAGTGCAAAATGCCTAAGCAGGGAGGCTAGAGGACAAATGTAAGGATGTAGAGGTTTGTCTCTCAAGGAGTAGGATAGATAATGCATACAAGAAAATTAAAGAGACCATTGGATAAAAGAGTAACTCTTGTATGAATATCAAATGCTCAGAAAGGAACACAGTTCTAAGCAAAGTAGGAAAAGCAGGAAGGTGGGAGCAGTATATAAAGGGCGATGTACTTGAGGATAGTATTATGGAAATGGAAGAGGATGTAGATGAAGACGAAATGGAAGATATGATACTGCATGAAGGGTTTGACAGAGCACTGAAAGACCTGAGTCGAAACAAGGCCCGGGAGTAGACAACATTCCATTAGAATTACTGACAGCCTTGGGAGTGCCAGTCCTGAAAAAACTCAACTATGTGGTGAGCAAGATGTATGAGAAAGGCGAAATACCCTCAGTCTTCAAGACGAATATAATAATTCCAATCCCAAAGAAAGCAGTGGTTGACAGATGTGAAAATTACCGAACAATCAGTTTAATAAGTCACAGCTGCAAAATGTTAACACAAATTCTTTACAGACGAATGGAAAAACTGGTAGAAGCCGACCTCAGAGGAGATCAGTTTGGATTCCGTACAACTGTTGGAAGACGTGAGGCAATATTGACTCTACGACTTATCTTAGAAGAAAGATTAAGGAAAGGCAAACCTACATTTCTAGCATTTGTAGACTTAGAAAAAGCTTTTGGCAATGTTGACAGGAATACTCTCTTTCAAATTCTGAAGGTGGCAGGGGTGCAATACAAGGAGCAATAGGCTACTTACAATTTGTACACAAAGCAGGTGGCAGTTACAGGAGCTGAGAGACATGAAAGAGAAGCTTATCCCTGATGTTATTCAATCTGTATATTGAGCAAGCAGTAAAGGAAACAAAAGAAAAATTCGGAGTAGGTATTAAAATCGATGGAGAAGAAATAAAATCTTTGAGGTTCGCTGACGACTTTGCAAATCTGTCAGGCACAGCAAAGGACATGGAAGAGCAGTTGAACGAAATGGACAATGTCTTGAAAGGAGGAAATAAGATGAACATCAACAAAAGCAAAACGTGATAATGGAAACTAGTCGAATTAAGTTGGGTGATGCATAGTAAATTAGGTTAGGAAATGAGACACTTAAAGTAGTAAAGGAGTTTTGCTATTTGGGGAGCAAAATAACTGATGATGGTCGAAGTAGAGAGGATATAAAATGTAGACTGGCAATGGCAAGGAAAGCGTTCCTCAAGAAGAGAAATTTGTTAACATCGAGTATAGATTTAAGTGTCAGGAACTAATTTCTAAAAGTATTTGTATGGAGTGTAGCCATGTATGGAAGTGAAACATGGACGATAAATAGTTTGGACAAGAAGAGAATAGTAGCTTGGGAAATGGGGTGGTACAGAAGAATGCTGAAGGTTAAATGGGTAGATCACATAATTAATGAGAATGTATTGAATAGAATTGGGGAGAAGAGCAATGTGTGGCACAACTTGACTATAAGGATAGAGCGGTTGGTAGCAAGTGTTCTGAGGCATCAAGGGATCGCCAATATAGTATTGGATTGCAGCATGGAGGGTAAAAATCGGAGAGGGAGACCAAGAGATGAATACACTAAACAGACTCAGAATGATGTAGGTTGTGGTAGGTACTGCGAGATGAAGAAGCTTGCACAGGATAGAGTAGCATGGGGAGCTGCATCAAACCAGTCTCAGAACTGAAGACCACAATAGCAACATCAAATCAGTGAATGAAAATAGGAACAGTAGGCTAATTTACTGATTTGTTCTTCACCAAAATTTGCAATAACCCTTAAAGGCATATGTTGCTGGACCTAACCGTTTCAGCAGATCTTCGATGTGTTTCTTCCAGTTCAATTTCTCATCACTGCACACACCCAGATATTTTCAGTATTCTGCCTTAGCAACAGACTTCTGTCCATAGCCTATATTTATAAATGGTGTTATGCCATTTACTGTGCAGAAGTGTATAAACTGTGTTTTCTCAAAAGTTTGTGAGAATTCATTTCTAGAGAACCACTTAATAATTTTCTGAAAGCTAATATTTGCATATCCTTAGCTTATTCTTGCTTCTTGGGTGTAATTACAATTCTTGTGTCACTGGAAAAAGGAAGTAGCTTTTGCATCCTCATGAATATAGAGTGGGAAGTCGTTAATATGTATTAAGAACAGTATGGGACCCAAGTCTGAACCTTGTTGGACATAATTCTTGATACCTCTGCTTGTTTTTGCAGACTATCTGCACTGTTAGTTTCAACCTTCTGCATTCTTCCAGTTAAGTATGAATTACACCATTTGTGCTCTGTCCCACTCATACCACAATACTTCAACCTATATAAAGCAATTTCATGATTCACACAATGAGAATCCTTTGAGAGAACACAAAAAATACCCATGGGTGATGTTTGGTTATACAGTGCATTTAATATTTGATCAGTGAAAGCATATATAGCTTGAAATTTTTTTGTATTTCATTTTTGTGAAATATGTGATGTTACTCTCGAATATGCATAATCAGAATACAATTCCAACCATTAAGATAATTGTATAGGATTGTACAAGGGAAAGAAATTGTCAAGTCTGAAGCCTAGGAGTATGTTGAAGTGACTGCATCATTAAGTCTGCATCTTTTTTCGGTGCAGGTTCAACAACTTATAATGAGCCATCTGGCTTGCATTCAGTGTAGGATGACCTCTGAACTTCGTACTACTTGCCTCAGTCATGTGAAGAGACACAAGAGGTACTCAGTAAAAAATTCCTAACAACTGTAGTTGGTGGCAAACATAATATCAGTAACATGATGACCGTCTTCATCACTGCTCTTCATAGTAGAGGCTCTTCTGGGAATCCAAAAAAATATATTTAGTCACTTATGGTGAAGTATGAATACCAGTAGTAAATTGCTCCAGTACCATGGGCAGAGGTAGAAGACTGTATAATGGAAGGTACAAAAGAGTAACAAAGGTGACCAAGTGGAATGTGACCATTTCTATCAATGTGAACTTTGAGTAATTTGTCTGATCTGAAAAAGTTCAATATACTAATGAAAGTACACACTGTATGAAGCAACAATGCTTTTTATCAGAGTGAATAGGTAAAACTGTATGTCGACTCTGAAAAACACACAATCAAGAAGTGTAGCATCAAGCTGCCAATTATACATACAATAACCTGACATGACAGAGAAAATCAAGGTTCATAATATTATACTGTGACTCTCAGTGGTCTTGCAAATGCACTATATTGCTATAATTACATATGAGACATAACAGGACAATCAAGAATTGAATGGCTCCAGGTGGTCTTGCACATAGAATACACGCAAATTTTAATAAGTAAAACAATTGAATAGAAAAACGTCAATCAGAGGCGCCAAGGGGCCTTTCTACATACATAAACGCTTATATTAGTACCTTTAAAATGATACCAACATCATACTTATGGCTCAAAGTGGCCAAGTTTTACGAAGAGGTAATTGCTGACTTTAATAACTAAAAACTGACAAAATGTTCATTGAGGCTCACAGTGGCCTGGGTTTACATGATATAATCGCTGATCTTAATAGAAAATGTAACAGAAAACATGTTTAAGGCTCAAGGTGGCCTAGTTTTTCATAGAATAACATCAGAACGTAAAAAGTATCATAAAATATCATTTGCCCGTAACTTATAAAAGGCCAGTTCTGTATGGCCTATATGAAGACCTGCTAGATTAATAGAATCATAGAATGAAAGTATCGTATCATGCGAGTAAAGACAGAATATTTATAAGTTGTTAAGCACCTTCAGGGCATCTTAAAACTATCTATTAAATGACTTAGACCTCTAACAATGTGCATATCTACAGGGATACATATGGGAATGCTTCATAAGGGCAGTGCACTCTAAAGTAAAGAAAATGATTAACAGTCAATCGTCGTTCATCTTGACTCACTGTCTGCTACGACCAAAGCAAAGGATAAATGTGATTATATCATATGCAAGCATAAAGACAAGAGTACTCAGTGCCACATAAATTAGTTATTAGATGAATGGTACATATTAGAAGAAAAACAAGATACAAAAAATGCAAATATGTTTGTGAACTGCAGAAGTACTTTATCCTGTAAATGTGATTATTAACCTGAAAAAAATGCAGTCATGCTTGCTAACATAAGAAGTCAGTATCATTTGCATTCACATAAGGAACGGTGAAAAAAACATGTTTTTAGATGTGAACCTTCTGAGACAGTCTCCCACAAACATCTCCAATTATTTGGCACAAGTTAAGACGGATTTTCCTAGAAAGGACACAACATACATACTATCACCATACAGTATCATAATAGAAAATTCGTGAATAAGTCAATATAATCCTCATTATTGGAGTGTAGTTCAGGTCATGAACACTCATTAAAGATCAATATCCCATCATTATTCTATAAAATTTGGTGCAACACATGTCATGCACACTCAGTAAATATTCCAATAATACTCTCATACCTAAGAGAAAATATAGAGAAAATATCCTTAATTCTAAATCTTTAGAGGCAATCTGCTTAATTTACCTAGTACATCAAGAGGAAAATGTTATAAAAGCCTGCCAGGAAACATTGTGAGAAGAGTCTAGTACTCCATATAAGCTACTTATTTATACTTTGTACTTACTGCGTTCCTCGCACTTTCATGTGCTTCTATTTATGAGCATAATGTCTCGTTTGAATACAGTGAGACTTTGGTACATTGGTTCTGCAAAATATACAAAATAGATGAGCATGTGCAATGGACTTGAGTTACAGGGTACACTGATTTCTTAAATCTACATAGGTGAAAGCAAGTAAACTAGTGGCACTATCAAGTACAAAAGATATATAGGAATGTAGAGAACAGGACTGGGCATAAATGAAACATGGCAACATTATAAACTATAATGAGTGACTAACCTAGCAAAAAATGTAATAATAATTCATCAGACAATAGCATAAATGTCAGTAGTACTAATATCTTGCTAGGGTATGCAATAATAGGAAAGTGGAGCAGCAAAGCATCATAAAATGGCACATTTCTAGGTATCATTAAAGACAAAATAGCATTAGAAATCAATGAACATATATAGAGTCTATATACAAAAGCCATAAAAATTCGTATTATATAAAAAAATGTTTGAGGTATAGTTTGCAGCGGTCAGACCACCTATGGGATGTGATCCGCTGGGCACATGTCAAAATAAATAGTGCCTCTTTCTGTCGTAGTTTCCATGCACATGCGTATGAAAAGAGAAAAATATGCAAGGTCTTAGCGTACGTTATGAGAACCGACCTGCAATATTCTCCCTACCAGGCTCGGAGCACCTAATGAAACCATGAATAATCAAGGAAACGTGAAAATAAGGTAGCAATAGAATTTGTATAAGCATGGGAAATGCGTCAGGTTAAAAGATCTGTGTTGTGTGATATCATTATATACACTTATATGCAAATCAGAATATGCATATATAAAAGATGGCAATATCAACAGGCACATCTTTAAAAAATTTTGCCGTTTGCATAGATCCTGGAAAATAGCAAAATCATGTATAAAAAGCTGAACAGTGACAAAATATATTAATAATTAATAATAAATGTGTGTTTAATTTCGTTCTCAATCGCAGCCGTATACTTGGAGCTAAAAATTGCCCTGTTGATATTTCAGTAATCTCTCGTTATTGGTTTACGATGGAAACTGAAATTCAGTACGTATCATTCCGCTGTTGCATAGAGACAAAAGAGGTAATAGAAAATATACGGATTCACTGTATCAGTGTCGAAATCGTTTGTAACGTCGCAATCTGGGAAGGCAAAATCGTACACAAAGTAATTTATGTGATGGTAGAATCTGTATGTTACATTTACAAAGCGCAATACAAATGATACAACCCTGAGGCTGACTTGGCATAATATTTTTAAAATGAATGTAGATGTGCTTAGTTTTGCAAATCAATGTTTTCAAATAAATATGCTTGACAGTTTGGCGCTGGTGGTATTCTGCTCTAGTTATTTTATTGTGAACAGATTTGCTGTCTATGATTTGGCGACTAATTTCATAGGATGTGTCCACTGCTGTTAAATCAGATTGGCTTCAGGAGTAAACTGAAGTAATTTTGACGTCAGTGGGCTTGATATATGCGGAGCAGAGTTTTGTTCTGTTCGGCGTAGCGTTACACTGCTTTGAAGCAGGCTGTGGCTCACTGCTGTGCTGTCCGACTGTATTGTTGACCGCGCTGCTGCTGGTTTCAAGGACGGCATGACAGTCACCAGTTCCACACATCACACTTTGTCTGTCCATGGCCTCTATGCTTCTAATGGGCTGTACTACTGATTGATCATGACCTTAAATAATTGGATAAATTCTATTGTCCGATTCCAATCGTGGGCTTTGACCAATGACATCATATGTTAGGCAAAGATGCTGCATATCGACAACCTATGAAGGGAATAGATCATACTCTTAAATAAATATAGCATGCAATAAAATAATACTCACATTTAAAACAAGTACGATTTACTAACATAAAATATGGAGTAGCAAACACCATAAATCCTAAACTATGCACGAACTCAAGTAACAGAAATCCATTAAAAATTAATAAATATCGGAATCCGTAACTAGAATTGACCTATATAAGAGGTCAATTCCAGTTACCAACTACAGCATTGTTAACTTTACTGTAAAGATCAGAGAGCAACTGCAAGTGCAGAAATGGTATTATATTAAACGCAGAACCTGGTAAAACGATCTAATTAATGAAATAGAGATAGGTGGAATGTTTGTAGCTGTTTCGCGGTATATCAAAGAATAATTACTGGATGAAAAATCTTAATACATTAGATACACCTGCTGGATAACAAGAAAACAGTTAATGAGCCGCTGAATAGGAAAAAGGCTCTAATGAATGAACTATCGAATAGTTTGAATCGTTAACTGCAATGGACCTCATATATTGGTCTATTCCAGTTACCGATTCCAATATTACTAACTATTGCGAAATACTTGAGAGGGCAATAACGAATGCAGATATTGTTTTATATTTTCCACATGTACTGCAAAACGTATCTAAGTAACAAACTATCGAATAGTTTGAATCGGCAACTAGATGTCACTTATAGTTACCGATTGCAACATTGCTGTTTCGCGGTAGCACAAAGAACAACTGCAAGTAGAAGAATCTTACAATATTTGAGAAACCTCCTTAAAAACGACCTTGTTCGTGAACTACAGAATATGAACAGACTTTCAGAAGATAAAAATCTTTACAAACATTACTGCACACTCAAAGAAAAAGAAAAAAAGTGCAAAAATGACCAAACCTTGGAACCGATAACTGTACTAGACGAATGTTTTATCAGAGCTGCTTTCAGTTTGTATAGGATAACTGTGCGATGGCGATACATCGGAATTTTTATTTTTACTTGTGTTAAATAAACGGTCAATTGAATATAAAATATTTTCTTCTCCTTGCGTCGCCTGTTGAGAAAATAATTTGGAACTGTTTGTGGCATTGTCCTGACGGAGTGTCTCTTAGATGAAAATGATTGATCGTCGATAATAAAATCCAGTTCACACAAACTGACATCTGCATATATAATGGCCTGCTGAATATGCTTCCTATGACGTCGCTTTCGCCGCATAGGCTTTTCTGTACTGGAGCTAAAAGTATTACTCTAAGCGGTTTCACATTTTTTATCTGAAATACCAGAAATGTTGCTTGACAATGTAAAGTAACGTAATCAGGTAGTGAATATGCTGTTGGTTAGAATTAGAAGTAGGCTGTTGAAATGAATTCGAACTGTGGTGACCGTCATTCTTACGGGCTGTGACATCAGATTTGACTGGCGTATCGTCGACAGTAAAATTCAGTTTGCTGAAAATAACATCTGCATCCATTCTGGAATTCTGAGTGTGGCTTCACGAAGTTGCTGTGTTTTATTTTCTGTAGTAATGGACATCGTCTTTCCGTAGCTGTTAGTTTTGGGGTTTGACTGTAGGTCGTCATGATAATATGTAGCTGCTTTGAAAGAGATAAACGGAATGATGATATATGGCGCTGCAAAAGTACATCGAACAGAAGTGTTGTCAGAAAAATTTTGCTTCCCAGAATGGGCTGGTAAGTGTGTCAGTCGGCTGTGATGGTTATTACGTGTTTCGCATTTGCGCAGTATTGTGGCACAATTAAAAGATTCAATGTAAGCGAAATCGTCTTGCTCTTCAAAAAAACGTAGTGTTCTGACGCAGTGGCAATCTAATATTTTTGGTATTGGTCACCGAAGGGAGCAAATTTTGTTGTGTTGTGACTGAATATGGCCTCTGATGTGATTGTTCACATCATTCATCCGAGGGAAATAAAAGTTATTTGTTAAGGCTTGATTTTGCTGTATGAATCCGGTTTGCAAATCAATGCGTGGGAAACAGCATTTATCAACACAAACGTTAAACAGAAGCAGAGCGGAAAGGTGTGGTGTCAAACGAAAATTTTCATGACAAAAGGCGGCGTTGTGTGTACAATTTTTGACTTGACACAAAACTTCTTTACAGTTAGTGTCATCATCCTTAATATGGGGCTCGAAAACTACACTATTAACTGTTTCAGACTGCGTGGGTGGCTCAACATAGCGGTCATGTGACTCAATCCTGACGGTATTGTCGTCGGTATCAGTGGAATGTGATGAAATTTCTGACGTGGAAAACTTAACTTCGTTACCAGATTTGGCAGGTACAATGGGTTCATTAATGTTTTCCGAAATTATCAAACTGCTGCCGCTGACAGTAGCGCCGGGGGCAAAACTGACAATGTTATGCCGCTTAAGAGAGGTCATAGTTAATTTCTCAGTGAAAATTTAATAGGTTTCACTACACTGATGTGTGTATAGTATTAATTTCTCAAAGGTTTGATACTGTCTTCGCTTTGCTTGGCTATCGCCTCAGTTTTATAACAAAGCCGGTTTTCACTGGCCTTAACGTCTGAACCTATGTGTTTGAAACGGTTATCAGTCGTTTCTGTGCATGATTTAAGATCGCCACGTAAGGTGGAAAATTGTTCATTGAACTGGGTGGTAGCGTCAACTGGTAGTTTCCGTATGATGGAACATTGTTCTTCATTTTCATTAAATCTTTCATTGAACTGAGTATTTTGTTTAATCAACATTCCATCAGTCTTGTTAAATCGTTCACTGAACATGTGTATAAGATTTTGAAACACCGCTGCAATATTACTTCGATTTTCTTACGTCGGATGTCACCATTGTTTTGCTTTGTGATGTTGAAACATCATCTACAACGACGGACGTTTCGTTTGTTGCATTGTCTGCACAACTGCCGTTAATAAAATCCGATGCTTTTCCAAGATCAGACTGACCACTTTGCACTAGTTTTTCGTTTGACATATTATTGGCGATTAGACCACTTGTGTGAAAAGTAGGCAAGTCACCGACCCAACTCAGTAAACAATCAAGTTTTTAATCGTGCACATCAGCCATGTGCAGATCAGCGGCGTACTAAATACCGGAACCTACCCTCTGAGTACCAGTCAAGATAGTGGGTGAAATGATAGTGGTTGGAACCTATACATTACTTTTGGAAACGAACTCACGTTTTCTCTGTTGGTTTGCAACTATTGCGTCGCAGAGTGGTCTCTATCATTATTAACATTGTTGTCAATAATAGAGAAGTCGTCTATTTCGGTATCTCTAATTATCAGATTTCCGCGCTGAAACCTTGAGACTTTTGCGCGATATAGTAAATCAAATACAGAGTACAAATCCAAATACAAGATTTCAACACTCAATTGAACGAAAAAAAAGAAAAACAAGGCAAAGTATCAGAATGCCAATGAACAGTGGAAAAAGTTCATACAGGCTAGTGAACTGCGTTGCTGCAAGAAATCTAACCACTATTATCGCTACAGAGTGGTTGAGAAAACGAAATATATTTATCTGACTATTTTAATATCAAAGAATTCACACAGCGAACGACTAGCAGAGCAGTCACCGAGTGCAACGTTCTTTAATGACAAGAAGTAATAATCTTTACAATTACGCTAAATGAAGTCTGATTTGTGGAATGGATACTGAACTCGAAGTGTCGTGTTATGTGTCGTAAGTGCAGGTGCTGGCTCTGTCTTAATGTTAGCAAAACTTCACGAATCGATTGGGCAACGCAACTACGAATACCAATAAAGCAATATAGTCACTGCAAAATATTTTCAGCACCTTAAGTACTAAATCTTAAGGCCCTGTTCACATAAAAAATAAATTAAATACTCTTACCTCTAAAGCAGCAACACAGTAACGCGATATATTCTGGTCTCCCACAAAAAAAGGAATATGCTACCTACAGGCTCAGTAGTGTGCAACGCTGGCTATAATACTTGAAATGCACATAGAATTCAGTTGGCTGATAAACCAGAACATTTTAAAAAAATCAACTTCTTTAAAAATTATATGACCTGTGCTGGGAGGCGGTACTGTTTATGGGGAATTATTAATACAGACTTTTTTTTAGCAAAATTACATTGCAAGATAAGTTTGGCTTTTCAAGAGCATCTGATAATCGAAGCTACATTACTCGCAATTGATTCAAAACAATGAGATTTAAACAGCAAGTATTATAACTTGATTAATCTAACATAAATGCAAATCAACAAATTACGCCTAGCTCTGTTAACAAATCTGAAAAGTATTACAAAAATCAAATATCTAACTAGCCTGTATCTCAGAACAATTTACGTACCTTCTGCGGTTACTCAAGAATTAAAAATTATCATCCAATTCAACTTTACTTACGCTCTGTCAGAAACAAAAATCATAATTATTTTAATCTTTATCTTACTTGCCTGAGACGTCTGCTTCCATGTTCTGATATACCTACATCAAACTAACACTTAGTGGCTTCCCATAGCACACCACAAAAACTGCCTACTCCGTCGCTGTCCATCACAGACAGCTAGCTACAGTTGAGGGCCAGCACTGTCTTACTCCAACAAAGCATTACGCTACCTTTGGCTATGCGATCGCACGCAGTCAGCGATCCACATTATGGAGCACACCAGAGACATTAATCTTTTATGATATACTCGTTTCATTTTAATTTATTAATATTCTTATCTTATTCTGCTGCCACGTATAAGTGTGCCTCAGTGTACTCCATTTAATGTCCACCCCTAAACACAGTTTTTTTTTCTCTCAGCACTGCAGCATCTACCAGCAGGACAATGCAACGTGGTACATACCTTGCAGTGTACGTCCGTGGTTCGAAGAGCACCAGCATGACTTTATCATACTATCCTTGCTACCAATATCCACGGACTTACGCCCGATCGACATCTGTGCCACCATCTCGATTGAGCTGTTCATGGGTCTCAAATCGTGAAAGCTAGGGCAGCCGGCCATGGAAATGGAGTCAGTATGGCTCCACATCCCTGCTGCAAGCTTACAGAACCTCACTGATTCAGTTATAGCAGATCTCGCAGCAGTCTGTTCTTAAAAAGTCGGTTTTCCAGTCTTTTCAGTGATGGTCACGTTAATGTGACTGAAACGACTGATATACGATACTTCTTTATGAATATTTACAGCATTGAGGTATGTACCTGTAGTTGAAAGCCATAAAAGTTTATTTTCTTCCATGTAAATCGCGAAGATGCAGTTTCGAAATTGTTGCAGAAGCAACTGTGCTTTATTTAGGTGTCTCGATTGATTGTCTCCCTAGACACACTTGCAAATACATCAACCACTAAATTTTGCGACGGTCGTAATCTTCCCTTCACTATTTACTATAATCTGAATGAATATTCATATTGACGACAGTAGAATCAATGACGTGGGAGTAGTTCGAAATGAAAACAAAACGTTTTACAAATAATAAAAATATTTATTTCTCGTAAGATAATGTAAGTATCTTAACGACCTACCTGTGAAACGATCAAAAGCAGAATGTGGACTGTAAAATGCCGTTTATGGTTAAATCTTTATTCACGTAATGTAACGAGTGAAAGAGAAGGTTTAAAGGGATTTTAGATTTCGCTCTCATAGCGCCTCTGAATCCAAACTCGACCGCGATCGGAGGTCACTAACATTGCAAATCGGGCTGCCTGTATACGATGTATTACATTTCGTAGCTCTCTGTTAACTTGCAAACCAGAGGAGGAGACAACTAAATTAATATCTCCGTATGACGGACCACTCCTGATCAAGACAGTGCGTCGTCCACTATTTTAGTGTGATGTATGAACAGTAAAGAACACGGCTTATACAGCTGTCAAGACACAATAGAATTGTATGTGGGGTTCGTGTCCACAGTCTCACGACACACACCTCAGAGGGAGTGGTTGCGAGTTGTTTCGTATGATTTGAGCATATCATCGAGAATAAAAAAGTATATCCTAAGTTTATAATAAAATACTATGTAGTAACTCAATGAAGAATCTCGGTCTGAGATTACACAAAGTCACATGTACATATGGAGGTATAGTAAAAGGAGACGGCGCTACAGACTCACCGTCTACGCTGCTTTGACACCTTTTCCCCATTTTAGATGACCCAAAGCAATAGTAGACTGTTGTTTACGGATTCTTCTTCATCTTAATTCATGTCGTGTGCAGGTGACACTTGTTTTAAATGGAAAATGACACAGTGCTTTCGTGACAAACACAGCATGGATAAAAAATTTACACACGTTTGTCTTGTCGTAAAAGCATATTTAATCCAGCGATAAGAAGCATTTTACTTCCTTCATGTAAATTTCGTCTTGTTAAACGTTTTGAATAACCAAGAGTACGTGATATGAAATGGCGGCTTTCGTAATCCTACATTTTCCTTAATACAAATAGACGATACTGATGTTCCGTCTATGTTCTCTGCCCGAAAATACTGAGAACGTAATGAGCTGTTTTCGGACGGTTTCCAAACTTTTCTTCTCACTCCGTTCACCTAAAGCTCTTTTCTTGTTCGACCTACGGGAAATTTAAAGTTAAATTACACAGATAAAACCATTAGATCAAAAGCAGTCAGCGCACTTAAAATTCGTGTACTTAATAGGAACGTTCTCTTGAATGAATCCACTTACAAACGACATGTGATATATTTACACTTTAGGCTCTAATCATAATGATTTGTACCGCCGATAGTAACGCCAGCTGGTATTCAGATCAAATTAAACTGATCAAAATAATCTGATTTCTTGGAAATTGGTTAACATTGGTATAACTAATTATGAAAATCTTCTTCAGTTTGGCAGAAAGTAAGAACAGATAACTTACTTTAAGGACATTGCAATGATAAACAGCCATTTCTCCAATTGTAAGACAGGAAGTTCAGTAATGATGTTGCGTACGACTACTTACTAGTTGTTAGGATAATCTCACGTACACCCTAGAGCCAAGGTTGAATCGGTCAACAGAATACCTTGAAAATCACATTTAAGTACATGGCTTAGGGTTCATCGAACTACCTTCACAATAGTTCTCTATTATTATATCGCAGCGATCGCGAGGAAAACAAACACTTGTTTCTGTACTTACGAGCTCTAGTTTCACTTATTTTATTATTGTCATGGTTTCTTCCTATGTAGATAGCCGTCGACAAAATTTTTTCGCATTTGGAGGAGGAAGTTGATGATTGAAAGATAGTCAGAAGATTCCACCACAACGAAAAAGGCCTTTGTTTTAATGATATCCACACCAAATCCTGTATCATCTCAGTGACACTGTCTGCCCTATTTAGCAATAATACAAAACTTGTTGCCCTTCTTTGAGCTTTATCGATGTACTCCGTCAAACCTATCTGGTAGGGATCCCATCCCTCGCAGTGGTATTCTAAAATAGGACGAACAAGCCTACTGTAGGCAATCGCTTTACTAAATCTGTTACTTTCTCTAAATATCCTGCCAATAGAACGCAGTCTTTGGTTAGCCTTCCTCACAATATTTTCTTTGAGTTCCTCCGAAATTTTCGTGATTGTAATTCCTAGGTATTTAACTGTATTGCCATTAGATGAGACTGATTTATCATGTAACCAGTTTGACGGAAACTGCCATTTTTTGCACCATGCAGATATGTTTTCTAAATCTGTTTGGAGTTTTCTTTGATTTTCTGATGGCTTTACCAGTCGATAAACGACAGCATCATCTGCAAACAAGCTATGACGGCTGCTCGTATTGTCTCCTAAATCGTGTATATGGATAAGGAGCATCAAAAGACACTACCTCGGAGAAAGCCAGAATCACTTCTGTGTTACTCGACGACTTTCCGTCAATTACTACGAATTGTGACCACTCTGACAGGAAGTCACGAATACAGTCACATAACTGAGACGATATTCCACAAGCACACAATTTCACGACAAGCCGCTTGTGTGGTACATTGTCAATAGCTTTGTGGAAATCTACAAATACGGAGTCAATTTGAAATCTCTTGTCAATAGCACTCAACACTTGGTGTGAGTTAAGAGCTAGTTGTGTCTCACAAGAACGATGTTTTCTAAATCCTTGTTGATTGTTTGTCAATAGCTCGTTTCCTTCAAGGTAATTCATAATGTTCGAACACAATATACACTCCTGGAAATTGAAATAAGAACACCGTGAATTCATTGTCCCAGGAAGGGGAAACTTTATTGACACATTCCTGGGGTCAGATACATCACATGATCACTCTGACAGAACCACAGGCACATAGACACAGGCAACAGAGCATGCACAATGTCGGCACTAGTACAGTGTATATCCACCTTTCGCAGCAATGCAGGCTGCTATTCTCCCATGGAGACGATCGTAGAGATGCTGGATGTAGTCCTGTGGAACGGCTTGCCATGCCATTTCCACCTGGCGCCTCAGTTGGACCAGCGTTCGTGCTGGACGTGCAGACCGCGTGAGACGACGCTTCATCCAGTCCCAAACATGCTCAATGGGGGACAGATCCGTAGATCTTGCTGGCCAGGGTAGTTGACTTACACCTTCTACAGCACGTTGGGTGGCACGGGATACATGCGGACGTGCATTGTCCTGTTGGAACAGCAAGTTCCCTTGCCGGTCTAGGAATGGTAGAACGATGGGTTCGATGACGGTTTGGATGTACCGTGCACTATTCAGTGTTCCCTCGACGATCACCAGAGGTGTACGGCCAGTGTAGGAGATCGCTCCCCACAACATGATGCGGTGTTGGCCCTGTGTGCCTCGGTCGTATGCAATCCTGATTGTAGCGCTCACCTGCACGGCGCCAAACACGCATACGACCATCATTGGCACCAAGGCAGAAGCGACTCTCATCGCTGAAGACGACACGTCTCCATTTGTCCCTCCATTCACGCCTGTCGCGACACTACTGGAGGCGGGCTGCACGATGTTGGGGCGTGAGCGGAAGACGGCCTAACGGTGTGCGGGACCGTAGCCCAGCTTCATGGAGACGGTTGCGAATGGTTCTCGCCGATACCCCAGGAGCAACAGTGTCTCTAATTTGCTGGGAAGTGGCGGTGCGGTCCCATACGGCACTGTGTAGGATCCTACGGTCTTGGCGTGCATCCGTGCGTCCTTGCGGTCCGGTCCTAGGTCGACGGGCACGTGCACCTTCCGCCGACCACTGGCGACAACATCGATGTACTGTGGAGACCTCACGCCCCACGTGTTGAGCAATTCGGCGGTACGTCCACCCGGCCTCCCGCATGCCCACTATACGCCCTCGCTCAAAGTCCGTCAACTGCACATACGGTTCATGTCCACGCTGTCACGGCATGCTACCAGTGTTAAAGACTGCGATGGAGCTCCGTATGCCACGGCAAACTGGCTGACACTGACGGCGGCGGTGCACAAATGCTGCGCAGGTAGCGCCATTCGACGGCCAACACCGCGGTTCCTGGTGTGTCCGCTGTGCCGCGCGTGTGATCATTGCTTGTACAGCCCTCTCGCAGTGTCCGGAGCAAGTATGGTGGGTCTGACACACCGGTGTCAATGAGTTCTTTTTTCCATTTCCAGGAGTGTATGTTTCTAAATCTTCCTGCACATTGACGTTAAAGTAATGGGCCTGTAATTTGGTGGTTTGATCCTAATTTTTTCTTTGTTTGAACCATCAGTCTTCTGACTGGTCTGATGCGGCTGGCCACGAATTTCTCTGCTGCCAATCACTTCATCTCAGAGTATCCCTTAGAACCTACATCCTTAATTATCTGCTGGATGTATTCCAATCTCTGCCTTGCTCTACCCTTTTTGCCCTCAGCAGCTCTCTCTAGTATGATGGAAGTCATTCCCTCATGTCTTAACTGATGTCCTATCACCCTATCCCTTCCCCTTGTCAGTGTTTTCCACATATTCCTTTCCTCTCTGAATCTACGCATAACCTCGTCATACCTTACCTTATCAGTCCAGCTAATTTTTAGTGTGTACCACCACATCTCAAATGCTTCGATTCTCTTCTGTTCCGGTTTTCCTACAGTCCATGTTTCACTACCATACTATACTGTGCTCCAAACGTATATTCTCAGAAATTTCTTTCTGCTACGTTTGTTGAATATTGGTGTGACCTGTGGGCCTTTCCAGCCTTTGGGTACGAATCTTTCATCCAGCGAACGGTTTTAAATGATTGTTAGGTATTGAACTATAGTGTCATCATACTCTGAAATAAATGTAAATGGTATTTGGTCTCGACAAGAAGACCTGCTTTTAATAAGTGATTTAAGTAGCTTCATTTCTCCGAGGATATATAATTCTACGTTACTCATGTTGGCAGCTGTTCTTGATTCTAATTCTGGAGCATTTGCTCCGTCTTCGTTGGTGAAGGAATTTCTGAAGGCTGTCTTCAGTAGCTCATCTTTGGTAGCACTGTCGTCGATCGTGTTTCCATCGCTATCACGCAGAGAAGGCATTTATTGTGTCTTGCCGCTAGCACACTTCATATACGATCAGAATCTCTTAGGATTTTCTGCTAGGTTTCGAGACAAAGTTTCATTGCGGAAACTACTGCAAGTATTTTGCACTGAAGTCGGCCCTAAATTTCGAGCTTCTGTAGTAAAACGCCTATTTTTAAATTTGCCATGTTTCTTTCGTTGTTTCTGCAACAGTGTTCTGAGCAGTAAGGAGGATAAGTTCCGTCGTTAGTTAATTTATTTGGTATAAATATTTCAAATGCTGTCGATACTGTTTCTCTGAATTCAGGCCACATCGTGTTTACACTTACATTGTTAATTTCGAAGGAGTGACGATTGTCTTTCGGTAAGGCGTCAAGTGAGTTTTCATCTGCTTTTTTGAATGGGTATATTTTTCCTCTATTGTTGGAAGATTTGTGCTGTTGCAATATTCAATCTTGCTACGACAACCCTGTGTTCACTAATCCCTGCATCCGTTTTGACGCTTGTTATTAGTTCAGTATTATTTCTTGCTAGTGTTTTCACAACCGTTCTATATTCGCTTGGGCTCATGAACCTATTGATCGAAATAACTTCTAGAGAATGCATTTAGCACAATTTCGGTTGATGATCGATGAGTACCTCAGGATTTAAACATGTATTTTCGCTAACATACCGAGGGTAAATTAAACTCACTACCAACTATAATTCTATGAGACGGCTATGTGTTTCAAAATAAACTCAAGTTTTCTTTGAACCTTTGAGCAATTGTATAATCTGAATTTGGAGGTCGTTAGAAGGATCGAATTATTATTTTATTCCAGTTGCCAAGAATGACCTCTTCCCATGCTAATTCATTTTGAGTGTCTACTTCAATTTTGCGACAAGATAAATTACTTCTAACAGCAAAAAACACTTATCTGCGAACTGTGTTTAGCATATTCTGTCCGAACACCGCTAAGTCATTCGCAAAAATTTCGGCTGAACTTATCTCCGGCTTTAGCCAGCCTTCAGTGCCTATAAGGATATGATCATCAGTGCTTTCTATTAGCGTTTGGAGCTCTGGTACATCCCAACACAGTTGCGATAATTTATAATTATTAAGCCGATGGTTCCTGTGCGTACGTTCTTCCTGTGTTCGGCCTGCTCTCTTCAAGACTGAAATCCTTTTTCTAATTTCCCGAGACTTTTTACACTATAAAAACCACCCATTCCACGCCACACAGCCCCTGCTACTCATGTAACCGCACCCCGTGTGTAGTGTACTCCTAACTAATTCAGCGGAACTCAAACCCAACCACCCCATTGGTACAAGTCGAGAAATCTGCAGCCTACACTGCCACAAAACCACCTGAGCCTCTGACTCAGAACCTCCTCTCGGCTATGTACCAGAGGTCCGCAATCGGTACTGTCGACCATGCTGCAAATGGTGAGCTCTGCTTTCATCTCACAAGCAAGACTGGAAGCCTTCACCACTTCTGTTAACAGTTCAGAATGTCTTCCGATCCTCAGCGACAGACATCATTGGTACCAATGTGAGCCACCACCTGCAATTGGCTGCACCCTGAGCTTTTCATCGCTTCTGGGAGGACCTGTTCCTCATCTGGAATAACTTCACCCAGTATGCACACGTAGTGAACACTGGCTTTCTTCCCCTTCTTTGCAGCCATGTCCGTAAGGGACCTCATAATGTGCCTAACATTGGAGCTCCCAACTACAGATAATCCCATCATAAGTGATTGCTCAGATCTTGCAGGCTGAGAGGTTTCCTCAGAAACAAGATAGGTGATTGCATGTGGCTGAGCAACAGTTTGTTGGACTAACCAGGGAGGCCTTATTTGCGTCCCTCTGGGTAGTCTTTTGCCCCCTGCCAAGCCCATAGGCGACTCCCACTTGGCCACCAGTAAGGAGTCAACCTCAGTGCTAGCAGAAATTGGACTCGGCACCAGTCAGGACTGATTGGAGGACTTGGATGTACTGTATGTCCGATGGATCCCCATGGCTGGCCCACACCAGAGGTGCCCATGCACTGCAGCTTCAACTTGTGTAACCGAAGCCATCACAGCCTGCAGCTAAGAGGGAAGTGTCGCCAACTGGGCTCACATCCACAAGCAACAATCACCGTTCCTATCCATATTGAAGACCGTGGGAAGCTATAGAACTCATACAAATGGACTATCGACATGTGGCGGAACTCTACTGCAGATGCTGAGAAATGTGCAGGAACTGTGTCTAATAAATTGTATTAATACGTAGAGATGCAATAAACCGAACTAACGAAGCAGTTAATGGAGACTAATTCATTCGCCCCTGATTAGGAGATTGTAATGTGTCGCAAAATTGTTTTACTTTCTGACGAAAACGAAAACTGGAGAACTGTGTCTATTGGATAGCAAATTGACACACAGGAACTCAAGAGACTAGTCTATAACAACACACAGATGAAATGATACAGTTCGCTCCTCGTTAGGAACTTATAAAAGTCACAAAATCGACTATTTCTCTGTTGCTGCTTCTGTCTCGACCGGTTGCTGCTGCCTGAGTCTTAGGTTCGTTTACAACATCCCTCGTCTATATTTGCTTGCTCTTGAGTCACTTTGCTTTAACGGTGATCGGACACGATAATGCACTTGTAACTGAGAGAAACACTTCGTACTAAACCTAATAGCGTTGGTTAAATGCAAACGATTTTCAAAGTACTCAGATCTACAGCTTAAACTGAAAGGCAATCTTCATCATTCATATCATTTATTTCGTTTATTGAATTCGCACATAACGTACTTCCTAACAACAGCTAAAGACACCTATGTTCATATGATCTTTGATTCAATTCCACATTCAAAGTAATGTTTAACATGCTCTACTGTTTTTCGAAATTGAGCTATCACTTTATTTAAGGTCACTGTTGCCTAGTAAATAGTTCAAATAATGATATAGGTCGCCAACGAAAATTGCAGACTAAGAATGACAACAGTTATTTATCCACTGATTACATGTACTCTATGTGAATTGACCGACTGATGATTCACTGTTACCCTACCACTGGAAAGCAAATTTCATAACTTGTATTCGTATATTGTGGTGTTTCTCGAATGCATACTATTGTTACAGGCAAAATTTAAACAATGACTGCCCTCACGTCGAATAAATGCAGGAGAACAGTAGCAGTAGCACTTGGTTAATGTTGATCTAAAAAACAGAAGAAGCCAGAAAATGTGCACCCAGTTGTGACAAGTTCCAAAGAAGTAAGAGGTATGACTACTTCATACCACTGTCAATACTGTGAATAGCAGTACCCCTTACAGGCTGCCTTCAGAATAGTTGCACCCATCAGTGAAGCTAAGTCACTTTCTTTACAGGTTGTTCTGTTACAAATGAGCTGAAAACTCTTTTAATTACTTATGTTGGACCTAACATAGAATGCGGCATTGTAACCATGTTCTGAGACTCCACAAAGTATCCAAACATGAAAGTTACAACGGAGTAGTTAATGGATCACCGATTTGTTATATGGGAGAAATAATAGGTGTGATACGAAGTAGCGAAGTAGAGCAGTAGGAGCTCTTTCAGATCTAATCCTTGTAGTCATATGCCTTGAGATAAGGTATTCTTTCTAACAGACATGGGTGCGTCAAAACACAATTTGAATAGCTTTGGAAGACTTAATAACAAATAAGGCGGAAAGGAAAGATAATGGTTTAAATGGCTCTGAGCACTGTGGGACTCAACATATGAGGTCATCAGTCCCATAGAACTTAGAACAACTTAAACCTAACTCACCTAAAGACATCACACACATTCATGTCCGAGGCAGAATTCGAACCTGCGACTGTAGCAGTCTCGCGGTCCTCGCTGAAGTGCCTAGAACCGCTCGACCACTGTGGCTGGCGGGAAGATAATATTACATCGGAATTCTTAAACTCACTGGAGGAAATGGCGACAAAATAACTATTCAAGCTGGTGTGTAGGATGTATGAGACAGGCATTATACCAGCAGACTTTCGAAGAAACGTCAGCCACACAACTCCGAAGGTATCAAGAGTCGACAGGTGCAAGAGCTATAGCTTATCACAAAGATAAGCAGCTCGTGCATCCAAATTGCTGGTAAGAATAATGTACAGAAGAATGGAAAGGAAAACTGAAGATTTGGTACTTGACGATCGGCTTAGCTTTAGGAAAGGTAAAGACGCCAAACAGGCATTTCTGACGTTGAAGTTGATAATGGAAGCAAGACTGAAAAAAGAAATAACTTTCATAGAATTTGTCGACCTGGAAATAGCGTTCGAGAATATAAAATGATGTAAGATGTTCGAAATAGAGAAAACCTACTGATATACAACATGTAAAAGAACCAACAGGGAACGATAGGAGTTGAAGATGAAGAACGAAACACTCAGAATAAAAATGAGTGTAAGACGACGAAGTAGCCTTTTTCTATCTACATAAATGATCTTTTGGATATGGTGGATAGCAATGTGCGGCTCTATACTGATGAGGCTGAGCTGTACGGGAAGGTGTCGTCGTTGAGTGACTGTAGGAGGATACAAGATGACTTGGACAGATGAATAGGAAAAAGAATCCTGTAATGTTTGAATACCCCATTAGTAGTGTAGCGCATGACACAGTGCGGTCGGTTAAATATTTGAGCGTAACATTGCAGAGCGATATGAAGTGGGACAAGCATGTAATGACAGTTGTGGGGGAGGCAGATAGTCGTCTTGGGTTCATTGGTAGAATTTTGGGAAGATGTGGTTCACCTGTAAAGGAGACCGCTTATAAAACACTAATAAGACCTATTCTTGAGTACTACTCGAGCGTTTGGGAGGACATAGAAGCAATTCAGAGGCGGGTTGCTAGATTTATTACTGGTACGTTTGATCATCACGCGAGTGTTACGGAAATGCTTCAGGAGCTTGGGTGGGAGTCTCTAGAGGAAAGGAGGCGTTCTTTTCGTGAATGGCAATTGAGGGAATTTAGAGAACCAGCATTTGAGGCTGACTAGAGGACAATTTTACTGCCGCCAACTTACATTTCACGCAAAGATCACGAAGATAAGATAAGAGAGATTAGGGCTCGTACAGAGGCATATAGGCAGTAATTTTTCCCTTCTTTTGTTTGGGAGTGGAACAGAGAGGTACCCTCCGCCACGCACCGTATGTTGGATTGAAGACTATGTATGTAGATGTCGATGTCTCTAATGTTCAATCTATATATCGAAAAAGCAATGACGACAGTAAATGAAAGTTTTGGAATGGGATTCAGATTCACAGTGGAAGACTATCTGTGATAATGTTCACTTTTGATATATTCATTAGTGATGAAGTATAGGGTCTGTTGAATAGAATGTATTTCTAATGAGTACAAAATATGGATTTAGAGTAAATCGAAGAATGAAAAATAGCATAAATGAGAACAGTAAGAGACATAGAATTGGTGATCACGAAATAGGTGAAGTTTAGGAAGCCTGCTATCTAGGACAGCAAAATAATCCATGATGGACGAAATAAGGAGAACATAATAAACAGGCTATCTCTTACAAAAACGTCATTTCTGACGAACAGAAATCTGCTAGTGTCAAACATAGGACTTAAATTTAGGAAAAAATTTCTGAAAACGTACGTTTGGAGCACAGCATTGTATAGTACCGAAACGTGGACTGTGGGAAAGCAAGAAGAGAAGAGAATAGAAGCACTTGAGACATGGTGCTACAGAGGAATACTGAAAATTACGAGGAGTGATAAGGTTAGGAATAGGGAGCTTCTCCCCAGTATTGACGAGGAAGAAGAAATGCAGGATTATAGGACATCAGGTATTAACTTCCATGGTACTAGAGGGATATGTAGATAGTAAAAATGGTAGAGGGAAACAGAAATCGCAATACATACAACAAATAATTGAGGCCGTGCCACTCTGAGTGGAATTGGTGGCGAACCGCATCAGACCAGTCGAAAGACATGTGACTCAAATAGAGTACCAATTAAATTTAACAATGGATCATGCTGCTTCACAAAATCAGTAATGTAGGGAGCTCATTTTTAATTTCTTTCAGCCTTCCTTTCATGGTCATCGGGATTACTATCGGCATTACAGGCACTGTCAGCATGAACGATTCCTTGTTGACCAACTACCAGACGAAATTTTCAATCACAGGCTGTAAACGTGGTATACGAAAATATTTTCAACGATGATAAATATTCCAGAAGGAAGGGCTTCCTTCTTGAATGTTTATCGTCGCTGAAAATATCATTAACCATCCAAACATACTGTCGTGCAACTTCACTTTCCTGTATTCTCCAAAATGAAGAATTTTCTTTTGGCTGGAATTCTTGCAAAAAGTAATCGTTCTTGTAGACATCACGAAGTAATTTGATGGGATGATAGGTCGACAGTAAAAAGTCCAGTTTCCAGTTTCATACAGGTTATATAAGAACCACAGCAACAGACATCTCGTAGAGCAAGCGACAGCTGAAAAATCTTTGGCAAGGTTCTGATAGGAAAGAAGTTTGCGTTATGTGTAACAGAGAAGTCCGTTATCGTTTCTTAGCTGTAGATCAGCTAGACACTGCAATGGTGTAGGATTCCTCAAATTTTTAACGATTCTCAAGACGTGCTTCAGGGAGAGAATTTAATGTAGGTTTCAAAGCTTAAGCCACGTTAAATGAAACGTTAAAGAGGGATCTCCCGGTAATGTACTAACGATCCAACTTGCTCAAGCTGCATCGCTACTCTAGTTCATTTCGAAAAATACTCTGCAGGACACTTCCTCTCCGATATCAAAACTGTGAAAGTAGTAGTAACAACACCGATGACAACTGCTGAACCTGAAAAGAACCAAGAATACGGAATACCATGTCAGAGCAATGAGCTAATGCCCATTGTTTTTCCACTGAGAACGATACGGTAAGCGAAGTTGAGGGTTTGAACCCCAAAGGTACAGATTATTTTGAAGCAGAAAACAGCGACGTATTGCTTTTATTTTTCGTCACTGCTCGATTGCTTCCTTTTATTTTCCTATATTTTTAAGAATTTATTTGATGTTTATTTTTGCAATATTGTTGGACATTGGCAAAATTTTGCACGAGCGGGCACTAGAAAAGGCTGGCAACAGTATACTTTTAGCGGCTGCAGTGACCACAATCAGATGTGCAAAGGAACTATTGCTCTTACTGTGTCAGGAAATCTCAGTAAAGTGCAAAGCTGTCCTTTTTTTCTGGCGTTTATAACGGATCTTTCAGGTTGGGATAAATTAATTTTCTGTTAGATGTTCTCGTTAAACAGCTAAATAAATTGTAATTAGGAGGAATTTAATTAAGCAGAGTAGAGAAGACAACGTCAGAGAGATGTTCATTGGGTGGACAATGTCTTTATGTAACGTCATTGCGTTGATCGGTTGTTAAAACAAGTCGTTTGAGCTCCGTTCTGCCGTTCGGACGTGCGCGTATCTGAAAGAAATTAATTCGAGGCTAGAATAAACTTTCACAAAATAGTTACGATTCGATGTACCGACAAAAGGGGTTAACGTCAGTGTTAATTTGAACTGTGGGCGACAGGGTTAGTTATGACAGATACGTGAAAACAGACGTAACGAAAGTTGTTCGCGTATCATCCCTGAACGTGACTTTTTATTTAATTAACGATTGCAGGCTCATTAAAAGTTATTATCTCATGAATAGGATCAATCCTTCTTTCCTCAGATAGTGATTTTTCATTAACCTTTACGACATAAAACAAAGGATTATTAATAAAGTAATGTTAAATGACAATTACGTGTTATTCCATAAGTGTGGAACCGACGTAATATCTCTGAAATGAGATTGATATATAATTTGTGTTAAATACTGACCTGAGATAGGAACTAAATTGAAATTAGTCAACACATGATACTGAGACTATAGAAACAGAGGCGCTTAAGCTTTCTCTTCTCTAAAATGGCACAATATGTACCATCTTTAACTCAATAGTCGACATTATATAATGCAAAGACACTAGCGTTTTATACTTATTTTGACGACGCGCTGTTAAATAAATTAACGTTGAGTCTGTACGAGTAATAAAATTAAATCTAAAAACATAATTAATAACGGCGAACTCCGCTTTAACAAACTGTATTGCGTGTCGTCATCGGGCAATAACTGCTTTAGCCTGGAGACTTGTGTGGTGAAATTAGAAGTCGGGCATATAAAAAAAACTTAAAAATCCATTCGAGCTACAGAGGAGTTGGCACAACACGACGTGGACAGTTATATGTTACTTAATCAAATTTGTCATTCTTCGTAGGGAGGCGGGCTCAGTAACAGTCTTAATAGTTTGTAATGCGCAAATCATTAAATGTTGTGGGGGGGGGGGAGATCATAAAATAATATCTGTTTTATTACGTCTGTATATTTAAGGAGATGGAACCTGGATAAACTGAAATAACCTCGGATTGTAGAGACATTCAGAGAAAGTATTATAAACGTTGATAAGAACGGTGGAAAGAAATACAGTAGAAGAAGAATGAGTAACTTTGAGAGATGAAGTAGTGAAGGCAGCAGAGAATCGAGTAGGCAAAAAGACGAGAGCTAGTAGAAATCCTTGGGCAACAGAAGAGATATTAAATTTAATTGATGAAAGGAGAAAACATAAAAATGCAGAAAATGAAGCAGGCAGGAAGGAATACAAAAATGAGTTCAACAGGAAGTGCAAAATCACTAAGCAGAGATTGCTAGAGGACAATTGTAAGGATGTATCACTAGGGGTAAGATAGAAAATGCTACAGAAAAATTAAAAAGACTATGGAGAAAAGAGAACCACCTTTATGAATACCAAAAGCTCAGGTTACGCAACGAAGAAAATGCAGAAAGGTAGAAGAGGTATATAGAGGGTCTATACAAGGGCGATTTACCGTACTTGGTGGTAATGTTATGGAAATGGAAGAGGACGTAGATGAAATAGGAGATATGATACTGCGTGAGGAGTTTCACTGAACACAGAACTATGTCGAAACAAGGCCCCGGGAGTAGACGACATCCCATCAGAACTACTGATAGCCTTGGGAGAGCGAGCCCTGACAAAACTGTACCACCTAGTGAGAAAGATGTATGAGACGGTGAATGTATGAGATGGTGAAATACCAACAGACCTCAAGATGAATATAATAATTTCAGTCCCGAAGAAAGCAGCTGTCGACAGGTGCGAAAATTACCGAACTATCAGTTTAATAAGTCACGGCTGCAAAATACTAACAGGAACATTTTACATACGAATGGAAAAAATGGTGGAAGTCGGCCTCGGGGAAGATTCGTTTAGATTCCGTAGAAATGTTGGAACACGTGAGGCAATACTGACCCTAAGACTTACCTTCGAAGATAGATTAAGGAAAGGCAAACCTACGTTTCTAGCATTTGTAGACTTAAAGGAAGCTTTTGAAAATGTTGACTGGAATACACCGTTTTAAAATCTGAAGATCAAATACTGGGAGCGAAAGACTGTTTACAATTTGTACAGAAACCAGATGGAATTTATAAGAGTCGAGGAGTATGAAAGGGAAGCCGTGGTTTGGAAGGGATTGAGACACGGTTGAGGCCTGCCCGTAATGGTCTTTAATCTGTATATTGAGCCAGCAGTAAAGGAAACAAAAGAAAAATTCGGAGTAGGTATTAAAAACCATGGAGAAGAAATAAAAATTTTCAGATTTTCCGATGACATTGTAATTCAGTCAGAGACAGTAATGGACCTGGAAGAGCAGTTGAACTGAAGGGAGGATGTAAGATGAACATCAACAAAATCAAATCGATGATAATGGAATGTAGTCAAATGAAATCAGTAGCTGCTGGTGGAATTAGATTAGGAAATGAGCCACTTAAAGTAGTAGATGAGTTTTGCTACATGTGGGGCAAAATAACTGATGATAGTCTTAATAGCGATGATATAAAATGTAGACTGGCAATGACAAGGAAAGCGTTTCCGAGGAAGAGAAAACTGTTGACACTGAGTATGGATTTAAGTGTCAGGAAGTCTTTTCTGAAAGTATTTGTGTGGAGTGTAGCCATGTACGTAAGTGAAACATGGACGACAAATAGTTTAGACAAGAACAGTAAAGGCTTTTTGGAAACGTGGTGCTACAGATGAATGCTGATGATAAGATTGGTAGATCATATAACTAATGAGGAGGTACTGAACAGAATTGGGGAGAAGAGGAATTTGTGGCAGAACTTGACTAGAAGAAGGTATTGGTTGCTAGGGCATGTTATGAGGCATTGAGGGATCACAAATTTAGTGCTTGAATGCAGCGTGGAGGGTAAAAATCGGAGACCAAGAGATGAATACATTAAACAGATTCAGAAGGATGTAGGTTGCATCAAACCAGTCTCTGGACTGAAGACAACAACAACAACAACATGATATGAAACTTCCTGGCAGATTAAAACTGTGTGCCCGACCGAGAGTCGAACTCGGGACCTTTGCCTTTCGCGGGCAAGTGCTCTACCAACTGAGCTACCGAAGCACGACTCACGTCCGGTACTCACAGCTTTACTTCTGCCAGTATCCGTCTCCTACCTTCCAAACTTTACAGAAGCTCTTCTACGAAACTTGCAGAACTAGCACTCCTGAAAGAAAGGATATTGCGGAGACATGGCTTAGCCACAGCCTGGGGGATGTTTCCAGAATGAGATTTTCACTCTGCAGCGGAGTGTGCGCTGATATGAAACTTCCTGGCAGATTAAAACTGTGTACCCGACCGAGACTCGAACTCGGGACCTTTGCCTTTCGCGGGCAAGTGCTCTACCAACTGAGCTACCAAAGCACGACTCACGTCTGGTACTCACAGCTTTACTTCTGCCAGTATCCGTCTCCTACCTTCCAAACTTTACAGAAGCTCTTCTACGAAACTTGCAGAACTAGCACTCCTGTAAGAAAGGATATTGCGGAGACATGGCTTAGCCACAGCCTGGGGGATGTTTCCAGAATGAGATTTTCACTCTGCAGCGGAGTGTGCGCTGAAATGAAACTTCCTGGCAGATTAAAACTGTGTGCCCGACCGAGACTCGAACTCGGGACCTTTGCTTTTCGCGGGCAAGTGCTCTACCAACTGAGCTACCGAAGCACGACTCACGTCCGGTACTCCCAGCTTTACTTCTGCCAGTATCCGTCTCCTACCTTCCAAACTTTACAGAGGCCCTTCTACGAAACTTGCAGAACTAGCACTCCTGAAAGAAAGGATATTGCGGAGACATGGCTTAGCCACAGCCTGGGGGATGTTTCCAGAATGAGATTTTCACTCTGCAGCGGAGTGTGCGCTGATATGAAACTTCCTGGCAGATTAAAACCGCGCGCCCGACCGAGACTCGAACTCGGGACCTTTGCCTTTCGCGGGCAAGTGCTCTACCAACTGAGCTACCGAAGCACGACTCACGTCCGGTACTCACAGCTTTACTTCTGCCAGTATCCGTCTCCTACCTTCCAAACTTTACAGAAGCTCTTCTACGAAACTTGCAGAACTAGCACTCCTGAAAGAAAGGATATTGCGGAGACATGGCTTAGCCACAGCCTGGGGGATGTTTCCAGAATGAGATTTTCACTCTGCAGCGGAGTGTGCGCTGATATGAAACTTCCTGGCAGATTAAAACTATGTGCCCGACCGAGACTCGAGCTCGGGACCTTTGCTTTTCGCGGGCAAGTGCTCTACCAACTGAGCTACCGAAGCAAGACTCACGTCCGGTACTCACAGCTTTACTTCTGCCAGTATCCGTCTCCTACCTTCCAAACTTTACAGAAGCTCTTCTACGAAACTTACAGAACTAGCACACCTGAAAGAAAGGATATTGCGGAGACATGGCTTAGCCACAGCCAGGGGGATGTTTCCAGAATGAGATTTTCACTCTGCAGCGGAGTGTGCGCTGATATGAAACTTCCTGGCAGATTAAAACTGTGTGCCCGACCGAGACTCGAACTCGGGACCTTTGCCTTTCGCGTGCAAGTGCTCTACCAACTGAGCTACCGAAGCACGACTCACGTCCGGTACTCACAGCTTTACTTCTGCCAGTATCCGTCTCCTAACTTCCAAACTTTACAGAAGCTCTTCTACGAAACTTGCAGAACTAGCACTCCTGAAAGAAAGGATATTGCGGAAACATGGCTTAGCCACAGCCTGGGGGATGTTTCCAGAATGAGATTTTCACTCTGCAGCGGAGTGTGCGCTGATATGAAACTTCCTGGCAGATTAAAACTGTGTGCCCGACCGAGACTCGAACTCGGGACCTTTGCCTTTCGCGGGCAAGTGCTCTACCAACTGAGCTACCGAAGCACGACTCACGTCCGGTACTCACAGCTTTACTTCTGCCAGTATCCGTCTCCTACCTTCCAAACTTTACAGAAGCTCTTCTACGAAACTTGCAGAACTAGCACTCCTGAAAGAAAGGATATTGCGGAGACATGGCTTAGCCACAGCCTGGGGGATGTTTCCAGAATGAGATTTTCACTCTGCAGCGGAGTGTGCGCTGATATGAAACTTCCTGGCAGATTAAAACTATGTGCCCGACCGAGACTCGAGCTCGGGACCTTTGCTTTTCGCGGGCAAGCGCTCTACCAACTGAGCTACCGAAGCACGACTCACGTCCGGTACTCACAGCTTTACTTCTGCCAGTATCCGTCTCCTACCTTCCAAACTTTACAGAAGCTCTTCTACGAAACTTACAGAACTAGCACACCTGAAAGAAAGGATATTGCGGAGACATGGCTTAGCCACAGCCAGGGGGATGTTTCCAGAATGAGATTTTCACTCTGCAGCGGAGTGTGCGCTGATATGAAATTTCCTGGCAGATTAAAACTATGTGCCCGACCGAGACTCGAGCTCGGGACCTTTGCTTTTCGCGGGCAAGTGCTCTACCAACTGAGCTACCGAAGCACGACTCACGTCCGGTACTCACAGCTTTACTTCTGCCAGTATCCGTCTCCTACCTTCCAAACTTTACAGAAGCTCTTCTACGAAACTTACAGAACTAGCACACCTGAAAGAAAGGATATTGCGGAGACATGGCTTAGCCACAGCCAGGGGGATGTTTCCAGAATGAGATTTTCACTCTGCAGCGGAGTGTGCGCTGATATGAAACTTCCTGGCAGATTAAAACTGTGTGCCCGACCGAGACTCGAACTCGGGACCTTTGCCTTTCGCGTGCAAGTGCTCTACCAACTGAGCTACCGAAGCACGACTCATGTCCGGTACTCACAGCTTTACTTCTGCCAGTATCCGTCTCCTAACTTCCAAACTTTACAGAAGCTCTTCTACGAAACTTGCAGAACTAGCACTCCTGAAAGAAAGGATATTGCGGAAACATGGCTTAGCCACAGCCTGGGGGATGTTTCCAGAATGAGATTTTCACTCTGCAGCGGAGTGTGCGCTGATATGAAACTTCCTGGCAGATTAAAACTGTGTGCCCGACCGAGACTCGAACTCGGGACCTTTGCCTTTCGCGGGCAAGTGCTCTACCAACTGAGCTACCGAAGCACGACTCACGTCCGGTACTCACAGCTTTACTTCTGCCAGTATCCGTCTCCTACCTTCCAAACTTTACAGAAGCTCTTCTACGAAACTTGCAGAACTAGCACTCCTGAAAGAAAGGATATTGCGGAGACATGGCTTAGCCACAGCCTGGGGGATGTTTCCAGAATGAGATTTTCACTCTGCAGCGGAGTGTGCGCTGATATGAAACTTCCTGGCAGATTAAAACTGTGTGCCCGACCGAGACTCGAACTCGGGACCTTTGCCTTTCGCGTGCAAGTGCTCTACCAACTGAGCTACCGAAGCACGACTCACGTCTGGTACTCACAGCTTTACTTCTGCCAGTATCCGTCTCCTACGTTCCAAACTTTACAGAAGCTCTTCTACAAAACTTGCAGAACTAGCACTCCTGAAAGAAAGGATATTGCGGAAACATGGCTTAGCCACAGCCTGGGGGATGTTTCCAGAATGAGATTTTCACTCTGCAGCGGAGTGTGCGCTGATATGAAACTTCCTGGCAAAGGTCCCGAGTTCGAGTCTCGGTCGGGCACACAGTTTTAATCTGCCAGGAAGTTTCATATCAGCGCACACTCCGCTACAGAGTGAAAATCTCATTCTGGAAACATCCCCCAGGCTGTGACTAAGCCATGTCTCCGCAATATCCTTTCTTTCAGGAGTGCTAGTTCTGCAAGTTTCGTAGAAGAGCTTCTGTAAAGTTTGGAAGGTAGGAGACGGATACTGGCAGAAGTAAAGCTGTGAGTACCGGACGTGAGTCGTGCTTCGGTAGCTCAGTTGGTAGAGCACTTGCCCGCGAAAGGCAAAGGTCCCGAGTTCGACTCTCGGTCGGGCACACAGTTTTAATCTGCCAGGAAGTTTCATATCAGCGCACACTCCGCTGCAGAGTGAAAATCTCATTCTGGAAACATCCCCCAGGCTGTGGCTAAGCCATGTCTCCGCAATATCCTTTCTTTCAGGAGTGCTAGTTCTGTAAGTTTCGTAGATGAGCTTCTGTGGAGTTTGGAAGGTAGGAGACGGATACTGGCAGAAGTAAAGCTGTGAGTACCGGACGTGAGTCGTGCTTCGGTAGCTCATTTGGTTGGTCGGCCATTGGCTGTGGAGCGGTGCGGTACGTCCCGGCCGCTCCGTGTCGCGTTTCCGGGTGTGTTGTTGTTTACCGCGCCGGCGCGCTAGTGTTACGTATTGCCGTCACGTTCCTGACACACGATGGCTCTTTCGTATCGGAAAGCCACGATCAAGCTGCAGTTCGACACTACGTACTCTAGACCCAAGGCCCACGAAGTAGAGCGTTTTTTACGCGATGTGGTACATGTTGATCCTAACGAGCTGATCGGTATCCACTTATCTATTGTCTCCAGCGTCGTATATCTTAAGTTCACTGACGACGAAGCATGTGACAAACTTCTCAGACGCTCGACGGCAGGTTATCGGTTCTGCCACTCAGACGGAAACGTGGGTGTGGTGACGCTTGAACGTGCTGGATTGGGAATCCAAAATGTGCGCGTGTTTGAGCTCCCTTTTGAAGTTCCAGCGGATTTGGTCACCCTTGCTCTTCGACCCTATGGAACAGTTCTCGGCCACACGGCCGAAAAATGGAAGACCTTCGACACCTACCCTGTCCTTAACGGGGTGCGACAAGTCCGTATTGACCTGCGTCGCCATATTCCTTCGTATCTCACGATCGCTGGTTGCAGGGCAATAATTATTTACGACGGTCAGCCGAGAACCTGCTCCGGTTGTGGCCAGACGGGACACATGCGTACCGAATGCCTGCAACGCCGTCTCGCGCAGACACCCTCGACCGACCAGATTCGTCCGTCGACACCGACCTCTCTGCCGATTACGTATGTTGCGGCGGCGAGACGGGAGACGCCAGCTGTATATGACGACCCCACTGTATTGGTGCGAGCTTTGGAGGACCCTGCAGTAGCTTCCACGGAGCCCCAAGCGTCTTTCAGTGCTGATGCTACTGATGTCCTTTCGTCGGACCCCGGCGCACCGTCACAACGGCTCGTCGACGGTGCGATGGAAGTTGAAGCACAGGATGCAGCGTCCTCCCCTTGCCCTACGTCGGAAACAGAGGCACGGCAGCGTAAGCAGAAATCACCCAAGCGTCATAAGAAGCGGCGCAAGACAACCGACGACGTAGAACAGCCCGAGGCGACACCGCTGGATGACGAGGTGCCTCAACCGCTCCACCGCGCCGACACAGGCGACCCTACCGTCTCACACGGTTCGACGTCTTCTCCCACTACCGCTGGGTCTGGACCACATGGGGATGCGGGAGATCACCGCAGCTCCGACACCGGGGATGCACCCTTGCCTCCGTCTGCCTCTCGAGATCCAGTGGTGTCAACGTCCCTGGGCGACTGGGCGCAGGAGATGGAGTTGCAGGATGCGTTTCAGAACCAAGACGATGCACCGATGCCGATGGCAGCGTCTACGCGGCCGGCGACAGACGCCTAGGACGGCATGAGCACCTCTCGTCGCCGCCTAGCACTTCGCAAGACCGGCGCTCCACGTCACGACTATTGCCCTCCTGTCATACCATGGTCACCTCCCGAGACTTGATGGACCAGGCATACCGCCTCGCCACGATCAACGTCAATGGCATTACATCTGATGTCAAGACCCGTATGCTGAAGGATACGTTACGCGCTGCGGATCTGGACGTTGTTTTCCTTCAAGAAGTCCGATCAGGACTCTGTCTCGATGCCTACGGATATGACGCCTACACTATGCCTGCAGATGTGGGCGGCGGAGGTACGGCGATTCTACTGCGGGAAGGGATAATGGCCACTGATGTCTCCTATTTACCGTCGGCCCGGGGGGTCGCACTCACGATTGGTACAGTACGTCTGGTGAACTTATATGCTCCTTCAGGCACCGGCAAAAGGAGAGAACGGCGCACCTTTTTTGCCGAAGATATAGCCCCGCTCTTCCAGGGCAATACCGACCACTTGGTAGTAGGCGGCGATTTTAATTGTGTGCTCCGCCCATCCGACCAGGAGCCACACTATACCACCTGCCCGGCACTCCAGGCACTTGTCCAGGACTTGGCCTTGTTGGACACCTGGATCATCCAACACGGCGACCGTCGAGCACACACCTACTTTACTAGTCACTCCGCGAGCCGTTTGGATCGAGTCTACGTCACCCGCGGCCTACGATCGGCCGTTGTCGACGCTGAGATGTGGCCGGCAGCGTTCACGGATCACCTCGCATATGTGTGTACTCTCACCCTTCCCCGCCAGCGCGTCCGCCGAAGTAGGGGTCCGTGGCGCCTCAATGTGGCCCTTCTTGATGAGATAAATTGCAGACGCGCAGTCGAGTCCACATGGAGCACTTGCCACCGGCGTTTACCCGCCTACCGTTCTGTACTTCAATGGTGGTTACGGTGTGCAAAACCCGCACTGAGCCGAACATTAGTCAGCTATGGACGCGACCGAGCGCGCTGGTATACTGCGACTACTGATTTTTACTATACTGCGCTCCGCGAACTGACTGTACAACCGCCGTCGCCAGAGCGACAATCAGCAGTACAACGCGTCAAGGCACAATTGCTTCGTATCAACGCCGTACGTCTTGCGGGTGTGCGGGTGCGAGCGAGGACGACTGATGATGTTCGTGGTGAACGACCTTCCCTCCACCATATCATTCAAGAACGCCGAAGACGCAAGAGGCAGCTCATTACCGAGGTTGAGACGGAGGACGGGCGACGCGTTGACGCACAAATGGATATCGTCCGAGCGTTCACACAGTCATATAAACTTCTTTACGAGAGGGAGTCCCACATGAATGTAGGGGTCAGGGAAGTCCTATCTGACCTACCAGTCTCTCGGAACCTACAAGATGATGCTACGCTCTTGTCGGCGGTGACTTTAGAAGAACTGCGAGAGGCTCTGTTGCGTGGCTCTCCCAACAAAACGCCTGGCCCTGACGGCCCCCCTCTTGAATTTTACAAGCGGTTCTTTGATCTCATGGGCCCAATGTGGGTCAGGATGTACAGTGAACTCCTGGACGCCGATTTTCAGGTACCATCTGACTTTACTGAGGGTCTCTTGATCCCTGTGCCCAAACCCTGCGGAGGCCGTCGCCCTCTTGATTTTCGCCCGTTGACAATGCTAAACACTGACTATAAGCTGTTGACACGCATGCTCCGTGAGAGGCTCAAACCTACGGTAATGGCGGCCATTCACACTGATCAAACCTGCCTCGGGGGCGACACTAATGTGTTCACGACTTTAAGCACCTATAGAGACGTGGTGGCGCTCATGCAAACTTGCCGCCTCCAAGGCGCTCTTGTTGCGCTGGACTTCGACCATGCTTTCGACCGCGTTAACCATGGTTTCCTGCGTGCTGTTATGGAACACATCGGTGTCCCGCGTCTGACGACGTCTGTTGTGCTTCGATTGATCCATGGGGCTGTCACGAGGATTATGATCAACGGCTGTCGGTCCGCCCCCGTCCGTGTCAACAGGTCCGTCCGGCAGGGTTTTCCTCTTTCTGCCATGCTCTTCGCCGTTGCCCTCGAACCAGCTCTTCACGGACTACGGCGACGCTTAGAAGGACTTACCCTCCGTTCCGTAACCTTTCGATGTGGTGCATATGCCGACGATGTGATGTTCTTAGCACGGTCTGGTGACGAAATACACACGGCGTTTTCCTGGCTCCACCAGTATGGGGCGGTGGCAGGCATTGTGCTCAACCTTCGGAAATCACGCTACATGGAGGTAGGACGAGGAATGCCTTCAGGTCTGGCCGTACCTCTGACAAAGGTCCCGATGCTCAAGTGTTTAGGGATATCACTCCATCGACAAATACAACGCACGGCGGCCTTTACGTATCGTATGGTCTTACGACGACTCCGTTTAGAGGCTCGTCTCAATAAATTCAGATCATTGAACATTTTGCAACGCGCCCAATACGTTAATGTGTACATGGCTTCTCACCTTAACCATTACGCCCATGTACTGCCGATAACAGACACGATGGCTTCCAGGATACAGGCAGTGTTTGGACACGTGGTGAACGATGGTGCTGTTTTCAAGATCCGTTTTGATTACGCTTACTTTACCCTTCGACAAAGGCGGTGTTGGACTCACTCACGTCAAGCACAGAGCACTGGCACTGTATCTCCGTTCCATGAGGCGACTCTGGCTTTCACCAACAGCCAGTCTCCCAGGCCTACTGATTGAAGAAGTGGCCCCACGTACGCTGTACCCACCGGTACCAGTTGGACATTTATCGCCCTCGCTGTCACACATTAGAACGTTTTTCGTAGAGCATAGCTATGTGTTGCGGGTTATATCGGAGACACGGAATCCGACAGCGAAGACTTATTATAGTGCTCTCCAGCACTGGACTCCGGATAACGACATTGTACGGCGCCACCCTACGGTCGACTGGCCACGAGTATGGCGAGCCATCCACGCGCCGTTCCTGTCTACTTTCGTGCGGTCGACGTGGTATGTGGTCGTTAACGAGAAACTTCCAACCCGACAACGGCTGCATGCCATTCACCTAATTGACGACCCTGTGTGCCCCCGTTGCACGACGTTAGACACGGACGAACATAGACTGAACTGTGGCCCCGCGCGTGAGTGCTGGAAACTGATCCGCCAGATCCTGGCTTTCCTGCTCCGCCGCCCCTACGTTTCGATTTTACCCCAAGAACTCTTTCATCCCGACGCTGTCTATTTCCCTATGACCCGGATGAATGCGGTTAATTGGGTACGAGGAATGGCGATACACTACATATACCGCGATGGAGACAAAGACGTCCTCCATTTATGGTACTATATGATCGACGAGTTTCTGGTCTTAACGAACAGACAGGATTACCGGAACCTTTTTGCGAACTATTTGGGTTCGTCATTCATGGACCCACCACCCAGCTGGGGTGTGCCGGGTGTGAGAAGACATTAACTTGTAGATGTGATCTTTCCACGATTCCCCTATGGTAACAGAAACAGTCTCTGACTGTGTGCAGCGGCCCCGGGCGCTCCAACGATTGGTGGCTGGTGATGTCCAATGCAATGACGACCGCCCGTTCCTGGCCGCCCGCCTAGCAATGTGACCGCGGCGAGCAAGATGGCCCTTTTTAGTTCACTTTATTGGCAACTTTTTGCGCATGGCTGCCTTTTTTTTTTTTTTTTTGCGTTCTCAAAAAAAAATTTAGTTAGTAGTTTGTGAAATAAGCATTGTAGGCTGTGATTATATTTTTGTTGAGCTTAATAATTAGTGTGTGTAGAAACACCATTTTCTTTAAGTATTTATTGACATATTTCTGTACATGTTATTTGCATAAGTGCCTTAGTACAACTTCAGTTTTGTGGCTTTGTCATCGCATTTCCATGAAAGTAACCAAAAAGATGGGAGGTTATTTTATGCACAGACTGATTTTTTCTTTTCTTTTTTTGTAATATTTTTATTTTCCATTTGAAGTATAAAAAAAAAAGTTGGTAGAGCATTTGCCTGCGAAAGGCAAAGGTCCCGAGTTCGAGTCTCGGTCGGGTAAAATTACAAAAAAAAAAAAAAAAAAAAATAAAAAAAATAAAAAAAAAGTTGGTAGAGCACTTGCCCGCGAAAGGCAAAGGTCCCGAGTTCGAGTCTCGGTCGGGCACACAGTTTTAATCTGCCAGGAAGTTTCATATCAGCGCACACTCCGCTGCAGAGTGAAAATCTCATTCTGGAAACATCCCCCAGGCTGTGGCTAAGCCATGTCTCCGCAATATCCTTTCTTTCAGGAGTGCTAGTTCTGCAAGTTTCGTAGAAGAGCTTCTGTAAAGTTTGGAAGGTAGGAGACGGATACTGGCAGAAGTAAAGCTGTGAGTACCGGACGTGAGTCGTGCTTCGGTAGCTCAGTTGGTAGAGCACTTGCCCGCGAAAGGCAAAGGTCCCGAGTTCGAGTCTCGGTCGGGCACACAGTTTTAATCTGCCAGGAAGTTTCATATCAGCACACACTCCGCTGCAGAGTGAAAATCTCATTCTGGAAACATCCCCCAGGCTGTGGCTAAGCCATGTCTCCGCAATATCCTTTCTTTCAGGAGTGCTAGTTCTGCAAGTTTCGTAGAAGAGCTTCTGTAAAGTTTGGAAGGTAGGAGACGGATACTGGCAGAAGTAAAGCTGTGAGTACCGGATGTGAGTCGTGCTTCGGTAGCTCAGTTGGTAGAGCACTTGCCCGTGAAAGGCAAAGGTCCCGAGTTCGAGTCTCGGTCGGGCACACAGTTTTAATCTGCCAGGAAGTTTCATATCAGCGCACACTCCGCTGCAGAGTGAAAATCTCATTCTGGAAACATCCCCCAGGCTGTGGCTAAGCCATGTCTCCGCAATATCCTTTCTTTCAGGAGTGCTAGTTCTGCAAGTTTCGTAGAAGAGCTTCTGTAAAGTTTGGAAGGTAGGAGACGGATACTGGCAGAAGTAAAGCTGTGAGTACCGGACGTGAGTCGTGCTTCGGTAGCTCAGTTGGTAGAGCACTTGCCCGCGAAAGGCAAAGGTCCCGAGTTCGAGTCTCGGTCGGGCACACAGTTTTAATCTGCCAGGAAGTTTCATATCAGCGCACACTCCGCTGCAGAGTGAAAATCTCATTCTGGAAACATCCCCCAGGCTGTGGCTAAGCCATGTCTCCGCAATATCCTTTCTTTCAGGAGTGCTAGTTCTGCAAGTTTCGTAGAAGATCTTCTGTAAAGTTTGGAAGGTAGGAGACGGATACTGGCAGAAGTAAAGCTGTGAGTACCAGACGTGAGTCGTGCTTCGGTAGCTCAGTTGGTAGAGCACTTGCCCGCGAAAGGCAAAGGTCCCGAGTTCGAGTCTCGGTCGGGCACACAGTTTTAATCTGCCAGGAAGTTTCATATCAGCGCACACTCCGCTGCAGAGTGAAAATCTCATTTTGGAAACAACATGATACTTTTTTATTACTGATGGAATTTTTACCACCCTATTACCGTACCCTAACACTTTTACGAGGTACCACCGCTGTAGGGTTCTGTCCACATACTGATCTTCGAACGATCAGTGTCCAGTAACGCCGGCCGCGGTGGGCGTGCGGTTCTGGCGCTGCAGTCCGGAACCGAGGGGCTGCTACGGTCGCAGGTTCAAATCCTGCCTCGGGCATGGGTGTGTGTGATGTCCTAAGGTTAGTTAGGTTTAAATAGTTCTACGTTCTAGGGGACTTATGACTTAAGATGTTGAGTCCCATAGTGTGCAGAGCCATTTTTTTGTCCAGTAACGGATTAGTGGCGTACCGCAATATGACTTACCCTGCTAAGAGTTTTTTCAGGTTTTACGACTTTCTTCTTTTCTTAAGTATGAACGATGTATTTCATTGAATTTTCCATTCAGTGTCTCAAGTGTTAATTTATTGCAAATGAAACAAAACCCTCTATCGAAGGCGTTTCGGAAAGAGCAAGCAAAAATTTAACAGGACATAGAGGATGCTCCGCTGAACGAATTGAGATAGGGATCCTGGGGTCAGAGAAGCCAGCTTCAAGAGATAACAGCAATAAAATTAAATCAATGTGTAATTTTTATTTACATTATTTACAGTTTAACGCAAATACCGTCACTGGCACGATGAACGTAACACTCTTACAAAATGTGTTGAAACTGCCTTCAGTCAACCTCACTGCAAGCAAGACATAGATAAACAAGGTTCTGACGCACCTTGCCAAGTGCCCCTGGTATGTTTCGAATCACGTCACAGGCAGCTACAGTTCTGACAACTAATTCTATCTCCGTATCCATCGGGATCTCATACACAAGTGACTTTAGATATCCACATAGGAAATAATTAAGGGGATTTAGGTCAGGTGACCTTGCAGGCCATGGAGTAGTATCTTCTCTTCCAATCCAGTGGTCAGAAAATACAGCACTGGCGTGGTTGCGGAAATCTACACTGAAGCCAGGGGATGCACCGTCACGTTGTATTCACATTCTCTCACGAACGTCGTTGGCCACGTTCTCCAACCACTCGGATAGAACTCTTTGCACGAACCTCAAGTACATGTGGCAGTCCGAGCGGTCTAAGGCGCTACAGTCAGGGAGGTTCAAGGCCTCCCTCGTGTTTGTTCTTAGGATAATTTAGGTTAAGTAATGTGTAAGCTTAGGGACTGGTGACCTTCGCAGTTAAGTCCCATAAGATTTCACACATGTTTTGTACATTTTTTCGTACATGTGACAATTCAGACGGCCAGGTACAAGATATAGCCCAATGAGATTGTCATCTGCAATGCCGGCCCAGATATCACAACGAAACGTACTTCATGGTGTGGCTCCCCCACAGTGTGAGCGTTTGCCTCACCCAACACATGACTATTCCCGCTGTTCAAAATACCTTGACAATGAAATGAGGCATCGGCGGTGAACAGCACAATATGGAGGAAATGTGGTCGATCAATCCATTGCTGGAGCAACCAATGACACAGTGCCAACCTTGGTGCAATGTCTATCACAAGTATTGCATGGACTCGTTGTGGTTGATATGGGTGTAATCGTTCTTCGTGGAGTACTCACCACACCTTAGTATGTGCAGCGCCCATTTCACGTGCAATGAAACGAAGTACTTGTAGTTGGGTCCGCTGCAACCCATTCCAAGAATTCCTCTTCAAAATCGGGTGTGCGAGTTTTGTTGTCAGGCACCTCGTTTCTTCTTCCCCATGAACAAGTCTCCCTCATTCGTTGATCGAGTGAAATAAACAGTCGTGACGGATGGTGCCTGTTAGGAAATCGTTCCCTGTACAGCCTTTCAGCAGCGAGAGCATTGCTACGTACTTCCCCAAACACACTGTGCATGTCAGTGAGTTCTGTACCGGTACTGCTCGATAGCTTTGTGGTATACGTCTCTGAGTAATGAATAGGTGTAAGTTGATTCACAGCATGTTCTGTCATGGGAAAATGTAAATAAAGTGTAACAGAGCCACCTTAGAAAGATGTAAAGTAAACAAAACCTGCGTTATGACTTCTTAGTAACCTGGTTCGTCCTCTTTGTTTCGTTGCAGGAAATAATGAGTGTACACGTAAATAAATAACACAGTAGGGGTAAACTTATACGCGTGTTAGTTGTAAATCAGCTGGAAAACGGAAGGCTAGACAAAGCGTTAGACAAGTTTACTTCCATATTTCCTTTGGCTGGCTTCTCCAATCACAGGTTCCATACCTGAAATTGTTCAGTGGAGCATTCTCTAGGTCCTATTACGTTTTTGCACGCTCTTACGGAAACATCCTGTGTACAAAAGGACTGATAGACTCATCATCGTGTAGCCCACAACACTAAGGACATAAATTTGAAATTTGGAGATGTTGGCCTTATACTGCTGGCCCCGTTTAACAACGGATCATCCGACAATCGATTGTATGGAGTGAAATAGGTGATGAAAATTATTTCTAAAAATAGGTACCACGTGTAAAAGCGACTGCACGCGCAAGAATATCCGTCTGAGAAGAGACAATTCGGTACACAGCTTATGACTGGGACTAATAACTATAGAACTGGGACTAATAACTATAGAATAACTTTTCGATTTGCCACTTTCTTTCTTTTTTTAACTCGCTGTATGAAATTAAATTAAATCGTTGAATGACAATTATGCAAACACAGGCAGCGATGCAAAAGGCCTCTAACTCCTTTTTGGTGCGAAGATTTACTCATGAGCAATGTACGTAATAACATCAAATTCGATAAACGGAAAACAGAAAACAAAATATCTGTGCACACCATATAGTCTACACGAGTGAGGCAAATGAAAAGATAAAACATTACAAACTTCTATAGAAAATAATTAAAGATGCTTAAGTGATAATATGGTACAGGTATGAATGTAGACGCTGTGTGAGATGCTATTACTGTCAATGAGTACGTAATTAGCTGCATGAAATATGAGTCATAAATTAAAGATTCTTTGTGATATGAGTGTTAAAATTTCTATCTGTGTACTACATATTTTTTACAAAATTCAACTGAGTGAAATGCATTTTGTGTCGCATTGTAATCGTCATTAAACAGAACTTTGTCCAGTACCGTGTACCATCGTAGCAGAAGAATGTGTTTACGTCGCGGGACAGCGTCCACTGCTCTAGTGGCCCCCATTTGTAAACCCTTCACGTTCAGAACGACTCTGGCTGAGGCTTGCGAGTATCCAATCTCACGGCCCACTAACTCCTATCGCTCCCTAAATGGAGCACAGCTTTAAGTGAATTCATCCAACTGAATTTTACAGATTCTCTGAGCGAAAGAAGACGCTAGCAAACTTACAAAGAGACAAAGTATTCCACTGGACGGAAAAGACCAACAATATTTTCAGTCTATCTTCCGATTACCCACGTATCGTTACCAGTATTTCTCCGAGAATTAATGCAGAGAGCAGTGAAGCAGGAAAGAATGTAAACGGTTGAAAATGTTGTTAAGCTGTAATAACGACTATACGACACGTATAAATGTACATATAAGTACATCCATACTATTCCATTCACTATGACGTGACGTAGGTTAATTTTCCGACACCATTTATTAAAGATTCATCCAGGAACTTTTACGGAGGTAACTGCGTGAGGTATCACTTGCATAATTTTATCTCTGCTGTCTATAGTTCAGTATTCAGCGGACCTAAATTTGTTTTCAGTGTCATTGTAGATACTGGTTTCTTCAGTTTTATGATCTGGTTTTTGTGTGCTGTTAGCAGTTATCCGTCAGTCGTCTAACAGTTCAGAACCGCTCTGTCAACAACATGAATTTATTATTAATGCATGATGGAATTTTACTGTGTTCGTCACTTATTTGTCTCTTACACCAGCATTGGTAAATTAGGACTTGGAGGAAGATTATACTGCTGGAGAAAAAATTATAAACTGTTCCTCACTGCATAAGCAATTGGTGGATCCGATGCAATTATGTAGGATATCGGTAATAAATATTTCGAATAATTTCATAAAAAATTTACAATGTAGACACAACATGCTAACAGTAAAACTATAAGTATGTAGGGTCTGTCTTCTGTGGAACAAACGGTTTTAGAGCATGGGTTCAGAAATAAATAAATGACACAATTTCAGTTCGTGTCTCATTAATGCAAGAAAACCAACGACTTTGCGTAAAGCGTGAATGTCGTACAACAGATGGCAGAGCTGTGAATAAATACTATTACTTTGTGTAAACTGCAACCAATGCAACAAATATTCGTGGCACACAAGCACGCACGCACACACACACACACAAACACACACACACACACACACGCACACAGGCGGGCGCGCGCGCGCGTTACTCATTCTCACTCCGTTTTTTATATCACGTTCGACTAAGCACATTACCACCTATATCCATAGTTGCATGACGTGAAAGTTCAGTGAAAATGATTGATTCGAATTGTAAAAATGTATTTGCAATTAAAGCAATGAAGTTTTTACCAATAATCTTATGTTATGGTCAATTTCTCACAGTTACTTTCATGCGAAGATAAGTTTTATGCTTCTGTTATTCTACTGCTGCTTCGTTTTGTGTGCAGAAAAGTGATAAACGCAGCTTTACCGTTGTGTACGCGCAATGCAGACTATGGTGAGAGACATCATTTCTCTATCGAACGGAAGCTAGATGTTTAAGAACGAAATGTTTACTTCATAAATCACAGACTTTGATATCTTTAAGGTCAGTGAAAAACGACAGAGAAAAGGAGACGTTTAATATTAAGGACATACGCCATTGTTTGATCCCTATGTTCATGGATAAGGAGCGAATGCTCGGGTTGGACACAGAGCAACGGGAAAAGTTGGTAAAGCAATAGGTTCGCATTCGGGAGGTAACGTTAAGAAAGGTATCTTAGCTCAAGAAACCAAATTTAGGTTACCCTGCTATTCTGTATCGAAATAATTTTTTCTTAATTAGTGTTAGTATGTAAATAAATTTTCTAAATACAGTTCCATATACTGCGTAGTGACTCTTTTTTAACTGAAAGAGCGCACCCAAATTTCACAGACAAAAATGTCCTCATGGTAGAAAGACTCCTTTTATAGTTACATTTCACACTCAAATTACTAATGACAAATTAAAACGCGAGCTCACATTCTCGAGGAACGGATGTGGAAGGAAAGTAAGAGTCGATGCAACTTCCAAGTACCTCCCTTCACTGTAAGAATTGATTTGTTGTTTCTGTGTTCAGGTTGTAAGACAAACAGTGTGCACTAAATTTTGTAGTGCTTTCATTTCGCTGGTTCCACATCGGAAAACATTTGTGAGGTAACTCTCCTGTACCGTCAGTCAGCTTAATTATTTATGGGACAGAATCCACTGAAAGCAAGCCAACAGTGAACACATGTAAGGAGTTAGAAAGAGACCATACTCTAAGACGAATAAAAGACGTCGCACCACGACAGAATTACCCGGGACGGGTATTGGTAGATACGACGTGCATGTAGAGACAAACAAATTATTCCAAAGTGATGTTTTCACTCTGCAGCGGAGTGTTCGCTGATATGAAACTTCCTGGTAGATTGAAACTGTGTGCCGGGCCGTGACTCGAACTCGGGACGTTTGCCTTTCGCGAACAAGTGCTCTACCAAACACGACTCACACCCCGTCCTCACAGCTGACAGAAGTGAAGCTTCGAGAACGGAGCGTGAGTCGTGTTTGGTAGAGAACTTTCCCGCGAAAGGCAAACGTCCCGAGTTCGAGTCACGGTCCGGCACACAGTTTTAATCTGCCAATAAGTTTCAAATAAATTATTACATTTTCAGAAAAAAACTGGATGATTTATTCGGGAGAAACAGCTTCACAACAGCGCAAGTCAGTAACGCGTTGGTCCATCTCAGGCACGTACACAAACAATAACTCGGCTTGCCTTTGGTAGACTTGTTTCATGTCCTCCTGAGCGATATCATGCCGAATTCTGACTAATTGACGCGTTATACCTTCAAAATCAAAAGCTCGTTCTTTGGGCTCTGCTCTTAATGCTCCAATGATTGTCAGCTGGGGAGAATTCCGGCAAACTCTCTGGCCAAGATAGTGTTCTACACGCACGAAGACAAGCAGTAGAAACACTCGCCGTGTGCGGGCGGGCATTATCTTGCTGAAATGTAAGCCCAGGATGACTTGTCATAAAGGGTAGCAAAACGGGCCGTCGGATATCGTCGACATACCCCTTTGCTGTAAGAGTTCCACGGATGACAACCAAAGGTGTGTTGCGAAATAAATGGGACCCGAGAGCATCATTCCTGGTTATCGGGCCGCATGTCGGACGACAGTGAAACTGATATCCCGCCACGGTCTCCACTGGTCATCGGGCCTCATTTCAAAGCTGGACACATCACTGAAGACAATTCTCCTCCAGTCAATGATATTTCAGGCCGATGGCGTGTATGGAGACTCGCTAGACGATGGTGGGATACCAATGTGGCTGTCACCCGACATATTGCCCAATACCTAAGTGTGATAGTCTTGGGTGTCATTTCTTTTCATAGCACGACCGCTTTGGTTTTTCACCAGCGGCTCCCTTACAGTGTAGCTGCACGACGACGATATTCTACGCTCTGTTATGTTGCCCTTCATGGCAAGCCATCCTGAGATTACATTTCAGCAAGACAAGGGCTGCCAAAACACAGCGAGAGTTTCTACTGTTTGTCTTCTTGCTTTTTAGATCCTAGCTTGGCAAGCAAATTTGCCAGACTTGTTCCTAGTTGAGAAAGTTTGGAGCATTATGGACAGGATCCTATCCAACCACATTGGGATTCTGGCGATCTAACGTGCCAGTTGGACAGAATTCGGCATGATATTCCTCAGGAGGACATCTAACAAGTTTTTAAATCAGTGCTGACTGTGATAAAAAACTGTTAGTCTGAGGTATTATTATCGCGAGTGGTAGGGAGCGAACAGGTGTTAGAAGGAGTCGGACGCAACCTGATGTGGAAAGAAGCCGCATCTCAGGAGAGTTCGTAGCCTGTCCTGACAATGGTAGTAGCGCCTGAGGAGACTTTGCTATTAATCGAGGGCTTTTGGTAATTCGCCTTTTTCCTGCGTGTAGTTGTTGCTTACTTGCGCACTGGAGGAATTTTGTTTGATTTGTGTATGCATACATTGTGAGTTGTGTTTATATCTTTGTAGTGACCAGATACGTGATTATTGATAACACAAACTGAGGCATAATTAAAGGTTTCAAACTTCTCAAGAAAAAGAAAGGTCCAAGTGAAGTTTGTCAATGTATGAATGTTCATTTTCAAACTATACTAAATTAAAATTTGCAATTTGTGCGTTTCATGTTTTACAAACACCTCCTCATCATTCAATCACTATATTACAAAAAAAAGAAAAAAAGAAACATGTAGCAGTAGCTGCAGCCATGCATTGCACCGTGCATCATTCGCAGCAGTATTTCTTTTGAATTATTTCAGCATGTCGCTGGTTTCGCAGTTGCAGTGGAAAGAAGAGGTAATTTGTCTGTTGTGTAGAGGAGGGTTGCGGTATAATTGTCAGGAGACGTTATAGAATATTTTAAAATTTCGCAGTCAGATGTTATAAAATTGGTTGTTCATAATTTTAGAAAGAGCAATTAATTTCTTTTTTCGTTCTCTATCAGAATACTGACATGTTCGATAGTAGGAGTTTCCAGAAAATGTCTGAGTACTGACAATTCGCGATAAGCCTTTTTCATAATACAAACTGTACGGCTACATATCACATTTTTTGGTTACCATAATGAAGTTTCACGAGCTTGCCAATAATTTTACAGAAAAAGTATGGGTAACGATAATATTGTCAGACTTCCGTACGCCTTTCAGCAGGCTCATAATTTTTATTACAATATTTCGTAATTGAAACAAAGAACTTACAATGTCAAGCAGAATAAATGTTAGCATAAGTACCAGACGTGGAGCGACCGTTCAGAACTTGCTCATGTTGCGAATCTCTTTCTCTTGGATATGTCATCAGTTTGTTCTGAAATTTAAATCATTTACTTCCCCGTGCATATGCATCGCATTTACCAATTGCCGTTCCATTCGGATAGTTCCTTCGTGGTACGTCCTTCTTTTGTGTGTGTGTGTGTGTGTGTGTGTGTGTGTGTGTGTGTGTGTGTTGTTGTTGTTGTTGTTGTTGTTTGTGTGTGTGTCTGTGTATTAAGATAAATTGGGTCGTGAGAACTACATGAATTTAAAGCAACAAAATCTTTACTAATTCAAGTTACTTTGAGCCTAGATACTAAACAATAGTTTGATATCTCAGAGTAAGACATTGTAATTGGGCATGGAAGAGCTGGATTAGACGCAGCGGTAGCCCCGTGCCAGGCAAGAGTCAGACCGAGATCAGAACACAGCTGACGACAGAGGCCGTCCCTCGCGATACTTTCGTCAGCTCACCTTTTTCACCGGAAGGTTTTGATATATTTGTCATGAAGGCGATGCTTCCTTCCGACAGTGTTCGTGCTGTGCCTGCACACTTGTCATCGCCAGAACTCTACTAATGAATGGTCGTCAATGTATGATAGTGCACAGTGTGTCCATGGCTGAGGATCCAGTTTCAAATCACTACAGAAAGAGAGCCACTGCCCAGGATGACGTCAAATCTTAACAGCATATTGTTGACGCAAGGGGAAACGTATGGAACAAATAAATTTAATGATAATTTTACCAACAGACGCCACTGTTAGCTTCTTAACATAAAAGATGTCCACTACGAATGACAGATGGAACGCCATACGACAGTTATGGTGGGAACTGCACATTATAACTTCCATACTGTTCAATATGTATTACTGCAGAAATTCGACAGACAAAAAGTTGTGGCACTGTTCGGAAAGCCCTACTCTCACCGCAACATCGTACCGCATCGGATGCGAAGCATCAGTTTTTAAGTGTCCTGAAACCAAAATCTGCATGTAAAGCAAAATGAAATCGGCTTTTAATTGTCTTGAAGCCAAAAATCGCATAAATATCAATAACGACATCGTTTTTCTTTTTCTGTTTACCTGCCGCGAAACTGGTTAAAGACATGTTCAATATGTTATCCACCGTTTTCTGCCACAAGTTTAAATCGTGAAACAGCAAATTCCAAAACTGATCGGTGTGTCTCGGTATCACAATCAGAATATATTATAAAGTGGTTGCCATCAGTTTAGCTACGTTTGTAACTGAAACCCAGAACACATCTTTCACGTAACCCAACAGCCAAAAGTCAACGAATTAAGATCAGGTGATCTGCAGAGCCACGCTGCAAGGAAACGGTGGCTGAAAATTCTAGCATTTCCGTGATAAACTCTGCACCAGCCCCTTCATTAGCTGCGCAATGTGAGCAGGAGCGCCATCTTGCTTAAAAATCACGATACCCACACAACCAAGCCGTTGAAGTGTTGGAATGGCGTAGGTGAGCAAAAGAAAAAAAAAAATGGTTCCAATGGTTCTGAGCACTATGGGACTTAACTTCTGTGGTCATCAGTCCCCTAGGACTTAGAACTACTTAAACCTAACTAACCTACAGACACCACATACATCCATGCCCGAGGCAGGATTCGAACTTGCGACCGTAGCGGTCGCGCGGTTCCAGACTGAAGCGCCTAGCACCACTCGGTTACTCCGGCCGGCTGAACAAACGACACTCATAGCATTTGCCAATGACGATACAGGTAACAGGACCATCTGGAGACATTTCCTTGAAAAAATACGGCCCAGCGATAAGTAATGCTGCCAAACAATATCACAGTCATCTTCGCGGAATGAAGCGGTACTGGTTCAAGAGCGTGCGGCTTCTCCGTTGCCTATAGTCTGCAATAAGCGCATTGACACCTTGGAGATGAAAATGGGTTTCGTCTGCCCACAGAATATTCCATGGTCATTCATTGCCCACTTCTATGCGACCAAGGAAATCCGTAGCGAACGTTTGTCTTGCTGTGAGGTCGGCAGGAAGCAACTCTAGAACATGAGTAATTTTGTATCAATAACAATTCAGAATGTTTGGTAGGATTTTATGCATCATACTCGTAGGCGTGTCGTGGTTCGGGCAACCTCCATGCACTGCACGTTTACACACCACCGACAGACTCCTCCTGCAGTGCTGTGGCCACATCTTCAACAGACATCGTATCAACTGTTTCCTCCCTCTGACACACTGCATTTCATACAAAACCTATCGTTTCGAATTTTGTATTTCACTCGAATTTCACTTCATCGCAGTTTCTGATGATTTCGCTCTAAGATGGTTCGTAATAGTGTTTCCTACGCTCATCATCTCAATGCGTCATCGCTAACCTCTAGTGTGCCCTGATTTATAGCTGGCTTCTCTACAACTATCTTTCCTGCACATGTGAGTGCATCTTCTATCATAATTCTGTTGTACGTTATTCCATTTCACACTTATTTTATAGAAACATTTTAACGCTTTTATGTACGGCAGTGATGACAACCGTGGAAAATTTAAATGTAATGTCATTACTTTTGAATATGAAAGTTCCCCTCCTTCGTAAATTCACTATTATCTAAAAGATGTGACGTTAGCTCAGTCTTAGGAGAGCGCGGAAGAGCGTATTCGTTTGTATCAACAATGTAAAAAGTAACTGTTGCAGTGTTAACAATTCTGGAGTATAAGGGAGTTAACTGGCGCTCCTCGTCAAAGTTACTTCCGCTCGAGCTGACTTGTGTGTGTTTTTCTGGACTCTTGACACGCTATCTTTCTTTTTATGTTATACTCTCTCTCTAGGGCGTCCTCTGGGAGTGTTTCGTAGACAACGTATCTTACTCTTAAGCAGTTAGCACATAGTATGAAAGTGTATAATGAAAAAGGTACCAATACAAGTGACAGATCTAGCTGTAGCAATGTATTTCTCTCATTAATTAACCAGTGTGTCGCCAGAATTCTAGTGACGGATTTTACAAATAATCTAGCTGTGAACGTGATCCATGTATTTGGGTGGACAGTCGGGTATTAGGTGTACTATGGTAAGATCTCAACACACGTCAGCTTCTGCGTGTGCTTTGGGATCGAGTGTTGTTATATTTTTCCGTAACTACGGTCCTGATTGAAGTTACCAATGCTTCCCTATGCAATATAAAGCGTTGCTTTGGCTCTGCTCACGAGATTGTCACAGCAATTTATGTAATGTACAAACCCACATTCTTGTTGATAACAGCGCTCTTCTTTGTCTAACGGAACTAATGCTGTTTTCTTTAATCCTGTTAACATCGAAATCTTTTGTTCTTTTTTCAATTCAAAATGCCTCAGAATGCATTTGAAATTCTTCAGTAAGCATATAGAGAGGGCCGCTGTTTAAATAGCAAGTAATTATCGTTTTCAGCCATTTGATATTCTCTGCTGCATAATATTCACTTTTACAGACTTCATTAGCCTTGTAGGGTACCAGATCAGTGTTTATCCCAAATCCGCGGAAGCTCTTTACTCAAAACTCTCTCTAGCTTAACAAAAGCCCTTCATGTCAATTTTACTCTTTTGTTTATTTACTCTTCATACATACTTTGTCTTAATATGGCATAAAATAATATTTATCAAAAGATTGATTTAGTTGCTCTGCTATGTTTTCAGATTAAATGTCAAGGTTTATCTGCACCAGACGTAACCTTTCAGTGGAAAGTAGAAATCTGGTACAGAAAACATATTCGTTTTGCTTCAGCAACGATCTGAAAACATCTACTGCTGCCTATAATAGATTTTGTGATACTGGATCTTCCAGCTAGAGAGCGCTTCGAGTTCCAGATTTCCCGCTAGCCAGGTGAAGTGTAGTTCTAGCTGTAGCATTTACTGATATATTCTTCAGTGTTCTAACAAATATCGTATAAATGACTCGATTTTTCAAAATGTATGAATCTCATGCAGAAGGTAACTTACAAACATTTTTCAGTATATAACGTCAATTTCGACTTGCTAATGATTCAGTGTGCTTCGTTCGCGGTTTAAACTTTTTAGTTCTTTTCTCTGAGGAAAATCTTCTTTTTTCCAATGGGATTAAGAATTATTTTATTGAATATTTATACTTCATGAAAGGTGGAAAGTGACAAGTTAAGTAACATGAAAATCAATGGACTTATATGTCAAGATCTGACGACAGGTAAAATAAATGTCTGTGTGTAAAGGACTGAACATTGGTACAGATTGTATAGCAACAGTGATGGGGCAGTAGGTTATAATAAATCCACCAAAGCATGGAAAAATGAGAGATAATAGTTAGTGTAAGTACATTATTAAAAATTACTGCTCAAGAGTGGAACTGACATTACTCTACGTTAGTGCAGCAAAATGGGTTGGACTGCAAAGGGGAAGAATAAGATCTTTGAAGAAAACAGTAGTAAATGTGAAGTATGGAAGAAGTGTAGTGATAAGATATCTAAAGCAACATTTCGAGAAATAGAAGTGAGAGAATATCTACCTATGGAATGAACTTCGTAATGTCTGTCCTCGCTATATAAAATAGGGCAGGCAGAAATTCTGAAATAGGCGCTATCCCATCAACAGCTAGGATTCTTCCAGAATTCAACGTAAGAAAAAAGTGAAGGATACGCTAGCTTTATGTGAACAGCGAAGTAGTTCCAGTGAAGGACGATCATGTAAGGATAACATTCGATGTGTCAGACTGTTATTGATTAAATGCAGAAATAAAACTAAAAGAGTATACATGGTCGTTGTGGATACGCAGAGAGCGTATGGCAATATCTCTAGAATAAAATGATGGAAAGCAATAACAAAGGTTAATAAGAGATTTACGTCGTTAAAAGTTTTACAAGGATATAAAAGTAATTATTAAAATGTAAACAAAATTATCCGATGGATATTCATTGGTAATGAATGACCTAAAACAAAGGTAATGGAATATCAGCTATTCTGTGGAACATTTATTCGGAACAGGCACTAATTGCTAGTACAGGAACTGCGCAGGTGTTGGAATCAAGACTGGAGACGATACCTTCCACTCTCTTTTATTTGCGGACGGCCAGGTAATATTCTGTCGAGATGAAGACGATGTGGAGTACTTAATGGGAAAACTTGATGAGAAGTGCAGCAAAAGTGCCCTGGGAGTATAAGAGTATCTCGACAACTCGCAGTGTATATGTATGGGACAGAATTTGGTGACAGTTGACGCAGAGGAAGAGGAAATAATATCCTGCAGAAGCAACAAACATTTGCGAACTACGATAAATATCTACGGAAAATGTGAAAAGGATATCAGTTCCTGAATGACAATATAGAATAATAATATTCGGCACAACATTGTGCGATGGAACACATGGCTCTCAATGCAGCAAGATGTGGCCTCAAACAAGGGGTGTTGGTGAAAAATTATAAATGGGAATGGACTATATGAGAACACGGCAGCAGTCAACGAGGCAAGGAAGCATACGAAATAAGGAGGTATGAAGGTGAATGGAGGTAACACGCTTCATAACAAAAACTTAGAAGAATAGAGTGCTTAAGCTACACCGGCATAATAGGTGGCCAGTTAAGCTAGTAAACGAAGAGCCTGCCAGAAATTGAGGAAAATGAGGAGGGCCAGCAGTAAGATGGGGAAAATAGACACAATAATCAACGGAAGACAGAAATCGATGATCGCATGACATGAGCGAAAGGGGCCTGTGGAGGTCAGAAACAGCTGACTACTAGGGGGAACCGCCGAAGAAGAAGAAGAAGAACAAAAAGAAAAATAAAGTTGGCATGACGACAGTTTTTCATGCATGTTTCCTTCCTGTAAACTAGAATAAACACAGAACTGTTGCAAATAAGTAACTTAACCTTTCTGGCGACTGTAAGTAGTATTATTGATCTTTTGTTCATTTCCTTCTCTAGGGAATTTCCTGTATTCGTCTCTCTAACGGCGTTATTTAGTTCACCAGGTTTCATTCACCAGGATTCCCTTCCGGATTATCATTTATTTCATTATTACATATCTAAATATCTATTCAACATTTGATTTCATAGCACACTTAGTGTTGGGTCAGCGTCTTTGACTAGAAATCAAAACGAACTCGGTCTTCGGTTCGAATCTCACCACCGTTTGAATAAAACTCATCTGCAATGGCGGCCGAAAGCTTCCGGCATAAGAAGTCAACTCGCATTTCGCCGACTGCCTTGACGAAGAGGGCGGAGGAGCTGACAGAGCTTAAGTGCCTCTCTTGCCCTTGGGCTTCGAAATTGGCCCTCAAGGCGGTAGAATCAGCAATGATCAGCGGAATGAGAATGCAGAAATGCAAAAAGCATTGGAATCCACGGCGTTAAAGACAGTGAAAAATAGTCATCATGATCTCCCCCTTGGCAGAAGATTACGGACTAGTCCATGAGAGAAAGATTACCCTACGAAAGGATAACTTTCTACGAGTCGGGGCGTGGAATGTCAGGATTTAGGCCGTGGTGGGGAAACTAGGTAATCTGGAAAGAGAAATGCCAAGGCTCAGACTAGACGTAGTGGGGGTCAGTGAAGTGAAATGGGAAGAAGACAAGGATTTCGGGTCATATGACAATACGTTAACATCAACAGCTGCAGAGAATGGTATAACGGGAGGAGGATTTGTTATGAATGGATGGTAGGGCAGACAGTTAGTAACTGTGAACAGTTCAGTCGAAGGGTTATTTTCATCAGAATCGACAGGATTATTGATCTTTTGTTCATTTCCCTCTCTAGGGAATTTCCTATATTCGTCTCTCTAACGGAGTTATTTAGTTCACCAGGTTTCATTCACCAGGATTCCCTTCCGGATTATCATTTATTTCATTATTACTTGTCTAAATATCTATTCAACATTTGATTTCATAGCACCCGAAACCAAAGAGATAGAGAAAATAGATGAGGATACCGCAGGGGTAATTTAGGACGTGAAGGGAGATAATAATCTAAAATTTATGAGGAGCTGGAATGTAATAGTACGGGAAGGCGTAAAAGAAAGTGTTGTGGAGGACTATGGGCTAGGTACTAGGAATAAGAGGGCAGAGAGACAAATTGAGTTCTGCAGCTAGTTCTTCAGAATACTCTTTTCGAGAACCACAAGAGAAAGGATACTAGGAAAACGCCGGGAGGTAAGTGAAGATTTCAGTTGGATCACAGTGTGGTCAAGCAGAAATTCCGCAATGAGATAGTGTAAGGTGTACCCATGAGCAAGATATAAACTCAGACAACAATTTAGTAGTGATGCCGATGAAGCTGCACTTCAAGAAACTAGTCAGGATGAATCAACGAGCAACGAAGTGGGATACGCAAGTACTAAGGACTGAAGAAATATGCTTGAAGTTCTCTGAAGCTATACATACTGCGGTAATGAATAGCTGATATGGGGGTACAATTGAATAGGAATGGTTATGTCTAAAGAGGACAATGCCAGAAACTCTAAAGAAAACCTGAGGTAAAAGGAAGGCAACTAGAATGAAACTATGGATAAGAGTTTAATACCTCAGTAAATTGCCGAAGGAAGGAAGAACAAAAATCTTCAAGAAAATTCAGGAATATGAGATAAATGTCACTTGTGAACGAAATTAACAGGAAGTGTAGGGAAGCTAAGGCAATGTGGCTGCCTGAAAAATATGGATAAATCGAAAAAGAAATGATTGTCAGAAGGACGGATTCAAATACTGAATAGTCAAAACAGTCTTCGGTGAAACTGAAAGTAATGGCGTCAACCTTAAGAATGAAGTGGGAATTCCACTGTAAAATGCAAAGGAGAGAGCGGATATGTGGAAAGAGTACATTAAAGACCTCTATGATGGAGCAGACTTGTCTGATGACGTGATAGAAGAAGAAACAGGAGTCGCTATAGAAGAGATAGGAATCCTGTATTAGAATCGGGATATACACTGGCTAGCCAGAACATCACAACCACCAACCAAATAGCTGGTATGTCCACCTTTGGCACGAATAGCAGCGACGACGCTTCATGCCATGGCAGGAATGTGGGCTTGGCAGGTCCCTGGAGGTGTTAGAGCCACATCTGCACATACGTCCCATAATTCACGTAAATTCCGGGACGGGTGGAGAGGGGGGGGGGGGGGACAATGAGCTCTGACGCCACATTCAATAATATCCCACATGTGTTAGATTGGCGTCAGATCTGGAGAACTGGGAGCCAGCACATCAACTTGAGTGCGCCACTGTGTTCCTCGAACCACTCCATCACATTCCAGGACTTGTGACATCTCGCATTATCTTGCTGAAAAATGCCACTGCCGTCGGGAAACATGATCGTCATCAAGTGGTGTCCGTGGTTTGCAACCTGTGCACGATAGTCCTTGGCCATCATGGTGCAGTGCACGAGCTCCACTGGATCCTTGAATGCACACGTGAACGTTCCCCGGAGCTTAATGGACCCTCCGCCAGCTTATGTCCGTCCCGCGACACCGATGTTGACGAGATATTTCCCTGGAAGACGACGGATTCGCGCCCTCCCTTCTGCGTGATGAAGAACGAATCGAAATTCGTCACACTGGGCAACGCTCTGCCACTTTACCAACGTCCAGTGCCGATGTTTGCTGGCCTATTTCGTGGTTTCAGACATCGCGGTGTTAACACTGGCGCACTCATGGGGCGCCGGCTGCGTATTTCCATCGTTAGGAGTATTCGGTGTGCTGTGTGTGTGACACATTTGGTCTCTATGCAGTATTAAAGTCTGATATTAGTTCTGCTACATTTCGCCGAAATGAGAACAGCAAGGAACTGTTAAGAATATTTGCTATCTAGGCAGCAAAATAACCCATGACGGAGGAAGGAAGGAGGGCATAAAGACCAGGCTAGCGCTGGAAAAGTGGTAATTCCTGGCCAAGAGACACCTACTAGTTTTAAACATAGATTCTTCTCTGAGACTGTAAGTTTGGAGCACAGAATTGTATGACAATGACACATGGACTAAGGAAAAACTGAAACAGAAGAGAACATAAGCTTTTGATATGTGATGCTACAGGCGATTATTGAAAATTGGGTGAAATGAAAACATACGTAATGAAGAGGTGCTCCGGAGAATTGGTGAAAGAAAGTAATATATGGAAAACATTGACAAGGAGAAGGGACAGGATGATAGGGCATTGTGAAGACATCAAGAAATAACTTCCAATATACCAGAGAAAGCTTAAGGCAAAAAAAAAAGTTATAGAGGAAAGCATAGGTTGGAATACATCTAGCAAACAACTATTGCTTAATTTTCCTCCACTTTTGGCACTCGAGGGAAAAAGAGATACCAGCCCTTTCACAGGTGCTCATTTGGCAGTGAAGGAGAAGACTACTAGAAATTTGGAGTACGGGACCATATGCCTGGGGAGACAAAGCAAGAGGCGTCGTACAGAACCAAGAGGCAGCCTGGAAGACGAATGGCCAAGGCTGTTGGGGGCTTCTCGTCAACATGGAGCTTCGTTTTGCCCAGAGCAATAGACGGTGCTTGGCGTCGTTGATCAGATAGAACAAAGATAGAAAACTTAGGGGAGAATGTGTTTCATATGACCAATGCTAAGATGTAATGCATGTACAGGGCTCGCCTACCTAATTCGCCTATTACTTACGTCTATGAAATACAATGAGGCCTCTAGTTGGGTTAGAGTAGGCTAAGATTACTACCAATATGTCATCTAATGAATATGTATAATAAACTCCAGGCATTTTGTAGTAAATACTGGATTATCAGTGTAATATAAAGGTAACATTTTGCACTTCTCTATGGTAGACACAGAAGCTACAAACATTCACAGTTATTGAAATATTCAAAAAATAATAAGATATCTCACCCACTAAATCAAGTTGACTGGTTTCCTTCATAGGGTCAGGCACTTTCCATGAATGACCTACAGTGTAACAACTGTTAAGTACTATTCACATCTAAGTAAGTGTCAGTATATTTGGCATTTTTGTAGGTGTTTTTGTTGTCATCTGAAACCGAATAATGTGCATTAAGAATACAAGAATCTAAAAGTAGAAATTTCGGCTTTCAAAAAAATAAAAAAAAAATAAAAAAAGCTGTTGGAATTGATATAGTGAAAACCATTACGTAAATTACACTTACAGTGACCTATATAGACCTAATTTCAGAAGTCGCTCATTCAAGGCGGCTCGTACGGCTTCACTTAACAACATCTCGTCTCGGTGCCAAGGGAATAACTTTGTATTGTGAAGTACAAAACGACGATAATTCCTTTCACTTTCCAATGATGACTGCGGAAATTTAATCACTGTTACCGTATTACTCCGACGTTTCAGTTACTTACTTTCACTGTTGTTTATACCTTCGCTATGATGTTCCTATTGCCAGTATGCACAGAGAAGCTGAGCTGCCCCATTCATGGAGTCGGCCCATAGACAGTACTTGAAATAGTTCTATTTTTTCTATGTACGTCTAGAACTGCCATTGGATTTCATAGTTTTTCTGTTCTTAACTTCTGCGTGCAGCAGAGTGAACCCATGGTTGATTTTACAGTGGAATTTTTGCTCTTATATTGCGATATAATGTTAACTAAGGTGTCAGCTTTGGATGGGTATATTTTAGGATTTGATGTGGGTTAAGATGGTATGTTGGGTATTCTCGAATTCCTTTTTTACTGTGTGTTGGTCTTTGTGTATATGAATTCATGCCACTATTATTGTAAGGCTGAGTTCATTAGGATTGATTTATTGATTCTCTGTTCTATTGTGGTAGGTGTTAGTGTGTTGTTATTTCAATGTACGAAGTACGTTCAATCAGTAATGTAACACGTGTTTTTCTTGGCCAATTTTGGTTGGAAAAACGTGAAAGTTGTTGTGAGACGTTGTGAATTGTTGTCGCTTCAGAAACTGTAGTATCATGAAATTTCGCTACCAGGTGGAGCATTACATAGCCTTCAAATTGGCGCCTGTAATGTAGGTTCTCCAAGCTGAGAGGCGTATATCACGGCGATCTACACCGGTAGAGAGATAACGGGCAACAGATTTTGGGTGCCCCTGTAGGCCAGTGGCAGCGTTCTTCCGGGAAAGGCCACTTCCCGAACCAAAAGTGCTGCTCTCTGTTTACAGACAGGCATAGTGTGCGGAGCCAAAGGGCCGCCTCCCATGTGGTGTGCCAAGGCAGCACTACTCGACGCACTGCTTACGTCACTGCCCAGGGCTATAGGGATTGCAAGCCGTAGCAATGCTAGGTGACAGCTCACCAGTGGAAGCCACCACATCTTCATCGGCCTATGTCAGGGTCAGCGAGAAGGGCTGCTGGCCGATGTGACCGAGTGGTTCTAGGCGCTTCAGTCCGAAACCGCGCTGCTTCAACGATCGCAGGTTCGAATCTTGCCTCGAGCATGGATGTGTGTGATGTCCTTAGGTTAGTTAGGATTAAGTAGTTCTAATTCTAGGTGACTGATGACCTCAGAAGTTAGGTCCAATAGTGCTTTGAGCCATTTGAACCATTTGTGAGAAGGGCTGTGTCTTCTCTATTATGCCACGTGCGATGATAAGTAAAGCTCTTTATAATGGTTAACGGGTTTAATCTGGACGCCATGGCCTGTCACCATCACTGACTCAACCCCAAAAGCTGTATCTACATTCTGAGTTCAGAATAAGGTCGAAAGATTCAGTTTCGACTTTCCATGAAGGGCTGTGAGGGCAGGTGATTTCAGTTAGGGCTGGAGACACTTCATATATATATATATATATATATATATATATATATATATATATATATATATATATATATATACGAATTATGGGCTTAAACACAGTTTGAGGGAATGATTAGGACAATATGTATGAACAGGTTGAGAAAAGCGGGATGAGCATTGCGCCTGTTGTATACAAAGACACAGGCTGCACTGCACTCCATAAAGAGAATGAACCCAGTAGACGAAGTACGTATCGTGTTGATTAACAGCTCCTAATCTCCCAAGAAATAGGACGGCCGTTCAAATTGTAACAGAAAATATCTTTTTTATCGCCCAATTTCGGTTGACAGAATGCGGAATTTGTTGAGAGACATTGTGGAATATTATCGTATGAGCGCTTATAGTTTCACGAAGTTAGGATATCCGGCAGCACTATACTTCCACTCCAAAATGCCGTCTGTATAGGAGGTGAGCTCGAAGAAGAGAGATGTCACTGACTTCCCTCTGACGAAAAACCAGATCATCGCGCATATTCATACACGCTTGCAGAATGTCTGTGGCGAACTACCAATGAACAAAGGCACGGTGAGTCGTTGGGCGAGGCACTTGTTATCATCGCAACGAGGTCGAACAAAACTGTCCAGTCTCCGGCGTGTAGGCCGACCGCTCACAGCTGTGACTCCTGCAGTGTTGAAGCGTACGGGCACTCTTACTCTATGATCAATTAATCATAATCAAACTCCGAAACTCGCCCAACAGTTGGGATACCGTAAGGTGTGTGCCGGCTGGGTTCCTCGCTTCCCAACAGAAGACCTTCAAGAACAATGAGGGACCGGACATGCTTGCACGTTACGGGAGTGATCATTACAATATTTTGTCGAAAATCGTCCCAAGCGATCAAATATGTGTTCATTAGTTAGAACCGGAAACGAAAGGGTAATCCTTTCAGAGGCACTACACCACCTCTCCTCGAACAAAAGGTTCACTGCGCAGCCTCAGCCAGCAGTCATGGCGACGGACTTCTGGAACTCAACAAATGGTTCAAATGGCTCTAAGCACTATGGGACTTAACATATGAGGTCCTCATTCCCCTATAACTTAGAACTACTTAAAGCTAACCAACCAAAGGACATCACACACATCCTTTCCTGAGGCAGGATTCGAACCTGCGACCGTAGTAGCAGCGCGGTTCCGGACAGAAGCGCCTAGAACCGCTCGGCCACAGCGGCCGGCTTCTGGAAGACTGAAGGGGTATACTGTTTGGTGTGTTCCCTCGTGGTGTACTGATAAGCACTGATGTATTGTGCTGCCCTCAGGAATTTGAAGAAATGACTTCAGCGTGTTAGTCCCCACAAAAATGCAAACGACTTTCTCCTTCTCCACGACAAAGCAAGGCCTCACACGTTTGCGCACCTGAGAGGATGTCATACAATTTCATTAGACTGTTCTTCCTCACTCACTCTACCGCCCGGAGCTGCAGCTTCCCACATCCAACTGTTTGGCTCAATGAAGGATGCACTCCACGATGATGAGGAAGTTATTGCGGTAGCAAGATGTCAACCAGTACGGTGGTACAGTACGAGCGTACAGGGCATCCCAGTAAGATAGAGTAAAGCCGTCCCACTGAATGGAGATTGTATTGAAAAATAGCCAAAATATTGTGGAATAATAAAGTGTGCTGGAATCCTGAATAATACCAACTTGCTTAAAAAATGAAAAATAAAAATAAAGGTGTCCCTTTACTGACTGAATGCTTCTTGTAGAAGAACTAGTGTGCAGAAAAGATTTATCAAGGTCAGGGGATGAGCGGTGGCAGAAATTCAGGAAGTTAGTGAGAGTAGAGGAAGCAGATGGCAGCGTGTGGTGGCGAGGTGATGTGGTTATTTATGCTGTCGCAATCCACGGAATTGTAAGCGAGAGTATCCGCCGAAAAACGGAGATATTATTTGAAGGTTTCACAATAGCGAGGGGTGTATTGCACGTTCGGTCACTGCTCAGAGACGCAACACGATAACGACGAATATGTTGTCTAAACATCAATCGATTACACAATGAGGTAGCAAAAAGTCTAGATATACGTCCTAATATCGTGTCGGATCTCTTTCTCCGCAGTACAGGGTAGCAGCTCTATGTGGCATGCACTCAAGAAGTTGGATGTCCCCTGCACAGATACCGTGGAAGTGTCACGGTGCAGGATTTTGTGCACGAACTGACATCTCGACTAAGATGCATTAATGTCTATGGGAGTCATGTAGCGCGACTTGAGAAGCCATCATTCGCTCGAGTTATCCAGAATGTTCTTCAGACCAATCGCGGACAACTGTACGTTGTCATTAATAAAAATTTCATGGTTGATTGGGAACATGAACACCATGAAGTGTTGCAAATGTTCTCCCAAGTACCCGAACACAATCATTTCCAGGCAATTATGGGTTCAGTTGGACCAGAGGACACAGGACATTCCGTGTAAACACAGCCCACACCATCATGGAGCCACCACCAGCTTGCACGGTGCCTTGTTCACAACATGGTCCATGGGTGCGTGAAGTCTGCGCCACAGTCGAAACTTACCATCAACTCTCGCCAGCTGAATTTGGGCTTCATTTGACCAGGCACGGTCTTTCAGTCGTCTAGGGTGCAGCCAATACGGAGTCCAGATTAAGTACTGCAGTCAATGCCGTGCTGTTAGCACCCGACACTTGCGTCGGTCGTCTGCTGCCATTGCCCGCTAGCGCCATATTTCGCCGCACTGTCCGAACGAATACATCCGGCGGCTCCACATAGATTTTTTTCCCATTATTTCACGCCGTCTTGCTTGTCTATTAGCTGTGGCAGCTGTACGCAAACGCCACTGTTCTCGGTGGTTAAGTGAAGACCGTCGGCCACTGCGTTGTCCGAGATGAGAGGCAATGTCCGAAATGTTGTATTCTCGTTACACTCTTCAGCTGTTGATCTCGGCATGCTAACTTTGCTAACGATTTCCGAAGTGAAATTTCCCATGTTTCTAACACTAACTACCTTTCCGCGTTCAAATTCAGTTCATTACCGTCGTTCGGCGCCATAATCACGTCGGGAAGATGAGTGCAAATCCAAGCGAGACCGAGTCAGGCAAGAAAGTCGAAGGTGTCACCATGCCACTTACGGCCACGCCTTTAGGACACAAAAATTACTAAAGCATGTTCTAAATGCCAAAAATATCTTCTGTGCACAAAAATATCTTCTGTGCATTTTCTAAATGTCAAAAATATCTTCTGTGCAAATGCATTTTTTTGGCACAAAGTTATTTCTTGACGCTGATGAACAAAAATAATGATCCGTTCATCTACCTACTATAATTTATTTTATTGATGACAATTCTTCATTTTATTCTTTGTGGTTTATTTAATTGATCATTGTTTGATCTCAAAACATATTTCTGAACATTGTTGAAATAGAATTGCTTACTTTTTTATGTTAATTCAAGAAACTCTGTGAAGATGCCAGTCTTATTATAAGGCCTTAATTGTTGCTGAGATCACGCGTCCTCTAAAAAAATATTCACATAAACAGAAAGCTTTCATTCATTCTTTCACAATAGTTAAAGAAAAATAAAAATAAATAAGCTTTAGATGGTGAAGTATTTTTTTTTTTTTTTGGGGGGGGGGGGGGGGTTGAGAATCACCCAACGAAGTTGCTTAAGTGACTCCAAATAGTGAGTGTAGTTACGGGTTAAGCGATATGTGGTTAACATGAGCGCTCACGTATCAGCTTTCCTTCCAAGACGTTCAGTGAAAGGCAGTGATACGATTTCAGTTGGCTAGAGAACTGCACATTGGAAATAGGTAAATTCCGACGATTGAATTACGGTGTCAGCTACCGCAGCACTGCAGGTTATCCAGCAAGAGTCCCCCAAATGCGTTCCGATAATGACAGCAGCGAACGAAAGTCGAAAAGACCACAGGAATGCGGCTTTTGCCGTAGGGGCGTCGTTCTGATGCTAATCGATGCAAATTTCATCGTAAGCGCTATTGGCTTTATCGGCTAAAAAACGGTCCTGTTTCCTTTTTTATCGACGGCGATTTAAAAACCTCCCCCTTAATGCTCGGAACACGCTTTCAGAGCGATGTGCTTTAATACCGACCATATCTCGTTAAAAGGGGATCTGGCAACGTGGCGTCAACTTCTGTCATTAATATTATCCTCTATAATACCTCCGATATTTCTTAATGTGGCGTTCAAGGCTTCCTCCATTCGTTATTTCCATGCACCATTTTCAAAGGATGCCCATTGTAGCGAGTTACTGAACTGTCATAAAAATAACACTCCACTAGTGAACACTCCTGTTCAACATAAAGGTCACTCCGACATCAAAAGTAGGCTTTATTCCTAACAAAAAGCTCTTTCATCTTTCAAATACGCTAATACTCAACAAGATTAATAAATGGCGTTTATCAATAGTTTCACTTTGTGAATACACAAGGTGATTCAGCTACGCCTAACACTGAGTTTTATGCAACCTCCAGTGCCTTCAAATACATCACATAGTATTTTCATATTCTATCGCTAAGTGCAAACTACACTACTGCGCATTAAAATTGCTACACCACCAAGATGGCGTGCTATAGGCGCTAAATTTAACAGACAGGAAGAAGATGCTGTGATATGCAAATGATTTCGGATGAATCCAGGTTCTGTTTACAGCATCATGATGGTCGCATCAGGTGTTTGGCGACATCACAGTGAGAGCACATTGAAAGCGTGTATTCGTCACCGCCATACTGACGTATCACCCGGCGTGATGGTATGGCGTGCCATTGGTTACACGTCTCGGTCACCTCTTGTTTCTCGTTGAAGGTAATTTGAACAGTGGACGTTACATTTCAGTTGTGCTACGACCCGTGGCTCTACCCTTCATTCGATCACTGCGAGACCCTACATTTCAGCAGGATAATGCACGACCGCATGTTGCAGGTCCTGTACGGGCCTTTCTGAATACATAAAATGTACGACTGCTGCCCTAGCCAACACATTCTCCAGATCTCTCACCAACCGGAAGCGTCTGGTCAATGGTGGCCAAGCAACTGGCTCGTCACAATACGCCAGTCACTACTCTTGATGAACTGTGGTATCGTGTTGAAGCTCCATGGGCAGCTGTACCTGTACACGCCATCCAAGCTCTGTTTGACACAATGCCCAGGCGTAGCACCGTCGATATTACGTCCAGAGTTGGTTGTTCTGGGTACTGATTTATCAGGATCTATGTAATCAAATTGCGTGAAAATGTAATCACATGTCAGTTCTAGTATAATATATTTGTTCAATGAATGTCCGTTTATCATCTGCATTTCTTTTGGTGCCGAAATTTTAATGGCCAATAGTCTATAAAGTTATGTAGATGGTTAGAATTACAATATAGCAACTGAAATTGCGTAAGAGTAACAAAATCAGTTTTTTATGTTTGGAAAGACTGCGCTACAGTTCTTTCATTCAGAATTTGGATCTGAATGACGTTTCTATGTGAGATGACTGTGTTACGCCTTGCGTGGGAGGAGAAACGTCGTGCAGCATTCCAAGAATTTGACAGCGTCAGGCTCATGACCTTTTGAGACTGCAGTTAATTGTTCAACAATATTGGAGATCACGTTGATTACGACCGTCTGACTCATAAGTGAATGTGGAATCGATGGCTACTTGATGGGTATAATACCAAGGGAAGGGGTGTAAAACTTTTTCCTCGACCACCCATAGGAAAAACGCGGGATTTCGGTAATCCGTGTCGCGGTTCTGACACGCCAATACTCAACGGTCCCGTGTGACTTGTGCCTCATAGAATAGGCGTATTGTTCACTCAGCACAGAGAATCGTACAGCAACGTCACGTTCTACGAGCCAGAAAATGAAGTGGTTTGCAGTAAGAAAGGTATCCGTACAGCGGAACGTACTTTGTAGCTTCGCTGTTCTGCGGCCATAGTTGCTCGTGCTATGCTTCCCAACTCGATGCGGAGTGCAGCACAGAGGTGTATGACAGTGATATTGTGATGCGTCCTACGTTAACACTGGGCACCGAAGTGACACCACTTCGTCTCGTCGGGTTTTGCGTACAGCATCACGACTGTCGTTTCCACATGCAGAGTCTCCAGTGAGAAAGAACATTAGCTGAATGCACTGTTAATCGTCATATGGGGCCCAGAATCTGAAGCAATAGTATGTAGTGTGCAGTTTGTAATGGACACTCCTTTCACCTCAAACCGGCACACGTGATTAACACTAACAGTGAGAGTACTCGAAAGGTATATACACTCTGAGAACCCGATACAGTCAAGAAACAAACCTACCCACCACACAGAAATACTCCAGCACTCATACATATTTTTGTTTGCGTTGTTATGATTGAACAAATTGAATCACTCAGGACTAGATCGTGGTAAGCTACACTGCGCAGATGAACTAGAAGGTCGCTGTTTCTAAACCGAGTAATTGCCTCCCACTGTGACGCGTTAATTTTAAATTTGTCTAAATTGTGCCCAAATTATTCCTTTATAATGGTGCAAAAGTGTGGCGCGCTGCATTGTTACCCTCGGGCTCAGCGACGCCTCAAACTACGTTAGGTTAGGTTAGGTTAGGTTTAATTGGGTTTTTGTCGAACCAAGCGGAAAAAAGCAAGTGGCTCAAAAGTACATGTGAGCTCGAAGATGGGTTTCTGTTTTCACATTGTCAGGTTTCAACACAATCCTGCCTGACGTGTCACACTACGAGAAGGTCGTCAGAGCTCGTCTCACCTACATTTCACGCCTTCTTCTGACGACGCTGCGATGGAGGTCAGAACCGCGACACGCAGTACTGAAACGGTGAGTTTTCCTTACGGGTGGTCGAAGAATGCATTTCACACCCCTTCCCTTTGGGCACTGCATCCCACACAATCAAATATTTTACGAAATGTGGACGTGATACAAAGCAACAAAGCGTACTTATCTATTTAAAAACGGGTTCTTTCCACCATCTTGTGTCGCCATCGCGCGTGATAGCAATATTATCATATGCGTCAACAGAGTGGCCCGCTGCCGCCTTTCCTGAGCAGGGTACAAATTCATCTGCCGGCGCCTGAAAGTAGGCTAGCCGCAGCAAAGGGGCGTCAAACGAGTTGTCTAACCCTAATGTGCTGGAGTAGCCACCAGACTAATTTGGAACGAAATTAGTAATGTGTGCCCCGACTGGGACCTAAACTCGGGATCTCCTACTTACGTGGCAGACGCTCTATCCACCTGACCCAACGAGGGCACAGAGGATAGTGCGACTGCAGGGACTATCTTGCACACGCCTCCCACGAGACTCACATTCTCACCTTGTATATCCAGACACTAAATTCGTAGTGTTCCTACACGACACACTCATTCCTCGTAGAAGGCATTCTTACCAAGTCCTGTAAAAGTTCCGATATTGCCGGAACTATGTTGTTATTTGGATATGGTGTCTGTTTTTTCGGACATGTCCGAAAGAACAGACACCATATCAATATAAGTATATAAGAGTGATTTGGTGTCGAAATTTATGAAGGAAAAGTCTAATGTGCTCAACAAAGGTGCGTGCATGGCACTGAGAGTGTAGCCGAAAGAGGTTCCTTAGAGGGACCTTTTGCCATTTCATTCAAACACGTGTTAATGTTCCAATGCCATGTGAATACACCACAGGAAGGCGCGAAACAGGAGGGGTGAAAAACCACGACCCTGTTCACAGCCACTACACAGAGTAACTAACAGTCAGTTTTGCTATGCAGTTGAATACGATATCTTAAGTACAGGGCAAACCTTCTGAAATCACTATACGCAGTCCTGTCACATAGAAAAAAAATGTTTACATAAAGCTTACAATTTGGCTGATAATACACTTCAACAACCCTATTATCGCACAAGGATTCACTGTAAAATTTTAATTTTATGCTGTGTGAGCGAATTACTTTTTCTGGTTGCATAATTAATTTTGTAGATATGATTGAAAATATATTATACTGCTAACGTTTCACTTCTGATCCACTCACTGCTGTCCGATACCTGACTCTACAGTCAATGGACCTATTTACGTGAAAAAGATGTAAGAATAAGTGTGATGTGTCAAAATAAGACGTCATGGGTGACTGACATTGTAGCTGACTATATCTGAAAGAGCAAGGAGGTTGCAGGTTCTCTTCCTACGAAAGATGCATCTTGACCCGCAAGGATGGCTGTCTTCAGACCCCAATACGCTTGTGCGCTCGCCTTGCATCCAGTGGAAGCAACAGTCAATTATTCGTGGGCAAGTAGCTTCGTGGCTGTAACAGCTACGCTTACTCAATCACCTCGATAATTCTTAACTCAGTCAACATTACACATTTGAAGTCTTCTGTGGCAAAGTTAGGCTCTCAATCCTGAATTGTAACGTTCGTCTGATGTATGCAGAACAGGAACTAACTGTATTGGTACGTACCTGTTCAGGATATACGGTTTAATTTAGGAAGAGCCGTCAGTAATTTCGGCTTTTTCAGCAGGCTGAGTTTCATGTAGGGACTTTTACAAAACCTGTCGTGTGATTTCAAAATATATTTATTATTGATTTATTACCACTTACAATTTCGAAACCCACACTTGCATTCCAATGTGACTTGTATTTCCACGTACCTACAGCAAATATGAATGCAACTGTAATTAACATTGTCTTCAAGGTTTGTCATCCAATTTAAGAACTTTCAGTAACTGTTGAAATTAAATATTAATGGCACAAAATATTTATGAAATGTCAACACAGCCTAATCCCACAAACCATGATACAACATTCGTTTATCATCTGCATTGCCATTGCAGCATATGGCTTTCTGGCAGTTCCAGATCTTAGGCAGTGGGAAATGCTAGAATTGAGAAGGATAAATTCTTCAGGAAGTCTCTGTGGCATTCATGATCCACGCTTCCATTAGTCATTTCTAAGCGAGTGAACCACCGATTGCTGCGGAGAGCGTGCTACATTCCTAGAGCCTACGTTCCACACATAACTAATTGCATTGGGGAACATTTGAGGTTGACATGTCTAGATGAGCCGTGTAGCTCGTCGTAGAGCTGCAGAGAGACACCCAGCATGCTCTCCTGAACCTTCCGCAAGGAAATAAGCACGCAGATTGGTCTACTGCTCTTGGGAACATGGGATCTCTATCCATGCCCTTCTCGATAATTATAGTTCGAGCAGACTTCTAGATTACTGAAAATCTTCCGAGTCTTTGTGATTAACTCAGCGTTGAAAAATGGAGCGATTTTGTTCTTTCCTACTTTAACCGTTTCGTTATGAATGCTGTCACAACTGTGACTTCGCCGTTGGTCAGCTGAGTGACAGCGACAGCAACTTCCTCTTGTGCTAATGATAGACAGACATCTGGGCTTTCACATGTGGCATATAAAAGCGTGATTCTTACTAAGGTTTAAAAAACCCCAAAGCGAGGTAGATGAAGGTGAGACAAGTAATTTTATATAAGACACATAGGGGCAGCAAATGTCGGCAAATACCTCGAAAGTGGATGACAAGTGTTGAACATATGACGTGACCAGATGACGTACCGTACCGGCGTGCAGTGGTGGAGCCTATCGATCTGTCGCACCTTACCATCCCAACTAAAATCATGTATTCACGATGGTTTGTTCCGGGACTACGAGCACAACCTTAGCTAATGGGGCTCAGGGTTCGAGTCTTGTGTCTAGCTGGCAGAAAAAGAAATGATGGTCGGAAGGACATACTCAGCACACAGGAAAGTCAAAACGACCATCTGTGACATTAAAAACAAAGGTGGTAACATTAAGATTGCAACGGGGATGCCACTGATAAATGCCGAGGAGGGTGTGGGCAGGTGGAAAGAGTACATTGAAGGCCTCCATGTAGGGGAAGATTTGTCTGACGTGATACAAGAAACAGGAGACCATTTAGAACAGATAGGGGATCCAGTATTAGAATCAGAATTTAAAAGAGCTTTGGAGGACTTAACATCAAGTAAGGCAAAAGGGACAGATAACATTCCACCAGAATTTCTGAAATTATTGAGGAAGTGGCACTTTAGTGTTTAGAACGTGTGAGACCGGCGACATACCATCTGACTTTCGGAAAAAAATATCACCCGCACCATTCCGAACACCACAAAAACTGACAAGTGCGAGAACTATCGTTTAATCAGCTTAACAGCTCATACAACAAATTTGCTGACATGAATAATATACAGAAGAACGGAAAAGATGTGCTAGATGACTATCAGTTTGGCATTACAAAAGTTCAAGGCACGAGAGAATCAATTCTGACGTTGCGGTTGATAATGGAAGCAAGACGAAAGAAAAATCAAGAGACGTTCATAGGATTTATCGACCAGGAAAAAGCCTACAAGAATGTCATATAATGCAAGATGTTCGAAACTGAAAGGAAAATAGGGTCAAGCTTTATGGAGAGACGGGTAATATACAATGAGGGCAAGAGTCAAGAGAGAATAATAAAAGTGGACAACCACGTACGAAGTGGTCCCCCCCCCCCCCCCCCCCCTATTGTTCAATCTGGACGTACGATAAGCAGTCATGGAAGTAAAAGATTCAGGAGTGGAATTAAAATGCAAGGTGAAAGGATATCAACGTTACGATTCGCTGATGACATTACCATCATCAGTGAAAGTGAAGAAGAATTATATGATCTGCTGAACGGAATGCACAATATAATGATTACAGAATATGAACTGAAATTAAATCGAAAGAAGACGAAAGTAATAAGAAGTAGCCGAAATGCGAACAGCGAGAAACTTAACATCAGGGTTGATGGTTACGAAGTAGATGGATTTATAAATTCGGCTACCTAGGCTGTAAAATAACCAATAACGGGCGGAGCAAGGAGGACATAAAAACGAGACTAGCTATGGAAAAAAGGGCATTCCTGACCAAGAGAAATCAACTGGTATCAAATATCGGCCTTATTTTGAGGAAGCAATTTCTGAGAATGTATGTCTAGAGTGTAGCATTGTATGGCAGAGAACATAGACTGTGGTAAAATCGGAACGGAAGAGAATCGAAGCATTTGAGATGTGGTGCTACAGACGAATGTTGAAAATTAGGTGGACTGATAAGGTAAGGAATGCGGACGTTGCGCGCAGAATCGGAGAGGAGAGAATATGTGGAATACACTGATAAGGAGAAGGGACAGGATTATAGGACATCTGTTAAGACATGCTGGAATGACTTCCATAGTACTAGAGGGAACTGTAATGGACAAGCACTGTTCAGGAAGACAGAGATTGGAAACCATCTAGCAATAATTGGGGACGTAGGTTGCAGATGCTACTCTGAGATGATGAGGTTGGAACAGGTGATCTACACTCCTGGAAATTGAAATAAGAACACCGTGAATTCATTGTCCCAGGAAGGGGAAACTTTATTGACACATTCCTGGAGTCAGATACATCACATGATCACACTGACAGAACCACAGGCACATAGACACAGACAACAGAGCATGCACAATGTCGGCACTAGTACAGTGTATATCCACCTTTCGCAGCAATGCAGGCTGCTATTCTCCCATGGAGACGATCGTAGAGATGCTGGATGTAGTCCTGTGGAACGGCTTGCCATGCCATTTCCACCTGGCGCCTCAGTTGGACCAGCATTCGTGCTGGACGTGCAGACCGCGTGAGACGACGCTTCATCCAGTCCCAAACATGCTCAATGGGGGACAGATCCGGAGATCTTGCTGGCCAGGGTAGTTGACTTACACCTTCTAGAGCACGTTGAGTGGCACGGGATACATGCGAATGTGCATTGTCCTGTTGGAACAGCAACTTCCCTTGCCGGTCTAGGAATGGTAGAACGATGGGTTCGATGACGGTTTGGATGTACCGTGCACTATTCAGTGTCCCCTCGACGATCACCAGAGGTGTACGGCCAGTGTAGGAGATCGCTCCCCACACCATGATGCCGGGTGTTGGCCCTGTGTGCCTCGGTCGTATGCAGTCCTGATTGTGGCGCTCACCTGCACGGCGCCAAACACGCATACGACCATCATTGGCACCAAGGCAGTAGCGACTCTCATCGCTGAAGACGACACGTCTCCATTCGTCCCTCCATTCACACCTGTCGCGACACCACTGGAGGCGGGCTGCACGATGTTGGGGCGTGAGCGGAAGACGGCCTAACGGTGTGCGGGACCGTAGCCCAGCTTCATGGAGACGGTTGCGAATGGTCCTCGCCGATACCCCAGGAGCAACAGTGTCCCTAATTTGCTGGGAAGTGGCGGTGCGGTCCCCTACGGCACCGCGTAGAATTCTACGGTCTTGGCGTGCATCCGTGCGTCACTGGGGTCCGGTCCCAGGTCGACGGGCACGTGCACCTTCCGCCGACCACTGGCGACAACATCGATGTACTGTGGAGACCTCACGCCCCACGTGTAGAGCAATTCGGCGGTACGTCCACCCGGCCTCCCGCATGCCCACTATACGCCCTCGCTCAAAGTCCGTCAACTGCACATACGGTTCACGTCCACGCTGTCGCGGCATGCTACCAGTGTTAAAGACTGCGATGGAGCTCCGTATGCCACGGCAAACTGGCTGACACTGACGGCGGCGGTGCACAAATGCTGCGCAGCTAGCGCCATTCGACGGCCAACTCCGCGGTTCCTGGTGTGTCCACTGTGCCGTGCGTGAGATCATTGCTTGTACAGCCGTCTCGCAGTGTCCGGAGCAAGTATGGTGGGTCTGACACACCGGTGTCAATGTGTTCTTTTTTCCATGTCCAGGAGTGTATTTGCGGCGGGCCACATCAAACCAGTCAGGAGACTGATGATCCAAAAAATACAGTTTCTTTGGCTCTTCAGTGTGTGTCGAACGATATGACCAAAAGTGCCGCAGATGATAAGCATAGTAATTTCACCAAGGACGTGATCGGTAATGTGTCTGTTGGACATACTTTGTGTACATGTATCTACTGTCTAAGCCACAAACATCTACTGGCACAGTGGGAGAGGAGGAGGAGAATTGGAGTTTAGGATGGGGTTGGGGTCCCGTTGGATGGGTATTACAAGTCCAGACTGAAGAGCAGATAAACCTTTTGATAACTGAGGTATGATGTCTTCCCTCTTTTTAAAATCCACCAAAAAATACCGGGTAACCAAACAATGACAAAATATGTAGTTCTACCATGCACAGTATACTACTACCTAAGTTCGACAGAAACCGGAAACCGATGAATGTCGATGAACGTGACCTGTTAGCGCTGTTTTTCACCACCACCGGCAGTACCAGCGCGGAGAGCGGCCTTATCGTCGAGAAGCTACGTCGAAGTCAATATGGCGGGAGGAGGAGAGCTGGAAGTGCTACGCCCCAGCTGCTGCAGGCGCCATCTGCAGCGGATCCGCTGTTATGTGAGCGGAGGATATACGGCGGTGCCTTTCCAGCTCTTAATAACTGGAGTAGCGAGCTGCCTCGCCGAGTGGTGTGGGGCTCAAGCCAAAGCTCTCGCAGAAATTGCTACAAATGTTCATTCCAGTCCTTGTGGCACCATATCAAAGTGCTTGGCAGTTCTTGAAGTGTACCAAGGTCACAATGGTAATGGAGAAGATGATCTTCAGGACCAAATAAAAACAAGAGTTTTCAGATACGTGGCTTCTTACATTATGCGAAAAGAATGTCGTCTTCACATCGTGATGTGAATGACAAACGCGAATAGTTACAAAGTACGTTTTTCCATTTAGCTGTCTTTTTTCTAATATACATAAATTAGCAGTATATCCCGTAACTATAAGTGCGATTACATTAGCGTTCCCCGTATGTTGCCTAAAATACACGGAAGTAGCTCTCAGTGACTTCTTCCGCCTATTAGCGTATAAACTGACTCGTTTCATAGAACACGGTACGAATGACACCAACAGAATATCTTCAAGTCGTCGCTAGTGGAGATACGAAAGACCTAACAAGCACTAAAGAGTTCACATATGCATAAACGGCCAGTGAACTAGATTCAGTACGGCACATTGAGCCCCATAACAAGCTACAGCGAAGTGACGTCATTTGATATCTGGACCTTTTGGTCAGATGTAAGAGTTAAATTTGTTTTATCTTGTTCCACTTACAGCTCCGTGTTTGAAACATTCAGTACATATTGACTTCAGATGTGCACTGATGGATCTACGTACACTTGCTTAGATGATCCAATTTTTTTCAGAATAGTACCGAACTGATACGTCTGTCTGTTTGTGAAGATTTTTGTTTCTCTATGTGTAGGAGGCAGCCGCCTGACCATGAGCTTCCCGTATTCCTTGTGGCAGTATGTGCAGCAGCAACTTCACCTGCATCAGCACCGTTAGTAGATTATCGAGCCAAATGAAACTCATTTTTGGTTTCGAATTTCAGATTTTAGATCTCAAATTAAGAAACGTAGAACATAAACTGTAAAAACCCCGATTTTGATACCTTTTTATATGGAGGTGTTTACTGTTTTTAAAAACTCCTCCACAATTCAAAAAAGTTTCAGGTACATTGTACATAAGAGGATAAAGTTCTACGAAAAAGATTTTTTAGCAAAGGAAATCCATTACATGCATTACTAAGCCTTCACACTGGGATTTGTTATTCCAATTTTGGACTAGACTAACTTATTTACTACCAGTTACAGGACACAATTGAACAGACACTCATTATCAGACACTCTAAATGAAGTAAAACGCACGAAATTTGAAATAATAAAATGATATTACTTTTGCCTCTCTATTGGTGTCACTCTACAAAATTGATCACTGATTTCAATAAACGGTCTCTTAGGAAAGCCATGTTATGTTTCTATAATTCTCATTTATTTTATAATTTTAGGGGTACTGTTTTTGCATTTCATTTGATTCCCCTCGCTTTTTTCATCCCACGTAACTATGGTGTGTATCGAAAGATGTGTTGTAAATGGATTTAACGAAGGTGAGGTGATTTGTAGAATTAAACTTGCTTACATAACACAAATGAAAAATTTAAAAAATTTCAGCTGATGATTCATTCCAGAAGATAGCTGTGTGGTTCAATGCATGAAAATACACTCTGACGTAATTCATCAAAATAAATCCATCTCAAACAATTTGTTGCTTAAATGCATTGCTAGTTCGAGGTCTGTTCGAAAAATTCCGGAACATTTGTAATTTCGCGCCAATGGTGTGTCGGAGCGAAATCCGGTTCCCGTCCCTGCATACGCCTGTGTTTGATGTGTAACTGTCGAAAGTGTTATTGTTGTATGTAAGTTATTGTTCAGTGCTGTGTTGTGTAGAACTTTTGCCGCAGAGTTCGCAAAATTCTAGAGGGCAGTTGGAGGAGTAAGGCGTGCATTAAATTTTACGTGAAACTCCAGAATATCTTTAGGCAGACACACCAACTGATACAGAAAGCCTACAGTCATGAGTGCTTAAGCCGTACTCGGTGTTACGAATTATTCACCTGGTTTAAAAGTGACAGGACGGATATTAAAGATGATTCTCGTTCAGGACACCCTTCCAAGTCTACCGACTAAGTTGGTGTGCGGGCCAATAGAAGACTGACTGTCCGAGAGATTGTAGAAGAATGCAGCAATCCAGTTGGATGACGTCATGATATCCTGACAACTACCTTGGAACTCAGGGTGTTGCCGCCAAGTTCGTCACACGGCTCATGAATGAAGACCACAAAGACTTTCGCCTCGCAGTCTGTGAAAAGCTTTTGCATAGTGCAAATGAGAACATGTTCCTTAAGAGAATCATAGCTGGTGATCCTTTCAATGGGTCGGGAAACATTCTAAAAGACCAAAAACGCTCGTCAGGTCAGGTGAAATGTTAAAGCCATGCTGATAGATTTGATTTTGAGGGATTAGTTCGTCATGAATTCGTGCCGCAGGGACAAACTGTTAATCAATGGTACTCCCGGGACGTGGGGCGACACGAGCGAGAAAATTTGAAAAGGGAATGGTCTGAAATTCGGCGAGAGAGTTCATGGCTCTTGTCTTACGATAACGCACCTGCACCTTATCCTTGTAGGTGCATGACTATTGCACAAAATCCGAAATCACTAGGCTGCCTTATCCTCTGTACTCACCAAACTGGCCTGCGCAGCCTTTCTTCTATTTCCAAAGTTGAAAGCTTGGCTGAAAGGACGAAGATTTGCAACAATACACGAAATAGAAGAAAATTTGCAGACAGCGCTACGAACGATCGAGTAAGAGGCGTACTATTACTGCTGCCGGAAGTGGAAACGGCGGTGTATCAATTGTGGAGGACAGTATTTGGAAGAAGACCATGCACAATAAGTAAAGAGTACAAAAATTTACTGGACAAAGTTTGGACAGTCATCATATTTCAAACACTTCTGTAAACACAAACTATAGTCTGCTACTCCGTTGTATAATGGAGCATCGCTAGCAGTGTTCAGCAGTTCTGAAGATTCACATTACGACTACTCACCACGTCGTTTCTCCCATAACACTTTCAAGTTACGTGTTGGCACAGAGGTATACCTCATATTTACTGCTGGTATTTTCTCTAAATGTCCCGTTGGTACTCTATTTCACCGAATCAGTACATATTTACGATCCACTGTCTGTTGTTATGTGAGTTACTCCTGTCTTAGAGCAAGGCTCGTTTAGGAATGTATAAGAATAATTTATGTTTGGGTATCCGACATACACTTTTGGTTTTGGTGAATTTATCATGTCGTGAATATGAAAATGTTATATTTAGAAACACGTCAATAACTAATGGAATGAATATTCTGGATATTGCAGTTTGTTTTAGGGTGGATCCGGTACCTGAATTACATCAAGATTAAAAAAGAAAATTGTTATACAGTCGATTTTAACAGTAGAGATGAAGCTGTCGTAATATTGGTTGCATTTAGACAGCCTACCTAGTGTATTGTACGGAATCCTCTTATCGTTCTCAGTGTTGCAAAAGCGAAATACGAATTATATGGTATGAAATTGATGAATTATTTCCTCCTGAAGCCTTACACTTGCATAATGTGCTGGATTATTAGAAATTTCATGGAATATGTATATAAAAAAGACAGAAGCACTAGAAGAATTCAAAAGGGACGATATAGTTTGAAGAGGCTCTTTAGTTAAATATCTGGAAATGTAATACATTCTTATTTCAAACAAACGATTTTTTGAATATCTGGTTACAAAGGGAGAAAATGATTGCTTAAAATCAAAGAAATGGTCAAACCGGTACGGTTTGTAGTGAATTTGGTAAATGATACAAGAATGTATATGAGGAAACAAATAGTCATGTAAATGAAACTCGGAATAGTTTTAAGAGAAAGACAGCTCGAAAATTTAGAACTGCACATTAAAGGATGAAAACAGGTAAACAGTACCACGCTACTCACATTGTTATTTAGATAGTATTTGTTCAATTATTTAACTGGTATCAAGGTATTACACATAATCTGATGTTGGAAGGTAACAATATTTATTTCGAGTTGTCGTATAGGTAAACAGTTTATTTTACAGTAATTTCTAACATTTACTTCTCTAAGCATCTCGTTAGTCGTTGCGTAAATTACCTCGTGGCCCTATGTGAACGCTTAACGAGAGTCGAAAGAAACCTGTCTCGTGTAAGAAGAGAACGAGATTGCTGACACAGCGCTAAAACGTCGCGACCAGTCAGTGTGTATCTACCTCTTAATAAAGAGCGTTTTGAACGGAAAGAGTTATCACAGAAAATGGCAGTGTAATTCGCCACAGACCTTTGACATTTTGGGTCTTTCGGTGTACAGCATTCTTAAATCTTTCCTCTCTGAACTTTATCAGTTACATTCATCGGATTGTTTTAATAAATGAAATGTTTTTTTTTACGTTGTGTCGATTTTAAAAAGAGTTCAGGAAATAGAGATTATAACAATTTAAACATGATTTACTCATATGTAATTTGTCATTGTAACTAAATGAGATTATTTTGCCAAGCGATGGATGAACGTAACCTTACTGACCTATAGTTAGGCTCACGCTTTCCCTTTGAGAGTGTCGACAGCTATCACGATCGATAGAAATGATGGGTTGTAGGAAAGTTTAGTACCAGCATTTGCGCGTAAATCATAAATGAATAGCATGCGCAACATCTGAAGAACACTTTAAGCACGTTTCTTTGCGTGGGAAATGTCGGCTTGTATCACCCCAGTACCAGTTTTCATTGTAAGACAAATTTAAAAAAAAAGTGAAACTCGTAAATCATGAAATTGCGCTGTTTTCTGACACTACTACACCACAGTCTATCACATAGTTTCACGACACTCCTAGTATTTTTACTGTGGACTGAAACATCAAAATCCCAGGCTGACATAAAGCTGCACTTATATATGATATTGGATGCGTATGAATAGTTTTTTATATTGATTTGTGGCATTTTTTTTCAATAAGGAGCTTATTTAGGCCTTGAAACTACAAACTAACTAAAAAATAAAACCTCATTTGTCTTTCGTTATTTTCTTAATAATTCTGGGAGATATAAAACGATAGTTTTTATGATAGCTTATTTACAGATTTCGCGTAACGTACAGATATTTACTAAAGAATGTTTTCTTTTCAGAATTATAAAAATGGCTGGTAAACTCTAGAAGACGTCTTGTTTTACAGGAAGACGTCCTATATCAACTAACAAAATGAAGTTTTATTCACGACATTTCGAGTCAAATCAATAAATGTACAGAAGGCAATGCCTACATTATTTAAAATACCAAATAGGCCAACACCACTTAAGCGGAAGAGAACATCACACGGATGGGACAGTAAAAAGTCAAAATCAATAACGACTCCCAACACAGAAGAAACTAATTCTGCAACAGTTACAGCACATGAGACCCAAATGGTAAAAATCTTTAAACCATTCGCCTTTGAATGAAAATTATTCATGTATTAGAAAGTGGATTAAATTGTATAAACGTGATAATCACTACATTATACCCAAAATCTTTGCGTGCAAAGAAACTGTCTGACGTAATAAGAACTGATGTATGAAGTATCTGTTTACATTCTCTTGCTTTCAGTGGAGTAGGGTGCAATTATACACATATCGAAAGTACATGTTCATGAATGAGCTATAGCTTTTGTCACTGAATCTGTGAGATTCTGCTATTTTTACATTTATTTCACGATCAATCATAAGTTGTAAGAAGGCTTGAAACATAAATATACAATAAATATTTCTCTAATTAATTAGAAAAGTAATTACAACAGACGTTAATTTTAAGGTTGACTTTCTCGCCGATAGGGGCAGTAGCGTTATATCAACTGTGAGACAGTAAACATTTTCACGCCAGTGTAAGTCACGACTGTTTATGTCAAACCGTCACTATACTACAAATTAATATATACTTCTAGCCTTTAAAACTGCAAAACCGGGAAAGATAGCAAGTAGCGCATTAAACTTATTGTTTGAATATAGTACAGGTGTAAGGACACATCAGTCAATTTCTTGGTAATTCGGTGGTGTACAAGATGCGAAGATTAGTAGGTGTGGTACAAATACTGTCTCAAACCCAACTGGCCATAGAATCGAAAACAAATTGGATGACAGATTCAGGTCCACCACTCCACACTGCCTAAACTCCACGCGTGATAGTCTCTCAGCATCTCACGAATAGATACTTTAAACGGGTCCGCGGGTGAGACATATGAAGATCGTGTTATCCAGGTACAGTCGAACACGCTCTGCATCTGATGGGTAACACAGCATGGATAAAATGCAGTATTGCGTCGTCTTATTTAAACAAAACTTTACAGTGACTTCAAAAACAAAATATAACCACTAGTCGTAATACATCAAAAATATAACCATCGGTATTCAAATTACAGGCCAAGAGACATGATAATGCTGTGCACCCAATGGCCCTTCCATAGTTCCTCACCTTTACTAATACTACAGTTCATTAGTTTGGAAAAAAATGTAATAACATACCTTGTTCGAGGAGCGAGTCGGTATGTTCAGACATTCTCCAATACTGAAATAAAATGTAGCGTAAAATGTGGTACATATCAATGGGATACTAATTATTAAATCTGTTAATGACACATAACTTATCTGTCACAATCTAGAACAGTTTTCTTCATCACGTAGGCTCACGGATCTAAAAGTTATATTTAATTCCATATGGTTACAGTAAGATTAAAAAGTTTGCTATCTGTGTTGCATATTAATATTTGAATTAATAGTTGTGGATTGTCTACACAAATTTATTTCCAACCATAATTCACACCTAAAACCCAAAGGTGTTGCTTCTTACAAGAGAACAAGATAGGGTCCAGATTACTGGCCAACAACAACAAGCACCAAAAGTCGAAAAACTCCAATAAAAAGTAGGCAGCAATACACCTGTTGTGCAGTAAGTCAAAGACGTTACAAGTGCCTATAGTGTGCTTGCAATTAAAGATAAAATTTAAAAGTCAGGATTATTCAGAACATATAAACTTCAAAATTTCTTTAAATTATAGTCTGATAGTTACTTAAATGCACTCATGCTCATAAATTAAGGATAATGCTGATACATTGTGAAACAACGCTGTTGTGGACGGTTTGCGGGTTTTAATCACCTCGTGATATGACCATGCGATACATTTGACAAGCGGTCGTCGCACGGTGGCGCTGGCAGTAGTCCACATACGCTGAGGTATGCTGGTGCATGTCAGAGTACGGTGCAGTAAGTGTGCAGACGTTTTCAGACATGCTGTGACTGTGTGCTCTCCTTCCCTGAGCAAGCTGTGAGAGACTTATGGTAACACGCACAGTTGAGAAGTGCGTTGTCGACGATATCGTCCCCACTTCTGCTGTACAAAGTTGAAGGCAGTGGAACAACGAGTGACTTTCATATCCACGTTTCGTTTGTTTAAAAATGCTTATGAATGTCCAGTGCTTATTTAATTTGCCTGTAGTACATAACGGAAAAACGGCTGTTACCGTATATCTAGGGGCGTTCTTTCCGACACACCACGACAATGATTTGTGGCCCAAAAGAAGCAGTTCTGAAAGAAGTTCCATTTATTGCAAGGAAAAGTAGCAGTTATATGCTAAATAAAGATATTTCAATGCAAAAAGTGTGAAACACAACGAAAATGGACAAACTGTTTGTGCAATGATTTTTAGTTGCTTCATACCTAAAAAAAATTTGACAGTTTTTTAGTAACTTAAACGCTAATACCAATTGATTATGGCATGATTTGCATTTCCAACTTACTGTCACACCTTTTCGTTTTTACAACACATTCATTTTCTTGTTTAATTCGTCCTTTTGAAACCACTTTAAAAATACCGAATAAAGGAGATGTTATTAACTGCAACAACTGGCGGAGAGGTACCCTATTGTCAATACGAAGTAATTTACGTTCGAGGACCGTTTTAAACAGCATTAAGGATTCTGTGAAAGCACAGCTGATTAGAGAGCAGATGGGTCTTAAAAAACATCGAAGTTGCGTGGGCCTTAGCAATACTCTCAGAATTATTCTGGAGCTAAGTGCAGAATGGCCACACACCCTCTACCTTGCCTCCATTGAAAAGGCTTTCGAATCTGTCAATTGAAGGGTCAACTGGGATACACTTACAAAATATGGGATTCCAACGAAGATTATTAACGTCACAAAGGAAATGTATAATGACTATGAATGCCAGGTACTACATAATGGAGAATTAACAGAGACTTTGCTATTTATTTCGGAAGTACGACAAGGGTGTATTCTTTCACAACACTATTTCTTTTGATGTTGGACCATGTGATGAAGAGGTCGTTGGGGAGACGGTAGAGAGGAGTGCAATGGCGATGCAGGATAGGCTCGAGAATCTAGATTTTTCAGGCGACATCTACTTAATAGCACACCATATCGAGACATCGAAGAGAAACTGGCCAGGCTATAGAGAGAGGCAGAAACTGCAGGCCTCAAGTTAAATGTTCTCAAAACCAAAGGCATGTGGATAAATTCGACCATAACGACTAAGCTGGCCATTAATGGAGAGGGCGTAGAACAGGTCAAATTTTTCCTCTATCTCTGAAGTATAGCGACGAGTACTGAAAGCGCTGAGGAGGACGTCCGTAGTCGCATCCGCAAAGCAAGTGGTGCATTTGTACATGTACCCTGTTTGGAGAGATAGACCAGAGTCCAGCTTTCCAAAATCAATGTGGAGGCTGTTTTGTTGTATGGTTACGAAACTGGGAAGGTGATTAACCACATCAAAATACAGCTCCAAGTTTTGGTCAACCGCTGTCTCTGGCGTATTTTAACAGTGAGATGACCAGATATAATAACAAGTGAAGGTCTGTGGTGGGAAACAAATCAGCTACCAATCGAGATACAAATCAAGGAAAGAAAATGGAACGGGACTGGGCATACATAGAGGAAATCAGATGGAGCTGTTGAAAGGGTGGCGTTGGACTGGAACCTTCAATATAGAAAACGTCGTTGCCCCAATCAGACTTGGAAAGGACGATCGAGAGAGAAGCTACAGAGGGTGGAAAAACCTGGTGTGAAGGGAAGACACTTGCTAGAAATCGTACCAGGTGGAGGAATTCCGTCACGGCCCTATGTTCCTGAGGGAACGATAGGAACTAAGGCAGTCAGTCAGTATGTGGGAGCCTGGGACTTTTGTTTCCTCTAACAGTATTTTCTGTTTATTTGTGAGACTGTGCTCAGCAACTGCAGAAGATTTTTCTAGGTCTCGATTTTCAATATGCGTTGATGTTCTCCACAGCGATCGGAAAGGGTACAGATCGAGTGACCAATGTAATTACTTCCGCCCTCACATATAATGTTGTAAATTGCAGGAATTCTAAGGCCGATACTGAACAGGGCGTAGCATCTGCTTTATCTCGTTATGAGGCAGGGAAATAAATCTGATACCCCGTTTTCCCAGGATTTCGCTTATTTTTCTGCATGTAGCGCCGCAGAAGGGAAGGAATGCATTCGAATGTTCAACACTCTATCGTATCCTTTTTCCAGGGTCTCGTTTTCTTTTTCTGACTTGACATAACGGGACAAACAGCCGTTCTTTCGGAACAGACGCTTTCGGTGATCAATTTCGGAATCGAAGTGGTCCTCTGTGTAGCAGTGTATTTAAAGCTGCCCTCTTCTTGACTTCAGGGTGAAAACCCTGGGTGCTATCAATGTGCGTCGCATTGTGGTAAACTGCGCAGCCGAGATGTCCATCCGATTTTCGTTGCACCTGAACATCTACAAACGGCGATCCTCCCTCTTTCTCTATCTTGACGGTGAACTGAATGTTTGGGTGCATGCTGCACATCTGTTCCTCTAAATGCTGTATAGCTTCTACGTCATGTGGCCTGACAACAAACGTGTCGTCCACATAATGATAAAATGAATATGGATGAAGGCCACCAGAATTTAATGCACGTTCCTCAAAAGTTTCCGAAAAAAGGTGACCATTGCTGGAGACAATGGACAACTCATAGCTATTCCGTCCGTAATTTCATAATATTTAGAGCTGAGTAAGATGAAGTGAACCTCACAACCTGTCGGAACAACTTTGTCGTTTCAGGGGGACAATACTCTTCCAATAGTTTCAATGTGTCCTGTATGGGAACTTGTCCAAATAGTGAGACTACATTTCTGCATCGCTGTCGGAATAAGGCCGAATCTAAAATCATGAGAGCAGAGAGAGAGAGAGAGAGAGAGACAGGCAGACAGACAGAGAGAGACAGAGAGAGAGAGAGAGGGGTGGGGGGTGGGGGGCTCCCTGCATTGCGGAAAGATGAAGATCGTGTGGTACTTTCTAAGCTGAACGGATTACCTGAAGCCCACAAGGAAGGTATTCAATAGAGACCAATTGCTAGCACCACTGGTTCTCCTGCCTACAGGCTAGCCAAATATTTAACTAAGTTGAACTCACCGACAATAGGTCGTTGTGCAAATCAGATCTTCATTGAGATAATTAAATAAATTAGAGTTGGCCCAAATGATATTTAATTCAGCCTGGATGTATTCTCATTATTCACAAAAGTTCCTGTAGAGGACAAACTAAAACTGTTCGCAGAACGATCAAGTTGTTCCTATATGTTATGAGGAGCACCTACTTCTCGTAGGGCAGTAAATTTTGTGAATCGAAGGACAGATTCGCTATGCGTTCTCCGTTGCGCCCAACAATGGCCTACTTTGTATGGAACCTTTAATAAACTCGGCTGTCCCTAGTCCATTGTCATTTTACCGTTATGCCACACGGCGTAGAAGCTACAGAGAACTTCCAGAAACGCATAAACAGCACTCATCAAAACATCCAGCCAGACAGAGAGAAATGAACACCTGTAGCTTTTAGATGTTCTGTTACAATGAATTTCGCACGGATTTTTCGGCCACTCTGTGTACCTCAAGCCGACGCACAGTGAGTTTGCACCTTTCAGTCCAAAGAGAACAGCTTTAAAGACACTGATACACAGAGGACCACTTGGACTCCGAAATTAATGACCTGAAGCGTCTGTACCGAAAGAACAGCTATAGGTCACGTTGTATCAAGTCAGCGTTCTTCAAGAAAAGGAAACGTGAAAACGTCGAACAGTCGTGTGAAGAACCACCGACTGCATACCTAACCCTCTGCGGCTATACGTCCAGCAAAATAGGCGGAGTCCTGAGAAAAGGAGGTATCAGATCTATTTTACGTCCTCCTATGAAGGTAAAGCAGACGCTGAGCACAGCCTCACAAACAAATGAAATACAGTTTGACGAAACAAATTTCTGTTCTCAGACGTCACATGCTGGGGATCCATAATTAAGAGGCTGTAGAAACAAAAATGCGTGGGAAACCATCAACCTTGACGGCGGCTATAATCTTAGTGGTGCATGGAAGTGAGCTCTCGTTGTTGAGAAGAGCCAGAGATATTCATCGCAATATTTACACTAAGGCGGGAGCAGTGGCACCACTATTGCGGACGGAAGCAGCGTGTTCAAATGTGTGTGAAATATTAAGGAACTTAACTGCTAAGGTCATCAGTCCCTAAACTTACACACTACTAAACCTAAATTATCTTAAAAACAAACGCACACACACAAACACACACACACACACATGCCCAAGGGAGGACTCGAACCTCCGCCGAGACCAGCCGCACAGTCCATGACTGCAGCGCTCGAGACCGCTCAGCTAATCGCGCGCGGCTGAAAAGCTGTGTGTTGGCTATATAGACACAACAGCATCAATTTTGACAGATATTGCCGACGAAGACGGCGGTGGAAAACTTCGAATGCTCGAGGTTTCACCATGAACTGGAGCGACAAGAAGTCTGAGAATGTTTTATACATAATACACTCCTGGAAATGGAAAAAAGAACACATTGACACCGGTGTGTCAGACCCACCATACTTGCTCCGGACACTGCGAGAAGTCTGTTCAAGCAATTATCACACGCACGGCACAGCGGACACCAGGAACCGCGGTGTTGGCCGTCGAATGGCGCTAGCAGCGCAGCATTTGCGCACCGCCACCGTCAGTGTCAGCCAGTGTGCCGTGGCATACGGAGCTCCATCGCAGTCTTTAACACAGGTAGCATGCCGCGACAGCGTGGACGTGAACCGTATGTGCAGTTGACGGACTTTGAGCGAGGGCGTATAGTGGGCATGCGGGAGGCCGGGTGGACGTACCGCCGAATTGCTCAACACGTGGGGCGTGAGGTCTCCACAGTACATCGATGTTGTCGCCAGTAGTCGGCGGAAGGTGCACGTGTCCGTCGACCTGGGACCGGACCGCAGCGACTCACGGATGCTCGCCAAGACCGTAGGATCCTACGCAGTGCTGTAGGGGACCGCACCGCCACTTCCCAGCAAATTAGGGACACTGTTGCTCCTGGGGTATCGACGAGGACCATTCGCAACCGTCTCCATGAAGCTGGGCTACGGTCCCGCACACCGTTAGGCCGTCTTCCGCTCATGCCCCAACATCGTGCAGCCCGCCTCCAGTGGTGTCGCGACAGGCGTGAATGGAGGGACGAATGGAGACGTGTCGTCTTCAGCGATGAGAGTCGCTTCTGCCTTGGTGCCAATGATGGTCGTATGCGTGTTTGGCGCCGTGCAGGTGAGCGCCACAATCAGGACTGCATACGACCGAGGCACACAGGGCCAACACCCGGCATCTTGGTGTGGGGAGCGATCTCCTACACTGGCCGTACACCTCTGGTGATCGTCGAGGGGACACTGAATAGTGCACGGTACATCCAAACCGTCATCGAACCCATCGTTCTACCATTCCCAGACCGGCAAGGGAACTTGCTGTTCCAACAGGACAATGCACGTCCGCATGTATCCCGTGCCACCCAACGTGCTCTAGAAGGTGTAAGTCAACTACCCTGGCCAGCAAGATCTCCGGATCTGTCCCCCATTGAGCATGTTTGGGACTGGATGAAGCGTCGTCTGACGCGGTCTGCACGTCCAGCACGAACGCTGGTCCAGCTGAGGCGCCAGGTGGAAATGGCATGGCAAGCCGTTCCACAGGACTACATCCAGCATCTCTACGATCGTCTCCATGGGAGAATAGCAGCCTGCATTGCTGGAAAGGTGGATATACACTGTACTAGTGCCGACATTGTGCATGCACTGTTGCCTATGTCTATCTGCCTCTGGTTCTGTCAGTGTGATCATGTGATGTATCTGACCCCAGGAATGTGTCAATAAAGTTTCCCCTTCCTGGGACAATGAATTCACGGTGTTCTTATTTCAATTTCCAGGAGTGTATATATAGATAAAGCAGAAATAATGTTGGGATAAGATTTTGATTCATTGTCAATGATTTTTTTCAGACTTTCAGTTTGATGTTTTTTTTTTATTGCAACGTAAGATATTGCGAGTTATTTTCTCATATCATCATTGTTTATTGGAGGAGAGCTTCTGTAAAGTTTGGAAGGTAGGAGACGAGATACTGGCAGAAGTAAAGCTGTGAGGACCGGGCGTGAGTCGTGCTTCGGCAGCTCAGATGCTAGAGCACTTGCCCACGAAAGGCAAAGGTCCCGAGTTCGAGTCTCGGTCGGGCAAACAATTTTAATCTGCCAGGAAGTTTCGTATCAGCGCACACTCCGCTGCTGAGTGAAAATCTCATTGTAGAGAAAGAGGATGTTAAACATAGTCACTGCCACGTTACTTGTGCATATCCAAGATGCTGGTCATGCCAGTTGCGTCATGAACTGTGGGCCTGTTTTTAGAGTCACGATTGCACTGTTGTGCGGATTTCTGGAATACTTCGGCCTTAAAGCGTCTGCTGAAGATTATCACCTCCCGTCACGTAGACCCCAATGTCGATGAAAAAGCCATATCCCATTTTAAAGATTTCACTTTGGCGAGAAATTTTAAAAAATTCAACCTGTAATGGTGAGAAATTTAAAAAAATTAAATGATTGGGATGGAGAATTTTAGAAAAACTGTTGGGCATTTATTAAAATGAAATAGGCGGTCATAGCACAGTTTTCTGTCAGGGACCATTAAAACAAAGCAGCCAGTAAATAAGTAGCTGCTGTGTTCGAAACTGTGCAGATAATTTCCGTTTTTATATAATCTTCAAAGGAATTCACAATATTACCGTATCTTTGAAAGTAATCCATGAGAATTACATAAATTGGTGCCTCATTCACAAGCCTATCTGATCGATGTGAATGTGTGTGTGTGTGTTTGTGTGTGTGTTACTGTACTATTCCATCTGTATATTTCATTGCTTCCATTATCTTTCACGCTTTACTCTTTCATTATTTTCAGTGACAACCAATCTGTGTATGTGTGTGTGTGTGTGAAATAAGTAGAATGTTATGTAATATGTGTTTTTTTTCTTTATTTCGCGAAGTTGCAAATAAGATTTAACTTTTTTCGACATTTAGGCACATACACTACAATAACATTTAATTTAGTTTTGCAGTACATAATGTCTGCCATCTTCTACTGCAAATGATACCTTTTGCTGCTACACAATTGGGACTACACGATAAAATAATATAGTGAACAGTAATTTAACATAATAGCTTAGCGCACCTTCTTATCTGGCTCCAACATTTTTGCATAACATCTATCAAACAGTAGGTTATTTTAATTTGAGTAAATACGTTAAACAATTGCAGTATCTCTAACCACCAAAGCTACCATTTGTCATTAATGCAGATATGAAATTTTTGCCGAAACTGGTAGTTATCATCAAAATTCATGTGCACAAACAACACAGTCTTACATTCTAAGTGCACTGCAGGTACAGAAACGAATATTTAGATTTTCAGCTGTACGTAGGTGCAGATTGCTTGAAATGGTTCAAGCTGTATGCATTTGCTGAAACTATGAACGAGGATTTACTGCAAAATAAAAATCTGGACGTAGTTTTGAAGAAGAATTAGCATTTCGCTCAGCATAGGTCTGTCATATTTGCCAAGAACTGTTGAAGGATGGTGATGTTAAACACAGAGAAAACTGTCATTTTACTTGTTAATATTGAGAAGCTGCTCATGCCAGCTGCAGCATGATGTGCAGTACTGGTTTCACAGTCCCATAGTACTTCATAATCTGAAAAATTATTCATATCTTGATCACAAACATAGGGCTATATAAACAAAAGCAAGAGATCATGACAGAAAGTTCAGCTGAAACCGAATATGGAGAAATAAGTATCATTTACTAATAGGATTGTACTAAAGCACCAAAAGGGGAGACAAGATATAAATTTTCGATCTACAGATTCGCCTTTTTTTAAATTTTCCCTCAAAAACGTCCATCGTACTAGAAATCAGATGGCGTCAAGATAATAACGACAGTTTTCCTGACGATTGCGGGTTTAATTTTATCAGTCTGGAAGGCATTGTTCTATACATGTAATGAGTCATTTTTAGTGGCTTCAAAAGTTTATTAACAGTTGAAACTACAACATAAGGAAAGTACCAAGGAGCTTGCAGAATAGAAATTTATTCAAATGTAAGATACTAGGAGAGGTTTCATTCCCTGGCCTGCATCTTAAAAAAATTTCAACTGAATCCCGTTCATTACATTACTTCACCTGGGTTGGCATGGGATGCTCCAATGAAGTTACTTTACTACTGGAGAAATACAGGAAAAATTACCGACACTGAACAATCTCAGTTTATTGAAAGAGGCATTGGAGATGTAGCGTTCATTGTTAGTGCAGAAACGCTGTTGTAAAAACAGGTTCATGTGATTCTTAAGACTATTTTACCATATTTCATGACGAAATAATATTGTTTGATGGCAGTATAGTTGACAGGTAAACAGCTTGATTGACTGTTTACGTCATCGAGACGTTCACCTGCGAACAGGTTCATGGCTAGTAAAGCTGACACAACTAATGAGTCTTATATTGTATATCTTGTAATAGATGTCTTTTACAGCTGAGTAATAGTAAAACATATTCCCTTGTTCATATTTGTATAGCTTTTTCAGAATGTGTTGAAATTCTGACGCAAAAATTTTCCATATTATTCTAAAACACGTAACGTTTTTGAAGCAGATCTTGAATAACTTCAACAATCTTGTCGTTCACCTTAGCGAAACCTGTTCAGGTTTTAAAAATTCATGTTGGCCCTTGGTGAGGTATTTTGCAATCTTTTGTGTAGAAGATACAAAAGATGACCAGTGCTCCGAATTTCATCAAAATGTGGTAAAAAAAAGTGTGAAAATTTTTTCAACTATCGTAAAAAAATTACATCCTCTTTCATTCATGAGAGATTTGTACGTCATTTTCCATCTCTCCTTTACTGTCCGAAACTGTACATCCTCTTTACAGACCTCGATTTTAACGAAGCTTTATAAACTGTTGTTCTTCACATTCTTCTTCCGTACATACCGCTAACAATCGTCTTAATGAAGAGCTATACGGAGAAATTATCACCTTTCACTCCTAACCTCACTTTCGCATGCCACGCAGCAGAAGGAAGTTTTCTCTGGCGTACCAGCCCGTATATTGTAGAAAACAATTTCATGAAAGTGAGAAATATTAACTTCACTGGAATTCCGCTCATGATGGCAGAGAACTTTTACTTCTTTTTTATGAAAGTCTTAGGCCACCGTTTCTCTGTTTACTCGTAATTAAATTCCTTTTCCCATTAGGCAGTAATATGAGACTGGCTACATTCGGTGAAATATGTCGGTGCCTACACTAAGTCCACTTTAGCAACCATTGTTATTTCCCTTTATTTTATTTTCTCTCATTTCCACACACACACACACACACACACACACACACACACACACGCACACACACACACAAACTCAATCAAACACACACACAAACTCAATCACACAAATGAAAGTGTTGCACAAATAAACCCCTCTTTTTTACTCATCTAGCGTGTCATTTCACCTCACACTGTGTAACAAGGCTATTTGTGTATTAGAATAGATTTAAAACTTGTACATCAACACCCATATGGCGTAACCTTTAACAAAATTTTAATGCAAAGAACAAGACTATTAGTTTTAGTACATACTAATTTCATGAGATAATAGGAAGAAAAGGACCGTTTAGCAACAATGTGCTACTACGTTCTGTAGTTCTTGTGAAAATTGTTCGCTAAGTCCTCAGCTCCTTTTTGTCAACAACTGTAGAGAAATGAAACTTTTCCCGGCGAAAAAAAGTCAGCAGGAAATAGCGTCTAAGATATTCAGTGACTGGCATCATAAAACATAATACATTCATTCACCATTACAATAATCTACGTTGGCCAAAATTCACATCTTTTGACGTATATAAAACTGCAGTAAACTGGCAACGCAGACTCATTTTTACAGCTGAAAAAAACTTTTTATTCCTGATGTTTTGCGCGTGTCCGTTCTAACGCTGTGCTAATAGCTATACAGTGTAACCGTGATTATTGGTTACATTGAGCCGCATAAAACCCCAATGCCTTGTCTCACCAACTATTACCATACGTTAAAGAACTACGGATCTCCATTAACTAGATCAGTAGGATCTCAATTAGTCTCCCTCGAGATTGGGATCACGGATTTACTTCAAACCTTGTACACCGTCAGTAAGCAACTGAAACAACTTTATGCGAAAGTAGTAACGTGCACAACTCGGGCAATTCCGGGAAAATCGTAAGAGAAGTTTTTCGCGTCTACTATGTACTACATGTAAATGTCCGAAGATACCACCTGCAACACTTCATTGAGATGATGTGGCTAGCGTCCGCGCATTACAAGAGGGTTGTGGGTGAGGCGACGGTTCTAATCCCGCCAGCAATTATTTTTTAATATATATTTGTTTCACCACTGCTCTCATTATTTAATTTATATGACATTTGAGAGGTAATATAATGCGAAAACACGTGCGTTTTCATGAAGTATTTGCATGAAATTTCAATTTATAATTTCCATTTCTGTATGAAACATAACATACTGTAACGTGTGATGTGGAGAGCGCATCGGGCATGTAATACAACATTACTCTTTTGCTCTAGCACACTGTTATTATATTACTGGTTGTGAATAACGCCATTTGCATTACTATTTATCGAGGTTTGGCTGGGGCTTTCCATGCCTGTACTTCGTCTTGAAAATTTAATTACAAGTAGTAAATAGTTAGATAACGTATGAAATTCACTACAACTTCACGAAAAAGCATGTAGGCTTTTTCATTATATTACCTCTCAAATGTTATAGAAATTAAATAGTGAGACAAGCGATGAAAAAAATTGGATTAAAAAAGTAAGTATTACCGGAATTCGAACCATCGCGTAGAACATGACAGTGTTCTAACCACAGGGCCACAAAGCACTCTTGCAAACAGTGCCTTTTCACAGATACACAATGTACCATATATACGCTTAAATTTTCTCTTGTGATTTTCTCGGAATTGCCGGAGTAGTGCACTTTATTACTTTCTCATTGTGCTGTTTTAATGCCGTACTAAAGGTGCACAAAATTTGAAGTAAACCTAGCATACCACCATCCTGTCCTCCTCTTGTCAGCTTCGGCTTGTCAACGTAATACAGCGACTTAGTCCGGAAGAGATCTACTACTTGCCCGAGTCTCGGTAGTCATTGATGTTTTCAGTGTATACTGCAAGACACAAAAAAAGTTAAGTACCCAGAAGACATGGCCGAATGCGAGAGTAACTAGGTACATGTAACACCATCGCTGAGTATGTAAATGATTACAGCTGCCATTCCCTGTGACAGATTACGTTATTGCTCTTCGCGTTTAGATTAGATTAGAAAAGATTTAGTTTTATTTTCATAGACCCAAAAATGAAGATACCGTTGGGAGTGGAACAACCCAGGAAGTAGGCTATAACATAAACAAAACACAAAACATTTGAATATAATACTCACTTCCCCCATTCTTTGTCAGCAGATTGTAAAAATATGTGAATACATTACAGTAATATGGAACTGCTAATATTTACACATTGAACATGGTGTCAGAATGAATAAGGTTATCGAACACAAAGTATTTAATCTCGACTATTATTACCAAGTGGAATCAAAATTGAAATATAACAGTCATTTTAGTTAAGCTGGTCTAATAGTCCAGGTTGATATATTCATCTATAGAATAGAAGGTGCTGCCTCTCAAAAAGAGTTTCAAACTGTGTTTAAGGTGTACTTTATCTGAAACTAAGTTTTAACAGTTGTTGACAATTTATTGGAAACGTGTATTCCTGAATACTGGATCCCTTTTTAGACCAAAGTAAGTTCTTACATATCTTAATGTAGGTTGTTCTTATTCTTATTATTGACGATATGTATTGAGCTGCTGCTTGGAAGCAGAAGCATATTACAAAAGCGCCAAAGAAACTGGTATAGACAAGGGTATACAATTACAAAAAATGGTTCAAATGGCTCTGAGCACTATGGGACTTAACATCGGTGGTCGGTAGTCCCCTAGAACTTAGAAGTACTTAAACCTTACTAACCTAAAGACATTACAAACATCCATGCCATAGGCAGGATTCGAACCTGCGACCATAGCGGTCACGCCGTTCCAGACTGAAGCGCCTAGAACCGCACGGCCACACCGGCCGGCTATTCAATTACGGATATATGTAAACAGGCAAAAGACGGCACTGCCGTCGGCCACACCTGTATAAGACAATAGGTGTCCGGCGCAGTTGTTCGAACGCTTTGTGCTGCTACAATGACACGTTATTAAGATTTAAGTAACTCTGGACGTGGTATTATAGTCGGCGCACGAGCGATGGTACACAGCATCTCCGAGGTAGCAGTGAAGTGGGGATTTTCCCATACATCTTTTCACGAGTGAACCGTGAATATCATGAATCTAGTAAACACATCAAATCTCCGACATCGCTGCGGCCACAAAAAGATATTGCAAGAACGGCATCAACGACGACTGAACAGAATCGTTCAACGTGACAGAAGTGCAGCCCTTCCGCAAATTGCTGCAGATGTCAATGCTGGGCCATCAACAAGTGTCACTCAGAGATCCTTTCGACGAAACATCATCGATATCGGTTTTCGGAACCGAAAGCCTATTGTGTACCCTTAATGATTGCGCGTTAGAAAGATTACGTCTCGCCTGAGCCCGTTAATATCGACATTGGACTGTTGATGACTGGAAACATGTTGCCTGGTTGGCGGAGTCTCGATTGAAATTACATCGAGCAGATGTACGTACGGAGACAAGTTCATTAATCCTTGGATCCTGCATATCAGCCGGGACTGTTCAAGCTGTCGGAGGCTCTGTAATGGTGTGGGGCGTGTGCATTTGGTGTGATATGGAATTCCTCGTATGTCTACATACGACTCTGACAGGTGACATGTACTTAAGCATCCAGTCTGATCACCTGCATCCATTCATGTCCATTGTGCATTCCGACGGACTTGAGCAATTTACGCAGGACAGTGGGACACCCCACACGTCCAGAATTGCTACCGAGTGGCTCCAGAAACGCTCTTCTGAGTTTAAACATTTCCGATGGCCACCAAAATCGCCAGGTATGAACGTTAATTGGTCATATCTGGGATGCCTTGCAACGTGGTGTTCAGAAGAGATCTCCATCCCCTCGTACTCCTACGGATTAATGTACAGCCAAGTAGGATTCATGGTGTCAATTTCCTGTAGCACTACTTCAGACATGAGCCGATTCCTTCCCAAGTCGTGTTGCACCACTTCTGCGTCATCGCGGGGACACAACACGATATAAGGCAGGTGTACCACTTTCTTTGGTTCTTCAGTGCAGTTGCAATAAATTTCATAAGGGATAAATATACTGATAAGCAGTGTTTGGAATACATAGTTCTTTGAATACATTTCTAAATGACGTTCTTGAATTCACAACACAAATTAATCTTATTACATACTATTGCACTCTAAAATCTTTTGCTCGGTTTGACAAGTTTCCCCAGAATATGATCCTATATGACATAATATAATGGAAGTAAGCAAAATATGCAATTTTAACATGTCTCCTATTCTTACCTCATTCGCACTGAAAATAGACATTTAGGCCCTTAGCGTTTCTCCCATGCCTGGTGAGGTATGTAAGTACCGTGGACAGAGGCAAATAATGACTGGTCACTGTGGAAGACGCGGAGGTGTCGCGCAGTCGTGTGAGACGCGGTTCTCACCGTTTGATATTTCTAAAGGGGCCTTATTGTGTTCCTATTTATCTGGTGGATCGAACCGTCGATTTTTGGGCATTCGGATGTGACAGTGGCCCGCAGTTGGACCGCATAGGAACGTAAGCCAGTCACACATATCGTAGTGTTCCCGTCGACCAAGTCAGGCCACCACAATGGAGGATCTCTGTACTGTGCACCAAATACATTCAAACTCCTTTATATCCGTGCATTCCATCGGAGAACATTCCTGCAACTTTTTTTTGTCATCCCTCGCCATTAGCTGCCGTTAACAGGAAACGACAAATAATGGTTTCTCTATTAGACCAATGCATGAGATTTGACACTCAATGCACTTTCACGTCACCAGCTGACAAAATGCTTAATGTTAACGCCTTTAACGCTTGTGAATAGGTTTAACGCAGCGTGTTGCTTCCGTCATTGGCATGTGCATGCTCATGAACGTATTTTTAACTCGGTGTTGGTTCTTCATTCAGCGAACAAAACGCTCCTCGCATCTCTCCATCAATGACATAATATAGAATGTGAAATATCCACTGAAATGCGATATCTCGTATTTTCAATGTCGTAATCGTTTGAGCCTCATTCATATTTAAAGAATCGCAGTTTTTGTCGCACCACTTCAGTCGCAGCTCTGTGAGTCATGGCGAAGGAGAAGATGAACCGTACAATCGACTTCAGAAGAAAGAGAAAGCAACGGGGAGCAGACCTGATCGATTAACACCGAAACGTGGCCGACAACTCACGGAAATTGGTCAGAGAACCTCTCTTATTAGTGGTGCTACAGATATACTCAAACGAAATGGAGCCAGATGATCTGGCGGAGAGGTTAGAGGGGATTGTAGATCATAACAGGAGGATTCCTATGTTCTGAAAGGATTATCTAACATTTGTAGTTCAATTATTATGCAGTACTGTATTGTAACTGCATAGGTCGTTTCAACAAGTCATTCAGTCGGAGAAAAATTACTTTCTTACTCAGATTGCTAATTTGACACGTTTCGAATTTATTTCCATACTCAGGTATCCAAGTGCACCGATGGACAGATGACACCAGTGTTACTAGACATGTATGTAAAGTATGCTGACGGAGCTGTGCAGTCTGTCACCTTATGTTAGATGTACGTCTGTTATCATTTCATTTCCCATTGTCCGTCCCTGGCAGCTGAATGATCAGCTCGGCGTAATGCCACACCTAACGGCCCGGCTTCGATTTCCGGCTGGAGCGTAGACTTTCTCCGCTCAGGGACTGGGTGTTGTCCTTATCACCATCAGTTGATCCCAATCGACACACAAATCGCCGAAGTGGCGTCAACTTGAAAGACTTGCACCAGGCGAACGGTCTCCCCGACGGGAGGCCCTAGCCACACGGAATTCCCATTTCATTTCACATTACTCAAATGGATTATGTGAGAAGCCGTAGAGCTGATGATGTCATGAGCCAAAGAAAAATTCTGTTTAGATTGAAGAAGCCAAGTAAAATTAATGAAAGGGGATGTGGTATCTAGCACTTGGTAGTTTTATCGAGCAAACGGGGAAACGCTATAAAAGACAGGCTATTATGTCTTCCTGCAGTTTATGGCCATTTTTATAACTTCTAATATTTTCCGCTGCTCTTTATTTTTATTTCCGCTCGTAACTACCTAACGAGTTACATCGCTCTGCTGTTATAGCTGACGATGTGTTTTTATGACATAAAATCTCCAAGATCACATTGAACATCCATCACACTCAATTCACTTGCCACCACACAAATAACATCACACTGGAATAAAATAATATGTTCTGATGTTCTTCCTCCTTTAATTTAAACAAAAACGGTTTTCAGCACATGTTGTTGGACTCGGGAAAGTTTCTAATGAAAGGATATATCGGATTTGTACCTGGTATCTGTCATGAATTACCAGACACCCTTCAAATCAATGAACCAGCAATTCAGTTCCTACTAAATGAAACAAGAATCACAATTAATTCGGTAAATTATTTTAAACTGTCTCGTAAATCAACTGAAAACTCTGATAGTAAAGTACAAACTTGCCTCATCTCAATGGATGTTCTGGAGTAAGATTTTAATAATGTAGTATAAAAATGAAACAATTGTGGTCGCGGAGTTGTCCCGCGTCTGTCACGATGTTAGTATAAAACACAGATACTAATAAGGAAGTAGCCGCATTGCACCTGTGGCCAGAGTTGGAAGCAAACTGGTGATTCGAGCCTGAAAGCGAGTCTCATATAGGAGCTTGAGCTTATAGATATTATATAAAAATGATTTTACTATATCGCTATGGATCGTCTTTCTGTCGCAGCTCGTTCTCACCATGTCTGTTAGTGGCGGCTGCAGCGCCTTGAGAATGTCATTGCCGGTGCTGCAACGACCCGCTCCTGCGGCTAAGTTCGAGTTATCCCAGTGTACGACGTGTATATTTCTACTGTCAAACCACAATTTATGAAAGATGTTTATATTTTATTACTCGGATTGAGTAGGAATACTTATTAAAATTTCTCATGTTTGAAATAATTGTGGTAGCAGGGAATGTCTGCACGAAAGTACTGTTGGCAAGAGAGTCCGCAAATTGATATAATTTTTAAAAGGGTGGGAGGGACCGCGTATGGTTACACTTTAAGAAAAGAGCAGGAAACACCGCGCATTGATACATTTTGTAATGGTAGCACCACAAAGCATTGTTGGCAGGAGAGACCGCACTTCAGCGTTCGTAGGAAGTCAATAGTAAGCGAAATGTGAAGCGAGTTGGTAGAAGGTCTGAAGTGAGAGTTTGAGAGGAGCAGTGTGCCTGCCAGCCACCAGCTATGATTTACAAGAGATTATAAACGATTTACAGAGACACCAACTAACAATTATCTTAAGGGGAACGAATATTATTGAATTATTTTCTTTGCGAAACTGAAGACTATTGAAGGTATCTTTGCGCAATGCTAGTTGTAAGAATATTGCAAAAAGTAAGTCCCATTTCTACGTTTGTAAAATCATTTCGTTACCGGCAGTAAATATTTGAAGCGTTTTCAATATGTAATTAATTTTTGCCAGCAATGTTGCATTAATGATTATAATCCATCCCAAAAACCATCAACGTAAAACCTTGCAATAATTTTTTTGTTGTCAAGAAAAAGTGTAACTCTGAATGACTTAAGTTCAGTCAAATTAATTAATGAAAAACGTGAGCTTTGCTATTAAGGAATAACGTCAGCTTTGGTGATAAATACAGCCACTTATTATGACAGCCCACCAGTAGCTAATAAAGTATAGTAAAACAGAGTAAGTATATTCATGTCGCAGTTCGATGTAACAGTCAGATGGCGATCCAGTAACAGTGAAAATGGTAAGAAAGAGTTTTGGGTTATTGCAGATAACGACTGAGGGCCACGACGACGACACATTCTATGTTTCGTCGAAATAATCAGAAAATCACTTTTAATAAGCAGCAATTAAATTTGTATGCGAAGATTGAGGAAGAGAATAAATTTCAAACGGAAGATTTCATTTGTTATTATTATGCAAGAGATAGAAATCCTAATGAAATGTTTCATAGGTTATTATAAAAGGGAAGGTTGCGTAACGAAATAGATATAGGGGAGACGGTTATTCCATCACAAAAGAGATATAGAGGAGACGGGAAGGTTTCACCAACAGCTTTCTAAGTCCATCAGTTCACATTCTTAGAGATGTACCTGTCAACGTAGCAGGCCGGCAGAGGAGAACTCCAGCGGTGATAGCTGCCGGAAATTAAGAAATTGAGGAATCGAACGCTGAAAAATCGAATGACTTTTACCGATTGATTCTTTAAAGGATAACATATAATTCTGTGGTTTGTGTTTTTCAGTCTTTGTGGATAGTCTATGTGAGCCGTGCGTGGCTAGTGGTCGTGCCACATCTCATTTGACCTCCTGTTTCTACTGTTACTTCGTTATGATAATTTCAATTACTAATGTCACTGAGTTCCCACCATGCCTGCTCGAGAGAAGCAGCACCGGCGCTTATCGATATAAGCCCTGGCGTATTATCTTCGCTGACCGCTATTACTTCCTCATTGTCGTGTGTTGGCAGGGAGTTTGGATCTGCCAGGAAGCGGGAACGCGCGTGTAGTGCGGTTCGGAACTGGCAGTCGTAGAGTTGGGACGCGGCGGAAGTCGGTCGGGTTGGACCAGTAGAGAGGCTTGGATAGTCATAACCTGCCCGACCGTTGCCGGCACACATGGCTTCAACTGGTGACGGTCTTGGTTGATCTAGGGTTGTTCGTCTTACCGGACGACGTGTATTTGCTCGCTGGTCCCTTATGGGTTGGCGATGTGTGTCTCAACTCGTGGTTCGGCCGTGACATTGCTCGGTTACCACTTTCATCCTTGGTAGCGTTTTCGTTGTAGTGTTGGTAAAATTGTGTGTAGTTTGTGATGTCGACACCTCAGTTACTTTAATGCTGTCTCCATGCTGCTGTGCAAAGAGTCTGTCGGTTGGCGTGGAGAAGCGAGGAAATCTCTGCAGGGCATAGTTTGACCGGGCCCGCTGGTGGTCTCTATGCAGTGTCCGAGTGTATGGGGCTGTTCCCATGGTTATGAGGTCTGTGGCTCACCGACCCTGGACACAAAAGTTGAGTTTGGATTTAATTTACCAGCAAGTCAAGACTGTTCACATTGTGCTCTTTGGTTCTCGTTGATGGCTGTTGGGTCACTCCCGCGAACAACAATGTGTGTGTTCGAGTAGGCGAAGGTTTAGCCACCGTCCAGTGGAGTCTAACTGTACTTCATTATTTGCAATTGAAGTGCACCAGCGGAATTTTCTGCCTTGTGGTCGTTAATGTTCCGGTTACCTGCCCTGGGTGTTGACGTAAATTCAGGCAGTGTTCTTTCCCCAACATGTTGTCGCCGTCAGGCACTGTGTGTAGTTCGATAGCTTAATGCATGCTTGGTTGGAGGCGTCCATGCCGTTTTACGTTTCCCATTGAACTCCCGGTTGTGTGCTGGGCGAGCGGAGTGCTAGTCACCTTGTCGGTGGGTCCGCTGACTACCTGTTGGTTGGGTTGTCGTCGGATCGAGAATGGTTGGGCGGACTGCGTGTCTCACCTAAGTAATCGTTAGTATTTCAAGTGCTGGCCGACCTTTGAAACTTCTGAGCGCCGTTAGCTGCACTGCCTTTCTTATTTTGTGTTATGTGTATTTGTATGGCTGATAGCCGATGGTTTTGAATTAAAGTTGAATTGTTTTTAGTGGTGTTTTAAGTCATGGGCCTTCAGCCGCTTTAAAATTAAAGTTCCTTGCTTGTCAAATGTTAGAGTGTTCGGGTCCTTCACCTTAATTTAAGGTAAGGCTTTGTTGTTTACATTTCTTTTACCTTGAGCAATGAGTCATGGTGCCTTTAGCCGTTTTTGAATTAAGGATCTTTGTATTTCGGACATCATATTGTTTGGGGCCTTCAGCCTAATTAAAGATAAGGCCTTCTGTTTTGTGTTTTTTTTATTTAATTTTACCTTCAGTCTTAAATCAATGGGCCTTCAGCCATCTTTAAATTAAGGGTGGTGCTTTTCAAGTGTTAGATATTTGGGCCTTCAGCGAAATTATAGAACTTACTTAACGTGAGTCCTTCTGCCTTCTAAATATTCTCTTTCCCGTCTGAATTTTGAGTAGATGGCTTTTAGAATTTTTTAAAATTAAAGTGTTTGTGCCCTTAAGGCATAAGCGTGTTGAACCGTTAACTAAGTTCAAGGATTTGTACTGTAATGTTTGCTCAAATAAATAAAGTTATATTCCTTCGAATGTAATTGTCGGCCACTCACTTTGGCCCCTTTCAACAATTCCGACTACCTGTCCAGTCCTGCAGGTTTAGCAGAGCGTTTCATTGGGTTACAGATATTCTGAGCGTCAACCAATAAAAAGATACCTTAGAAGCATACTGGTCCGTTCCCCGAATTTTCTTCTGGCGGTTAACCTTAATGCACTTGCTGCCGTTTGGTGCTGAAGAGGCATCTGTCTCTTTCTGTGACCAATGAAGCCGTTTGGTGCTGAAGAGGCATCTGTCTCTTTCTGTGACCAATGAAGTGACACATCAGGAGTATGGCTGAGTTCCTCACTGCCAATCACACCAGTTCTTAGAGTGGTTAAATATTTCGCGTTTGTGGACCTAACTTTAGGCATCAGCCTACATCTAGAAACAGCACCCAAACTGAGGGCCCTCACTCCATTTTCTAGATTTGTGGCGTCTGGAGCATCCAAAAGGAACACAGCTTTCTACATTTTGTTCAAGGTAGTGTGTTTCTGGAACTCACTGGAAACAGTATTTTGAATTTATCCACCGTTGAGTCATAAAATATTCACTGCTGGCAGGAAATCGTTTCTATATTGCCTGTAGAACGCCCGGTATCCAGCTGCGGCAACTCAGAGGAAAAATATTGTCAAGAGAGTGGAACTGACCTGTGGTGCATATCCGGCAACCCTTCTGGGTATTCACCAAGGGCTGCTCCCTCTATCAGGCTATGGAGCCTGGCTGCTCGTCCAAGGGCAGGTAGCTCGTCCCATTGGGTTTCCAAGAGGCGTCATACTTAGGTACACCAAGAAGATGCGCATTTCTAATTTTATATCATTTACAGTACAGTTCTGGAGGAAGAAACAGTCATACAAAGGCATGCCTTCCGGCTGTTTTTAAAATATATACCAAAGCAGTTCTGCGCAAAACAGGCTAAAGCACAACCGCGTTGAAGAAGCTTGTGGCCTGTATCGTGTCGGAATTACATATCCAGTTAAGACAAGAATATTTATGATTTGGATGTTTACAAGGTTACTGATATTACATTTTATAGTTACATTCCTAACTAGTCCACCAAACTATCATACTTTCATTCTTTTACTGCTGTAAGTTTAACTTCACAAAGTGCGACACGATCTCGAATGGAACAGTGATCTAGACAGGACCTGAGGAGTTAAATGTGAGTACTGGTCTCTGTGCTACGTTATATTGTGAAATCTGCCGTTTGGTGCCGTTATATAGATTCCTTTATTTTTTTAGTTGCTTGATAACGACTATAAACTCGAAATTGACGTCAAATAAAGAAATTTATTCTAAATTTTACTAGTTGTTTATCAACCACGAAAGCTCTGTTACTGTACCATCTTATAATTATCCTCTCTTCCTACGAACTAACTTTAAAAAAGCTGTCTTCTGCTAACACACAATATTTGTGAAGAATATGAAATGACATTACTTTCTCACACATCAATGGGTTTAACACTCTGATCCATTCCAGCTACTAAAAATCACCTGATTCTCATTTATACTCCAAACAATTTTTGATATCTACCTCATTCACATTCTTGTCACATATATAAGATATAGCTGCATGCCGAAACACAAAAATTTTACATCACATAATAAGAGGGATAATATAAGACACACAAAAGTTCACGCACACACAGTAGTCTAAAATAATTCAAAATCGAGACACATACATGTTACAATACTGATACAATACAACTACCAGTTTCATATTTCTATGTATCTCCACAAAAGATCACGTTGGCTTAAGAAACAAATTTCTCACGTTCACAATTCATTCATAGTGTTCATTCGTAATACACGAGGTCACTCTCTGCTCCACAAAAGCCAAAATGCACAAGGTATAAAAAGCATCCTCCCTGAAAAAGAAGCACACAAAAACTTACATCAGTAGTGAACTGGTGTCTCGCATTTCACTTGTTGTGGTGACTTGCTTCGAAATTCTTCGCTTATTGACAGGTAAGACCTTGGCATGCTGCAGGAAGCTATAGGAACCAGTTTCCAGTCATAGGCAGCGACCTTAGCCATTTGTCTCTGATGAACAGCGAAGTGTCCCGGTTTTGTATGTTCTGTATCTGTGGGTGATCGATGCTCCGCCGTGGTTCAACGTACATCAGTTTTCTCGTTCCACCTCCCATCTACATTTCTCCATTAATTGTGTCATTGTATGATTCTTGGGACATCAAAGAAGTTCAAGAAACATTTATTAAGAATAAATTCACATTAACACAAATACAATATATTGGTACGAACCTTTCGCAGTTGTATTTGACAATTGCTACACATCAATATATCACTACTCCATCTGCTCGAATATTAACTTAATTTACATCTGGTTATGCCATTCATACTGTCACTGAGTTTACTCATATATTTAAAGTTAACTTTAATAACTGTCAATAATTATCAGCTCTTACGTCTCTACTACTTGACTTTTAGAAAACTAAATCGTATCCTTACTAAATCCTAATGACTAGCTGTACCCAGCTACAAAAATTCTTATGACAACGCATTGTCTGTTAGAAAGTTGCTTTTTTTTTAAACGCTGCATAGAATTCTTTTGTTTGTGAGTTCAGATGAGGTTACGTTAGTTATTAGTTATTCATGCAGTGATCTCTCGATTTCGTGCATTAAAAGTTACATCCAACTGTAATATCATCTAATAGCTAGCCTCATTGTAGATCTCACACACACACACACACACATATATATATATATATATATATATATATATATATATATATATATATATATATATATATATATATATATCCATCATTCGTCGTCTGTCGCTCTGTTCTGTGGTAGATCGAAAAATTTAAGATATTCCTTCCTTCAACATTTGTTGTAATATTTTTCTGATTTTCCCTTCGACGTGGCTGTTCTAAACAATTCAGCTCTCTGTCCTATCGACTTTTCAAAGATACATCAAGTCATTGCATCATTTGCTCTTCAACTATCAAAATAAACGTAAAATCAGCGTATTAAAGCTCTGACTCATAATTCATAGATGCAAGCCTTCCTTCACACCATCTAAACCATAAACGTGCAGTGTTCCTTTTCATCTGATAATAAACGTTTAAACTCCGTTGCTTCCTGCTCAGTGCAATATCGCATCTGGTAACCTACAAAAAGTAAACCTACCTTAATACGCATCATTGCATCTGGACAACTACAGATAATGATCTGTTTAATGTTATTCTTCTTAGGTACTGCACCATTTTCCTGACTGCTTCTGATGATGACTGCAATTTTTCCATGCAAAACTCCGTCCTTTACTAAATAGCTCTTACATTTCGTGGGATCACCTCAGGTAATCAAAGAGAGGCAGCACATTTTGTATTATGGCGAAATATGGGAGAGAGTGTCACAGAAATGGTGCAGGATTTGGGTTGGCAATCATTTAAAGGAAGGCGTTTTTCGTTGCGACGGAATCTTCTCACGAAATTTCAATCACCAACTTTCTCCTCCGAATGCGAAAATATTTTGTTGACAACGACCTACATAGGGAGAAACGATCATGACGATAAAGAAGAGGAATCAGAGCTCGTACGGAAAGATATAGGTGTTAATTCTTTCCACGTGCTATACTAGATTGGAATAGTAGAGAATGGTGAAGGTGGTTCGGTGAACCCCCCCGTCAGGCACTTAAATGTGACTTGCAGAGAATCCATGTAGATGTAGATGTAGATGTAGATGTTACTAAACGTATTTTCACGACAGACTGATGACTAGATACTGCGTGTCTTTTTATTTTTTCGATACTTCTCATTCCCTAAATGCTTTGATGTGCGAAAAGTAGTCGTTTCCGATCGACTTACAACTTCACAGTGTTTCCAGTTCTGCGGGGTTGTGATGGGCATATCTTCGTGCACAGTAATGGCCATAAAATATGGAAAAAATTGATGTTTAAATACTGATTGTTTTTGACCTCTTATTTGACCATAGCAAAAACGTGAATTCCGCACTGAATTCTACTTCCTTTACTACACTTGGATCGTCGAAAATTTGCTTCCTTCGTACTCATTACAGAACATCTTGGACCACATTATGCTCCCCCCTCGCTAAGGTTCCCAATTCGTGTTCTGTTGTTCGTTTCTCTTTACTCAAATACGTCCCAATGGATTACCTCCACAGTCGCTTTCTGAAAGCACTCCGTTCATCTTTTCGTAAGAACTCTTTCTTTTCCTGAACATGAGAACGTCAGAACGTTTCCTGATGTGTGAATATTCATCTACGTTCCAATCCTTTACTCTTCCAGTACATTCAACAGTGCATCATCAAAGCCTGTTAAGACAAATATCGGAAAATCTCTTTCTACTAAATTACTGCCTACACACACTGCGACTTCGATTCACTAATCCATACATCCTGCCATTGGTCATCAGTTCTCTTCGCGACTGCTGCAACCAAAGCTGGCGCCACGTCTTCTTGAATCCTGACTTCATGCTATCAAAACTAGAGCTATACCTCTCCTTGCGTCATTCGTCTCTGTGGTCCAGGTTTAACCAGGAAACAAAGGTTTCGACAATTTCTCCGACTGAATATCAACATACACTCTCGCTGATCTATGGTTAACTTCATCTGCGGTTACTTCCACTCGTTCCTCTTTATTCTCCCCTGTTTTCTACCATCTCCTCTTCCCCTTCCTACTTCGTCTTCTAGCCATGTATGGAAGGGAAAAATGGAAGATAAATAGTTTGGACAAGAAGAGAATAGAAGCTTTCGGAATGTGGTGCTACAGAAGAATGCTGAAGATTATATGGGTAGATGACATAACTAATGAGGTGGTATTGAATACAATTAGGGAGAAGAGGAGTTTGTGGCACAACTTGACAAGAAGAAGGGACCGGTTGGTAGGACATGTTCTGAGGCATCAAGGGATCACATATCAGTGGAGGGCAGCGTGGAGGGTAAATCGTAGAGGGAGACCAAGAGATGAATACACTAAGCAGATTCAGAAGGATGTAGGTTGCAGTAAGTATTGGGAGATGAAGAAGCTTGCACGGGATAGAGTAGCATGGAGAGCTGCATCAAACCAGTCTCAGGACTGAAGAGCCCAACAACAACAACAACAGGGTAAGAGTTTCGGAGGACTATGTTAAATAACTCCACTTCAGTGGCACTGTCATCACTTATTTCACCGTTGCTATCGCTCAGTGAACGTATTGACTGCGTCTCGCCTCAAGCGTGCTTTGAAAAACTGAACGCGATCCGGCCACCTCGACTCTACTTAATTTGCTGTAATGACTATCCCCAACTTCATCGATTCTTGCGTTTCTTTTGACCAATAAACGTCGAGGAACGCGTGGGTAAATTCATCATATACGTTCCTTTGCTCAGCAATTACTAACATTTTCGTCGCAGCTTCGTTTCTAAAGCGAACGCATACGAATTTAATTTCTTAAACGTGTGGTTATGATATCGGTGATGCTTCACGGAATTCATTAATCCATATTTTCGGCTGTAGGTGATTCGAGACGTGGGGAAGTAATGAATACGTCAGTCAGATCTGTTTCCTGATTTCCTCCTCGTGCTTGTCAGATGAAACGTTTTCTATATTAGCGAAATTAATTACTGATTTAGATGGACGCGACCGCTCTCCCCCGATACGGCATAATCTTTCGGTGAGCAGTCGCATATCTTGTTCTTCCGTACTTTGAATCCTTACGGAATCTCTTCTGTTATTACTCGTCGAAAACCTGCTGTTCCCTTTTTCCGTTGTGAGCGCTTCTAATATCTCAATTGACTACGACGGATGGCGTCCCACGGTTCCTAAAATTCCAATAAATCTCCTATCATAAAAGGTCCATTCATCTCATTATAGTCATGTGAGGAATATCACAGATTCTACTAACGTCACCGCTGTTTCAGCAGTTTCATACTTAATTCTCCAATCATTGCTTCCTTTGTCGACACACATTTTCGACTGGAGCCCAGGACGCGAAGGATACCCTTTGTTCTCAACATTATGTATAATAAAATGTATATCATACTCCAGCAACAAGAGTTTAATCCACTTTCTCTAACCGCTTCATATTCGACTCGTGAGGAATAACTGCGTGTGTACTACCCAACGCAGTCTCAAATGACACACCAGATGAACCCATACCGTAAAGTGGTAATCTTCCAGCAAGCTTTTTGTAGAAGTTACTACATTCAGTGGGGCTTCGTCCATTGTCGAATTAAATGATCAGAAACAAGCGTGCTACTGTTTAGCATCACCGCACAACCGAAATGAACAGTTCTTTTGCAACAAAACGATTGTCTGTCCTGCAGAAGAATCCATTGCAGTCAAAGAAGACGTGGTACATGGTTCCGGAAGAAAAGTAAAAGCAAACATAGCAGTCAGCAACTTCATACAACATGAAACTCCTTTCCATGTCTGAGACAAGAATTTTTTCATCTCCTTACTTGGAGTAAGATATCTGCCTGCTACGCACTCAACCGTGAGCTGACAGTAGCTTCCAGATGCGACCACAGTGGAGTAGTATCTTATCAGTATACGTCTCGGCAGTAAAAAAGGTTTTGGACAAAATATGAAATAAAGAACAGTATTATGCAGGTCAAACTGTCTTATGAGAGAAAGTTTTTCCCTTCTCCTTACCTGGGCACTAGGGTTGTTAAAATGTACCTTAATGTTTTAACGTGTAATTGCTTTCCTCACTTGTAATTCAGGCCTTTAGCAGTTATTTGTAACATTGCTTGTGGCCTTCAGCCGACAAATAATCTTGAATTCTTCCTTAATCAGGCCTTCAGCCATTAATTTTTTGTAACACTGCTTGTTGCTTTCAGCTGACGAATAATTTTCTATACTGTGTTGATAAAGCCTTCTTCAGCCATCACTATAGCTTGTTTGTTAAGTTATTTTAAAAAAGGGTTTAGTATTATTAACGTGTAATTGCCATCCTCACTTGTAATTCAGGCCTACAGACGTTGAGTATTGTGAAATTGCTTGTGACCTACAGCCGACAAATAATTTTGGATTCTTTCTTAGTAAGGCCTTCAGCTGTCAGCGTAGTAAATTTCTTTAAAATGATTGTTGAAAATTGTTTCCTCAAATAAAGCGTATCTGTTTACTGTAGCCAACGGTAGCTGATTACGGGCCCATCCACAATCGTTGCCTTATCCTACCTCTCCCTAACTTCCAGGTCTCAGTGAAGTCAGGAAAGTATAGAAGGCGGTTTAACTATCATAATTTTGATGATATAAAGTAAGAACTAAATTGAACTAGAGACCACTGAGTATGAGTGGCGCCCACCAGAATATTTTCATTCACTTAGCTTATATATCTGCGCTGTTTCTTAGTGACCAGTACTGGAGCTATAGTGCCCACGACGTGTACCTGTTCTGAGTCCACCTAAGGTGTCAGAGTGTGTTACAGTGTCTTAATGTTTTCTAAAGGCGATTGTAAGAAATTTGATACCGTTTTTGTGAGAATTTTCGTTCGATTATAAATCGTTGCTTTGTTAGCGAAGTCTAGCTATGTGTGTAGTAGCAGTTCACCTAGCTCCTAACTCGATTGTGTTTCAGACATTGTTTAATTTCTTGCAGTACCATATAAGGAATTGGTTGTACTCAGCCACGTCTTACATAATAATTTGGGAATTTTCCGTGAGTTAGTCAGAATACCAAGCATACGTACTCCACATTCCTGTAGTTCTTACGTATTAATTTGGGAATGTTGTGTTGCATTCTGATGCGTTTAAAGACACTGAAATTAATCCATGACGCTAACCTGTAGTGTGACAGAAGTTCCTTGTGGGTATGATACCAGATAAGGTAAAATTCTTAAATTCATTAATTAACTGAAACGTGATTACCATGTCCAGAGTCAGTGTTACGTATATGTAACTTCATATTTGAAACAGTGTTTTGGAAAAAAATGGTAGATAGTTATAAGAAGCTTCTTTCTGAGATTTATATAACATGACTACCACTCGCTTTCCTTAGTGAGTGCAGATTCTACTGGATCCCGTTCCAAAGACTGGTTTCAAATACGAAGTAAATGACTGCAGGAAGCTTTAACGGAACAGAAGTCAATAACAGGTAAAACATGGTCATGATAAAGCAAACTGCTGCTGTCCTTTGTACTGAATATGTCAGTTAGAGGCACAGTTCGCGTTACCCGTTGCGTTATTCGAATCGATCAGATGTCATGTTTCGTATTGGATCAGTAAACATAAATTAAAGTAGGCAATTGTCACTACTTAAAATCAGTGTACCAATAACCTCAACATACAGTAAGAGGTTGAAATGTGCATAAGAATTACAGAGAGTAGATTCAGGTATACACTTGTAAGGGTGTGGTTTTGTTTTTGCTTATTCTAGAATTGAGAACATCGGTGTGAGGTTAAATGACAAGTTTAATGTCGCAATATTCCTCACCAAATTATAGCTTTCACACTGTTTTCAACTCGCCAACATAAAAACAGCGCAATTGATAACGTATGTCGCCAACATAAAAAAATGAAATAAGTTTATACACAACAGTGTTAAATATTAACTCTCTGAAAGAACATTAATCCTAAGCACAATATTATGAAAGTTTAATGGGAATTTTCTTTGCATTAATCATAAGCACAATAATATGAAAGTTAAATTGGACGTTTCTTTACAAAACTGCTCCTACACATGCGTTATGATGTTGGTGAGTACTACGAAAATCGTCCGACTCCGGTTCAAAGTTCGGTACTCTTTAGGATGACAATCAAGTCTACGGTGGATTGTTAGTTAAGTGACAAATTTGAACGCCAGGTTACCCATGGGCGCTTGAGTTTACAGTGGACGCAAGCTGATGAACCAACAAAGTTTACGCCTCTGCCCGCTTTACCTTAAGCTGCGACGTGCTGCTGCCTGCAAGGCCGCTCTCTCCCACTGAAATTCCTACGAAACTAATCTGGCCTTTGCTGAACTTTCCAGCAGAAACTTTCCCTATGAATCTCGATATGCGAGAAAACATGTACTCAGCCCTAGTCTTATCATGTGGAGATATACATGCGCATTGTTGGAGCAGCAAGCATATTATAGTGCCCTCTCAGTTCTCGCAGGAACAATTAACTAATTTGGCTGGTTCGTTTCTCCACAGTTGGAGCTAAACGTTGCTACAGGTAATTCTTTAGCTGGAGCGCAGCGTCATACAGAGCGTTCTTCAGTTGACGCCAGTTCAGAGAAGAACCCAGACAAAATTTCTCTTTTATCCAAGTCATGGCAGAACTGCCTCCCTCCACATGCGTTCCTTTTTCACATCACTGAGTTTTTCGACCAATAGGAGAGTTTCTCTTATTGTGTAGAAACACCCTCTATCAATCGCAACGTCCTTTCTATCAAACTTCGACGAAACTTCAGTATTTTTCTCCTTCCTAGTGCGTTTCCGCCAATCGGAAGTTTTGTGCAGTTCTAGACGCCTGAAGTACATAGACCTTTCCGTGTGTCGCACTCTCTGGACGAAAATGCCTCACTTGGTTTTGTTCTTATCCCGTTAGAATTTCGAAACGCAGTTTTATACAGCCTCTTGCCTGACCTTGAGCAGCTGCCGCGCTACAGTCAGTCCTCCGGCTTGAATCACCTGGTCCGGGGTCACTGTCCTCTTTCCTGCCACCCATTTAAGTGGTTTTCGGCGTAACTTCGCTACGTTGTTGTGGAGCTGGTTTTTCAAAACTAAAAGCGACTCGACTCTCATTCCCTGTTCTGCCTTCCGGTCAAAGACATGCATTGTATTGGAATGGTAATCACCGTCGATTGACTGTCATCCCTTTCTGCATTACAAATTGATGGACAAATGTTCTCATGACTGCCGATTTACGTTAGGTGCCATCTTCACCTTCTCATTGCGATTTCTAAAGGTCTCGTGTAAGGTGCAAATCTGAACATTATTTATTCTGCCACCTTACTCGCTGATAAGCCAAACATTATGGCCGCTGCCGACCGCGACACTGGATGTCTCCAGGTGTCGTTGCGGGCATGTGGTGCGTTAACAAAAAATGTGAGTGGAGCAGACACAGACGTAGCGAAGGTATGGGCTGCTAAGTCCATTGAGGTAAGCGACTTTGAGAAAGGATAGGTTATTATTACACAGAGTCTGTAAACGAGTGTCTCGAAAACGGCGAAGCTGGTGCAGTGTCACGTGATTCTATCGAGAGCATATATCGAGCGAGGTACAATGACAGTGACATTACCACTGGACGCTAAATGGTTGGACATTCGAGACTCTTTACAGAACATGTGGTTCAGGTGCCTTTCTGGATAGATGGTGATTTGCGGTGCCGTTGCCGAAAGTGCACAACGCTGGGGCTCTCACAAGTCTTTCGGGGCGCATTGTTCATTGTTGAACATGGAGCTCCGCAGCAGACCACCCTCCCACATGTTGACCCAACGACATCGCTGCAATAGGCACTGGACATCGGGACTCGACCGTGGATCAGTGGGAATGTGTAGGCTCTTTACGTGAATCACATTTCTGTTACACTAGCTCGATGGTTGTCGCCACGAACGCAGTCATCGAGATGAATGGCGGCTCGAAACACGCAGCGCGCCGCGGACACGGGTTAGTGCGAGCAGTATTATGCTATGGAAGACGTTCTCCTGCGCTTGCATCGGACCTGCGGTAGTCATCGACGACGCGCTGCCAGCTGCGAATTACCTGCATTCCTTCACACTAGATGTCTTCTCCGACGGCGATGTCTTCTTTCAGCAGTCTCTGACACAGGACCGTGCTACAGTGGTTTGATATCGCCTAAAGTAAATCGTTTGAAACCCATCTGGTACTCTGTCTGGTGCCATCACCACGTATGCAAATCAGCGGTCCGTTATTTACGTGAATACTTGACCTATCCGTAGATATCTAATGCCACATACCTCCACAAATTTCGAATCGCAGATACTCAAAATCAGTTACGTATTTCTTTCCTAAGACGGAGAAACAAGCTATTAAGCACGTGGGCATGATGTTTTGGCTGATACGTTTAAGCCCAGTTTACATAGTAATGAATACAGAGCAAATTATCACAGAGCACGAGAGTATTTGCAATTTATGTGACACAGTTCCGTTAGATCCCAGCGTTATTAATACTGCACAGTACTGAAAACTGCAGTACATTTCATAAGCTAAAGCAGTATTCTTTGTGCTAAAATCGACTGAATATTTTATATGAAGCCCTGTTTCATCTATAGCATGGAAAACACTGCAGTCACTGGAAACTAAATTATTGTTAGTCTTAAAATATAAAATTGTGTATCTTGCCGTTTAGAGTGCTGTACTGAATTTAATTTGCCACTTCCCTGTACTAATTTCAGGAACAACACATTCAATCAATTAAAAAATGCTAGGGTCAGATCATTTTTTAAAATCGCCCACAAATAAACTTACTCTTTCTCGGACACTCTTATTACTGACATTTCCCAGTAAATTTCTTTGATTATAGCTCCCGACTTAATGTCTGCGTTATCTGAGACAATACATTTAATGTCGCTTCTGCTGCAAACCAGTACAACTTTCCCAAGCAGTATACTGAAATGCGAATGCTTCAGTTGTTGTAAAGGCGTACAAAATGATTATCCTTTAATTAGCATTATTATTCTCAGACATTGCATATAATCAATGATTTAATTATTCCAACGACAATGTATCTCTGAAATCAAATTAAGTGAACAATTTTGGTATATGTCGATATCAGTAGCTTCCTGGACTCCACATTCATCGGTAAGTGCTCCTTCATTATGAAAATGAAAAGCACCAGATTGCTCTTGTTCTATAAAATTACTTTCTGAATACATTGTTGAACAAAAGCAAGCGGGTGCTTTTCATCTATTTCATTTTTTTTCTTTTACCAAGAACCGATTGAAGAGTCTGTTAACTCCTTTATTATACTGACGAGTCGGTCACGGTAGTAGGTAACTGTTTCCATTTTGTATCATAATTTATATGGAACAATTACTGAAATCTTGTAGACCAAATGGTTTAAACGTAGGACTTTCGAAGCACATAATGCAGTCCTCAATGACAATTTTTTCTCTCACACTTACTGCGTAACTCATCTTATTCTTCATGTTCTTTTTAATCTTCGTCTTCTCCATCGCCCAGCTCTATGTCGAGCGGTACCTCACAGAGACTGTAGTCGTATCTGTCGTACTGTCTATCCAAGAGCTAACAGTATCTCTAGACTGTAAAGTCGTTTTCCACTTTCTTATTTTTTTTTCAGCCTCATCGTCTTCTTCGTATGCATTTTTTCCTCTTCAGGCGCAATACGTTGACTGAATATTACACCTATAACGTTAAGTGTAATCAAACAATTTCTTCCCATCCGTCGAAATTCGCAAAATGTCCGCCTTGATGTCTAATTGATGCACTTCAATCTTAAACGTATCTTAGCACGACTGGCAAGTAAATGAGCAGATTTGGTGTTTCCACAATCTTATATCCAAACCGTACTGCGAGTCAGAACTGATGTAACGTTATGGAATGAACACCCAGAAATTTTATTCCAAATGCATAGGATGTTAACGTTCTGAATATTCGTTGGATGTTCTGCTGTCTTTAAGGTTTCTTAATTACATTTCTCTCAGAATCTGGGCTGAGCTTACTTTATCATCCACTTGAAAACAAACATGTTAATTTCTTCACATCATATAAGCACAGTCTTCTTCTCGTCATTACTTCTACATCTACCTCATGATAATGTCTGTAACGCATTCTATTGGAATAATAATGTTAGGTTGCGTTCAGTCAGTACCGGTACCTTTTTGCACAGTGACCTGTTAAAGATTTTTTCAGACTACACATAAGCATTTCCAAGTTACCATATCTACTTTTTCTAGTCTCTCTCGGAAAAAGCTGGTATGTCACCTTGCTGTAGTCTATGACGTGTTTTGTGGGAAATAAATGTTTCCGGGAATGTTTATGGTGCATTCCCTGATTCCATACGTGAGATAAACTGCTGCCTAGTCAGCAGCGAAACATGGGATAAATGTTGGAAAAAAACTCCTTAGAAGCTATGAGTTGATCGTGAAACTTTGCGGAGTCAAAACTGCATTCCCAAGCTTGGGAAAAAAGTAAGTTAAAAGAAGAATGTTATAACAATCGTGACATATGTATTTCTTTTATCAATTTCTTGCTATAACATGTGACAGCAGGGATACAGTTCTACAGAAGTCGAAGAGTCTGGAACCACAGCACACACCGTAACATTGTGAACGTTGGAGAAAGAAGTATGCCATTCGATTCTGATTGCAAAATGTGTCACTATCAAATTTAGAGAAATAGTAATGGTGTACGTGAATGACAGTATGGACGGTTGGTTGATTATTAAAAAGCTTTGTCGTTTATAAGAGCAAGAAAACTGGTTTTGCGGTCAGCCAGAGATCAGTAGAGAACATACTGACCAACTTTCCAGTCTGCAAGTTCACATTATTCTTGTGCTCACTGAAAGAAAATGTTTCTACTTGCTATTTACTCAGTGAAATAATTGACTATAACTAATAGGTTAATATATTCAGTAAAAGAACTCCAGCAGAAACATAATAACATTCCTGATGAAAATAATAATTATCAGTTTAGAGGCGAGCTGTACGGTAAATCCCAAGTAAAATGGGCTATCGCCCAGACTTCTTCTGATCATCAAATATAGTTGCTCGCCATAAATGTGGAAAATAATCTCACCACGTGCCACGCAGTTTTGTCAACATCACAGGCAGCACACAAATAGTTACTTCTGTGATATTTTAGCGATTCATGGTGGTGTCCGCGATGCGTTCACTTTCTACTATTACCAAAAGCACGTTTGATAGGTGCCTAGCTCTGACGTCGTCCGTCGCAAAGCTTATTCTGGCGTTTCATTGACGCGGACAGATTGATAGCTCGGTGCGAAGCGTCTCCCTCCCTCTCTGACCGTATTTACATATGGGCGCAGCTGACCGCCAAATAAAGCATCTGTCAACCGCTGTAGGCCCTGACAACAGCATCTAAATGTCTCCTAACTCGAGCCGTATTAATTTTTATCTCTGTTGTATAACAATTTACAATCTTCATAATTTTTATATAAATGAAGTTAAGTTGGCTTTAGTTTCTGAAAAAGTCGTAGATTGACTCCTTTAACTTTGCAGTACAGAATTTTTGTAATAGAACCGGCGGTAGAACATGATCTCTGAACTCCCTCTTTAAGAGTCCTATTATTGATTGTTATTTACACCATAGTCTTGAAACCAGGTAGAATTGAATTAGTGAATGTAATCAAATGCTGTAATTAGAACTTTCTATCATTATCACAAATTACACTTAATCCAACATGAATAGGGACGTTTTCGTTCCAATTTTAGTTTTTAATGATTAACTTCAAAACTAATAGAGTTAGTTTAGTGGAGTAGCTTAGTTTAGTTTTTATATAAAACTGTTTATACGAGTTTTCTACTTTCTGAGTCTAAGTTTTATTGACTTGAAATTTTCATAAAATCGCAGATTTTGGCCAAAATATTGCTCTGACCATGTGGAAACTTTTCACTTTTGATTGTGACATACATTTTCACATTATGAATAACTATTGGCTTCTGGCTTCATTATTTAGCCTTACTTATTTTTCTTAAAATAGTACATTTGCCAAAACTTATTCATCTAATCATCCTGAGACTGAACAGTTTTAACGTTAATGTTATGAAGCATACATTGACAAAGTTTAGAAAAGTTATTTTAATTTTTAATTTCATTCGTAGGTTACAGCGCAATACTTTTTATGCTACGTGCAGGCGAGTTATGATGACGTAGCGCTAGCAGTAGTGAACTTGAGTAAGTCCCGGAACATTCGCTCGTATGTGTATCTCTCACGAGGTACAGTACTTGTTTCGCCACAGCTTCAAGATATATAATGCCTGATTTTGAAGACAGGGCCTTTCTGAAATCAAAATAAAACAAGTAGCCTTTTTTTAGCAATTTCATTTTTATGTTTAAGGCTGTACTTTAATACACTTTGAATATTGAGACACTTCCCGTAATCCAGAACCAGCTTTGATTCCATCCTCATAAAAATCTGCCATCTGAGTGTAATTTTCGATAGCTGAAACTTTCTGTAACAGTTGAGGAAATTTATTACTCACTGTTGAAACAGTAAGTCATCTGTTCTCACTCACTTTTTCATCAACGTTCTGCGCCTAATCATCAACAATGATTGAAGGTCGCCCTCTTCATTTCTCATCATGCACATTGCTGTGACTATCTTTAGCAACCCTCACCCATTTCTGTACCATTACATTGTTCATAAGTGGCACGATAGGTGCTTCATACAGTTATTACAGAACGTTTAAATGATCAAAATCCATGCTAGGTGGCAAATTTCTATGAGGATGAAATTCAAAACTGGATGTGTGACATAGCTAGTGCATTAATATTGGTCTGAAATATGTAGAAATTATGGTGTAGACCTTCATGTAAAAATAAAATTGCTAAGAAACGACTACTTCTTTTATTTTATTTCACAACAATGCTTACTTACAAAACACATATCGTGTCAACCACCAAGATTGAAGACTATCAGTCCCAATGAATTCGACTTCCCCAAAAATAGTAAATTGTACATAATATAATGTAGACGAGAGAATAGCACAGACACAGTCGATTTACATATTATTGATACATAATTCTTTCTGTATATAAAAATGTCAGTTTCTTTTCACAAAGGATCATGCAGTGGAAGATTAAGAGATATTGATATTAGATCTCTAAAAGAAGACAGCTGTGACTCTTTGTTTTCACAAGAGGGTTTAGCTCCCTCAAATGCAGCTTTTACGGAAGTCAGTGAGCGAATCATCAGTTGCTTCAGAGACAGTAAATGACTGATTCTGAATACTTCGTTGTTTTGAAGCAAGTGGTAGGTACGAGTGAATATACTATGCAGAACTGTTTCTGTTCCAGTATGAGAATCTTGTCAGTTGCTAAATAAATGATATACTGTTCGTAATGTACTCAGTTTGCCCACAACAAGTTATTCACCCTAATTTCGATTTTATTAATGCAGATACAATAGCGAAATCTTGGTGAAATCTTTGTTTCATAGCTACACAAGTTGTAAGAAACTACTGTTTCCAGCACACAAAACTGTAAAAAGTGTGTGTAGGATGTTGTAGAATATCTATTAAATCCCTGTTTCCACTATATATGAAAACATAGAATGTGATAGTTCCCTCTGAAAGTTGTATGTAATAAAATTATTATTTTTGTATGTCGTTTATTTTTCTTTTCATTTCTTGGTAATATATTAAAACAACAAGATAATTATGAGACATTTTTGTGTGACACAAGGGATGATTACTATACAAGACAGCTGACTACAGTATTCATAGTGGAAGAAATATTGAGATATTTGTGTTCATGAATTATGGGTAGACTTTTTAACTAGAAATCCTTATTCCATATTATGTCAGAGGTATGTATGTGCATCACTTTGACTAAGAAACAACTTTAATATTACATCTGAGATATGTGCGTATAGAAACAAAGAAAAATGACAGAATTTTATGACAGAACTAGTACATATCTTTGACTTTTTATTACATATATGGGATTTCATATAAATACTACACTCTGATTGGTTGTAAAGAGGAAGGGGCGAGCGTGTAAAGTACACACAGCTGGTGTGTTTGGATCATCATTTGGATTTTTTTAATACCACGTTACAATTCGCTGGAGATAAACAAGTGGAGATGACTGGACTCGTGTTTACGACAGAAATAATGCAATTAAACAATTTAAAAAAAATTCATTGTAATACTATGCACTGAAAGGTTGGAGATAGATACGAGGGTCGTGGGGCATAAGTCACCCTCGTAGTCTGTTTCCATTAACTTGATCTGCCTTATGAATTGGTGGAGATAAGGAGTCCTCTTCTGTGATTGGTTGGTGACAGAGAGATAGGAGTGGTTAATTAATTTTCCAGTAATGAAAGTGGGCTGTTTCCTCCAGCTCTGAGGTTTTTTCACCATGATTGGAGGTAGATAAGGAGTGATGCAGTGTCAGACTTGGTGGAGCTAGGGGAAGGGGCGGAGGGGAGGATTTTTTAATTTACAACACAATGGGACAATTTCCACTATGTAGGATTCTAATTCTGTGTTATGAGTGGTTAGAGCTAGGAGGAGGGAAAAAGGGGAGGATAAAGGGATGTGCCTTTCAGTTCCAGTTACTGATTGATGGCTGGTTCTTTGATCTTATAGATTGATGGTGCCATGAGTTGATGGTCATTGATGACATCATGCATGACTTTGGAAAGAGATCAATGGGCGAGTGTGTCTTTAAGTATTGTACACAGACTAGAATGCTCATACCAACACTACTGCCATGCTCAGTGCAGTACAATTGAAGATGCCGTTGGGTCGACATGGGAGGATGTAGGACCTCAACATTGTGTGCTGGATGCTCTGCTCTACAACATTATAGCAACAGCAATGTACTCTGTTGTCAGATCTGGCACTGATCGCCATCTGTCCTGCTCTGTAGAGTGGGTAATTCATTGACACCTGTTACAAGGCTTAGACGTCCAACATCGTGCAGCTAATTTGTAGTTTCATCTTTCTTCATTCACTTTCCGTGCATGCTTGTGAGAGTACCACGCGAACAAACGACCAGCTTCGTCGATTCCAAGAGGCGTCAGGCCATAAGACTCTGTCCTTTGTCAAAGCTGCTTATGTGCAGTATTTGGCCCGTATTGTCTGTAATAATATTCCCTATTCCTCTCAGCTTCGTTGATATACTTTCCTTAGAGCATTACGTGCACGCAACGCCTCAAAATGGCATTTACTCCCACGATGAGTAATTACCAGAATGATTTTGCTCTTCATTCTAAGTCTACGGAACACCTAATAAGTAGTGGTCCTATTTCTACGTCAAAAACCCTAGGAACTATTCAGTGGTAAAGCAAACGCAAGAGAGTAATGACACTGAGGCCACGTCGCGTAATTAACATCACCATGTTGCCTGCCGCAAACGTGTTTCGTATCTCATAATTCTAAATATTTACTCTGAGTGAGTAAAGAACGCTTAAATTAAGCACCTAATGAAAGCAAACCTCTGGCGGCTTATATTAATTAAAGTAAACAGTGTACTTTCCTAGCCGATCTGTTTCCGTATTCACTCGACAGGAGCTCTCTCCATTTCACACAGCAATTAACTATTCATCGAATATGTATTTTGTTCCTTTAAACAATTTGTTAGTTCGGATCACCATTTTGTAAAATGATATCCCACTACTAGATCGAAAGTAAAGCAAGCTCCCTATATGAGTGCTGAGATTATTATGCATCTGTTGTCGAAAAGTGTGCTTCAATTTAACATAAAACGTTTCAGGGGTACATTGTAACATTACATAATTCTATAAAACAAGGGAAAACTTATCATTACCTTACCTTAGTAGACATACTAACTCACATGTAAATTTACGATGCCCTGTAGCATTGCAATCCTCAGGGATAATATGTTATTAGGCACGGTAAATATAATAAGCAGGCAGCAGCTATACACTGACTTTTCCTCGTACATAACAAAGGTTAGTCTGTTAACTATAGTCAGCTACCTCACAAAATAAATATAGTCTGTGGAGTTACATACAGACAATAGCCACGAACGATGCTGCTGTATATATGTTCAAGATTATATGTCCGTATCACGAGAAATTTTCAGGGTTAGGAGAAGGTGGAAATAAAATATTTTCCATTATACATGGAGCAATACGTCAATTTGTTGAGGCGAAATTTGACCAACGTTGTTTTGTTATGGCACTATATTGCTGTACATTTATGATTGACTGGGTGTGTAAAGCTTAGGGCATCATTTATGATTTTATGCACAGATGGCCAACGTTGTGTTTAGAAAACCTGTAATAACTTAACAAAACATACACTAACTATAAATATAATATGTACGACCGTCCGTTATATGTAGTCACAAAGGTGACGTGGAACAAAACTCTTAGGGAAGAGGTTAATTATTAGTTAGTAGTGCGTTGAAGACTCCTATGCATTTAAATACACTCCTGGAAATGGAAAAAAGAACACATTGACACCGGTGTGTCAGACCCACCATACTTGCTCCGGACACTGCGAGAGGGCTGTACAAGCAATGATCACACGCACGGCACAGCGGACACACCAGGAACCGCGGTGTTGGCCGTCGAATGGCGCTAGCTGCGCAGCATTTGTGCACCGCCGCCGTCAGTGTCAGCCAGTTTGCCGTGGCATACGAAGCTCCATCGCAGTCTTTAACACTGGTAGCATGCCGCGACAGCGTGTACGTGAACCGTATGTGCAGTTGACGGACTTTGAGCGAGGGCGTATAGTGGGCATGCGGGAGGCCGGGTGGACGTACTGCCGAATTGCTCAACACGTGGGGCGTGAGGTCTCCACAGTACATCGATGTTGCCGCCAGTGGTCGGCGAAAGGTGCACGTGCCCGTCGACCTGAGACCGGACCGCAGCGACGGACGGATGCACGCCAAGACCGTAGGATCCAACGCAGTGCTGTAGGGGACCGCACCGCCACTTCCCAGCAAATTAGGGATACTGTTGCTCCTGGGGTATCGGCGAGGACCATTCGCAACCGTCTCCATGAAGCTGGGCTACGGTCCCGCACACCGTTAGCCCGTCTTCCGCTCATGCCCCAACATCGTGCAGCCCGCCTCCAGTGGTGTCGCGACAGGCGTGAATGGAGGGACGAATGGAGAGGTGTCGTCTTCAGCGATGAGAGTCGCTTCTGCCTTGGTGCCAATGATGGTCGTATGCGTGTTTGGCGCCGTGCAGGTAAGCGCCACAATCAGGACTGCATACGACCGAGGCACACAGGGCCAACACCCGGCATCATGGTGTGGGGAGCGATCTCCTACACTGGCCGTACACCTCTGGTGATCGTCGAGGGGACACTGAATAGTGCACGGTACATCCAAACCGTCATCGAACCCATCGTTCTACCATTCCTAGACCAGCAAGGGAACTTGCTGTTCCAACAGGACAATGCACGTCCGCATGTATCCCGTGCCACCCAACGTGCTCTAAAAGGTGTAAGTCAACTACCCTGGCCAGCAAGATCTCCGGATCTGTCCCCCATTGAGCATGTTTGGGACTGCATGAAGCGTCGTCTCACGCGGTCTGCACGTCCAGCACGAACGCTGGTCCAATTGAGGCGCCAGGTGGAAATGGCATGGCAAGCCGTTCGACAGGACTACATCCAGCATCTCTACGATCGTCTCCATGGGAGAATAGCAGCCTGCATTGCTGCGAAAGGTGGATATACACTGTACTAGTGCCGACATTGTGCATGCTCTGTTGCCTGTGTCTATGTGCCTGTGGTTCTGTCAGTGTGATCATGTGATGTATCTGACCCCAGGAATGTGTCAATAAAGTTTCCCCTTCCTGGGACAATGAATTCACGGTGTTCTTATTTCAATTTCCAGGAGTGTAGGTTATGCCACCCTAATTGTCGAAATACACACTTCAGTGTATCAGATATTACCTATTTACGATATTCCCTATAAGGCTATTAACTATTTAGAATGAAGATTATTGTGAGCGTGGTGGAATTCTCACATAGACTACCAAGAAACAGGGACCTAACATTGAAAGTAGGGTGTGTGAGGGCGTACAATGCCACTGCCAACACACTTATATACTAGTGACTGACAAAGTTCAAGCTAAGAATATGAATTTTAGTTGTATTCTTCCCTTTTGAAGGGGACATTATATAAGGATGTGGTCTAATAGTGAGCAAATTATAAGGGTCTCACGTAGGTTAATAGCATAAATCAAAACCTAATATATGAAGTAGGGCGTCATCACACTTGAATAACATTGATTAAGCATTGTTCAAAATTATGCGGAACCATACAACATAACGGTGATCATATGTGGTGTTTTATCTAGCAAGCTTAACTTAACGTCTAAGTAAATTTCTTATCAGTTAATAAGGTCTTCGTTTACATTTAACGCTCATCGAGGTTCTGTCTACTTAGTGACTTGTTCTTTCACAATGTTACGATATAACATTGTAGGTAATTTCCCAGTACATAACATAAAGACAGCCAATGGCAGGCACCTTTGACTTTCCGTGTGTACATGCGCGTGATCCGCTGTCTTGCTCGGTATATATCCGCTTGTCATAAGTCAGTTAGAACGTAGCGTCCGCGGCTAACCGACCGCTTTCCACGAACTGTGACCGGAGCAGTTCCTCAGCTAAGTATCGTAGCTTCACGTGGTACCACGGTACTTAAGCTTTCTATGTTTGACCGTGCCTTATTATTGCATGTATTGGTTTATTTTATGCTTCTGAAAAAGACTTGATTACTCTAGCTGAAACCTGGGAAAGACCAGTAGCATTTCGCAACTGAGGCGGATTTTTGACATATTAATTTATCAAAGTTGCTGACAGGGCTGCAACATCGTAAAACTTCTAATGCATGATTGTCGGTCTATAGCTGAAATACTCTATGTTCAAGATAAATCCGGTACTTATCCAGCATGAACAAGACGGCCAATACCTCACACTCGTAAACAGAAAATTTTAGCTTGGTGCTGGTTACCAACGACACGCCGATGCTAATGGCTGCCTTTGACCCTCGAACTCCTGGAGAAGGACTGCTGAAATTCCCGCAATAGATGCGTCGGTTTATACAATAAATTTCTTACTAAAATCAGGCACTCCGAGAACCGGCGGATTGGCTATAGCCGCCTTAATGTGCACAAACACACCCTCTTGAGCAGGACTCCACTCAAAACTTACCCCTTTTCGGTGCAATTCATTTAAAGGAGCCGCCAACAGAGCAAAATTAGAGACAAAACGCCTACAATAATTCGCCATCTCCATGAACTTGGGAATCCTCGCTTATCAGTGGGCGGCGGAAGCGCTCTCAAGCCATTATTCCTCTCCTGATCGATGCTAATACTTTCGCCTGATGCCAGGTGACCTAAGAAGGATACCTGCTGCCTGGATAATGTCATCTTATGGGGGTTTAACAGTCAAACCGGACCCCTGAAACCTAACAAAAACTTGCTGCACATGCACTTGAACGAACGAATATAAATTACAAAATAGTCCAGGTAATTGTAAACACAGACCAATTTCAAGTCTCGAAGAATATTATCCATCAAACGAGTAAGGACGGTAGCGCCAAACCAAACGGAACCTATTACATTCAAACAGATTACAGTCGGTAAAAAATGCTGTAACGTTTTTTCGTTCTTCGGATAAGGGAATCTGATAACAGGCTTGATTCAGGTCAAGCACAGTAAATCAGTTAGCCCCGGCAAACCAAGTAGAAGAGTTATGAAGGTCAGGTAAAGGAACCTATTTGAGGACAACCATCTTCTTTAGGTGATGGTAACCAACAACAGGCCGAAATTCCCGCCCCTGATCCTTAGAGACGAGGGATATAATGGAAGCATAAGTGGATGTAGAATGCCTAATATCTCATAAGCTCAAGCATTTTGGAGATCTTTTGCCTTAGTATCCTCATCTTCGGAGGTGAGAGGCGATATTACGATGACTGCCTGACGTCTGTCTCAGAGAAGCTCTGGGAACCTCTCCAACGAACCCCCTAGTTGAGAGACCTAGGAAGAAAGATGGTTGAGATCATACTCACTAACCTCAGCTACAACAGGCAGCATACACGCATCTCGATGCACCAAACGTTTAGTACACTCTCACAACCCAAATTTCTGATCAGAATCGAACTTAAAGAAAAAGGTGTACCCCGAATAATCCAAGCCAAGACCGGTTTTACCGATAAAATCACGTCAAAATCAAATCGACCGGTAGCTGCTTAACCAAGGCCAAAGACAAGGTTCAGGATAATCCCCAACCGAGATACTCCCTCGGACCCATCTATGCAGAGGCAACACCTGCCCGTTGGCAACCCGACGTGTCTGCACCGAAGACGGGACCGACCTAAGTCTCGAAGGATGATCAAATTCAAGAAACCATCCCTAACTCAACAATGAAAAGGAGCTACCGGAATCAAAAAGGGCACAAATAGGTTTGTCACGTAGTCGAAAACAAATACAAGGCAGTGGGGGTGATGATCGAGCAGTGACACGGGCACACCAGGGCTTAAAGGCTCAATCCCGGTGTCACTGCCCAGCCGGGCGTCATTTATTGACACTGAGTGTTCGCGGCCGAACGCAAGTACGAACTAAATGCCCTGTTCGACCGCATCTGAAACAACGCCGCGATTGCACTTTACCAGATTCAACTGATGTAGATAATCTGGAGTTTTACTCGGTGACGCCCACGAGCTGAACAGTAACTTCACAGTGTCTATCGTCCGAGAGCGGCAACGCGGATATCGCTACAATGGCGCTACGAAGTTCTTCCCAAGTGGAGGGTCGACCACAAAAGACTTATTTGCCGCTCGCATTCTCCTTAGGACAACTGAAACTAACTCCTGTTCTGTCAAGTCGACTAACAAGGCCAAACAGGCCGTCTTAACCCTTTCCGCGTATTGATGCAACTCCTCTCTATCTTGCTGCATCTGCCAAATGTGACACTCCAACTGTTTACGAACTCTTGTGGTCAATCTTTCGCTGATCACAAGCTCTCTCAACTGCTGCAATGAAAACCCTTCTGCCACAGCCCTAAATACCACAGTCCTCAATTCGCCTCTAGTTAAAGGATACAATAGAGACAAAATTACCTGATGCGAAATAGCAAACGCTACAGCGTGTTACTCAAAGCGAACCAGCAACCAAAACAACCTTTCAATTAGCTCGAGTCGATCTGTAGCTAATTCTGTGATGTCTCGGAACAGATGCACCAGGGTATTAAGCAATTTAGCAAACACCCCGGTCAACTCCTCAAAGGACATAAGAGTGCTATTCCCGCCCACGATAGCGCACAAAGATAACAAATCCTGCTCCCCCGTCCTCTTCCCATCATGCTATAAACACGTAATCTTAAACTGCTATTTATTATCCAAGGATCCCAATTCAGTGGTTGATGCCTTATTATGATCCTTTAACTTAATGCTCTTAAGTCAGATACCCTATTGGTTAAATGTATCAACTGTGCCCACACCCTAACTGACGGCCACCAGTTTGAGTTCCCTCTAAAAAGCCGATGTTGTCCTCAAGACTCTTAACAGCTTCAAACAAAAACTAAATGGCTGACTTTGTCTCACGTACAACATCCGGCGTGACGTCTACCGGCTGTAGAACGCAAGCTGGCTGCTATGTCCGGAATAGTACCCTCAATAGGCTGGCGTCTTATCGCCAGGTCAATACTCCGATACCGGGCACTGCCTGGCCGCCATTACAGAGTTGATCATCTAAAGCAGAACACAATAACAAAGGCATAAATCGTACAACTCTAAGAGAATTTAACAAATAAAAGCCAACAGTAACTGAAATGGCCATATTTCATTCGTAACAACGCTCTGCAACCAGTTGAAACCTGGTTTAAAAAGGTAAGCAGGATTTGATTACGATTGTGGACAGGGCCGTAATCAGATACTATTAGTTGCATTTTTCAGCTACACACATTTCTTTTTTAAAGCGCTAATTCCACACTCAAGAATAAATAAAAAATACCACACGTTATTAAAGAAGAACTAAACAACTGTGTAAATAATAGTGTTTTGAATGCGTTACAATTTATCAGATCACTATGAAATACAAATACCTATAATGTAAAAAAAAAAAGCTACTGTGATCACGGCCCAAGGCCTTACACGCCAAGAATGACAAATTATGAATTTTGAAGAACTCGCTGCAATTAAGAGTTACAGGTATTGAAACATTAAAAGGTAAGTGGCCAGAAACAAAGCAGAAGATATCAGACGCCAGGAACGGCAGTAAATAAGGTTCAGATCCTTACTGCTATAACACCAATACAAATTAGAATTTTAAAGCAAATAACCGCAATTAGGGCTGTGAGCTTACACTGCCGGAACGGCAATAATATTAAAAAAAAAAATATAAACCGTCTGTAAAACAGAAAATACAATAGCAAAACTTAATTAAAAAAAGAAAAAAAAAAACAAGCAACTAATCCAGACAGTGCTACAGGAATCGACCTCTGAAAAGGTCGGGCAACAAACACTTTCGCGAGCGATGACATAGCCAGCAAAGAGTTTCATTCACTTCACAAGATGGTAACTCAGACTAGTGGCAGTCCAACGAATGACTAATGATAACTTGTTGAAGCTACTTACCGTCTGACAAACCAAATACAACGATGGAACAAAACGCCAAAACCGGAAACGGCGGTCTGCACTACGCCCCCAGAATACAGTGTTTAGAGTGCCCAGAACGAGAAAGGAATCGCTACCATCAAAGTCGGAAAAATCACCAACCGGCCTACAATCAAGAAAGCTGTCAAAACTACATGCCTTACAGGACAGCAGCGGCAAGGCGAGGAAAGTACACTGCCGTTACATACACCAACCCCCAGGGCGGGTAACTGACGCCTTACAATACGAACCCATGTCAATGGAGAATCGCGAGTTATTACAATGGTGGAAGTCTCTCTCTACTTGAATTGAAATGCACTCATTTGAAAGCCTACAGGATCCGGTTTACGGCGAGGTCGTGCACCCTCGTGACCACAGCCCTTCCATCAGGCAGTCCCTGCGTGCCGCCAGTGGTCCCGGCGTGTTTTTCGCACGGCGCGGACCTGGCTTCCCCTCAGTCCCCGACCGAACTGCCACACACGGCACGGAAAAACTACGACATCGCCCCACAGATAGGGCAACAGTTACTACATATCGATAACCACTGCTGCTGCCACTAGACGATAGGCAACGCCTTCGAAACGAGTGGCGCCGGTCAACACGAGAAGAAGACAAACAACCGCGACCATGCCAACTAAACGATACCGTCTGGCCTCCAACCAAAGCGAGCTGCAGTACGGCTCAAACACATATTTAAACTACTAAGAATTGTGGCAACTGTGTGAAGGCACGTGACAAATAGCTGGCCGAAGGGCCATCATGTGTTCATCATTATATGTCAGCTCTGTCAACATTGAATATCTGCCGTCACAGTAACAAGACTATAGTCTCATTTTTCTTGTTCACATATCATGCCGACAGCAGCACATTACAAGAATGATACGACTCGTGATTAACACAGATTCGTGGACAAACGTACACATCACAGATAAAATATTATAACACATCATGGTCTCATACGGCAAAGACAATTATGAGAGATTATCTTATTGAGAAAAGAAATGTAAACTATAGTATAGTTGTACTGTTATTGTATGAAGTGCTATTGTGAGAATATATTCGTCTTTCATAATGCTTTCCTTGATATAAAGAATAAGTAATCAAATGCACAGGGTACAACCTGTTAAGAAATCCATGATGGTCTGTAAGTTGACGCAAAAATTGTTGTGACACTGATGGAGAACTTGTAACTTGCTTATCATCTCGCCCAATGTTATTTTCTGATACGACTGTCATTCTAAGACAACGAATATGGGGTACAAATTGTCTTCTGATGTTTGATCGCACCAGCAAATTGGTGAATCTGTCATACTTACTCTACAGTGATGACTGTGAAAATTTCAGTATTTTAAAGGCGTCTTACTATCCATAAATCACATTCTTCAGGGGAAGGGGATAGGGCGGGTTACACACTAACCACAGGCGGTTTCACTGTCGTTATAATTCTTTCCGCTCTTCTTTCCATGCATTATATTCCTTGACGTCAAGCTGAAAGACCTATTGGCGGCCGGTGTGGCCGAGCGGTTCTAGGCGCTACAGTCTGAAACCGCGCGACCGCTACGGTTGCAGGTTCAAATCCTGCCTCGGGATGGATGTGTGTGACATCCTTAGATTAGTTAGGTTTAAGTAGTTCTAAGTTCTAGGGGACTGATGACCACAGCAGTTTAGTCCCATTGTGCTCAGAGCCATTTGAACCATTTGAAAGACCTATTCGGGCCCGTAGAAACTCGGATAACTACAGTAAATTGTGTCTTTTGCGAGCAGATCTGAACAGTCATTTTGATAGCTCCTTGGTGCAATCGCGTACAGTGGTAGTTATCCAAGATTCAGCTCGCACCGTGGCTTAATATCATTTCACAAACGAGGAATAATAGGCTCACCCTTACGATTCAGATACGAAACAGTGCTGCGAGCAATGGAATTATCTGGCCACCCGTCCATAACAGATAGAAAGTATTTAAATGACTTGCAGGGAAATGACGTCGAATACAGTGAATCATCCTTACAGAATATTTGAAAAAGGAATTGAGCGTTGTCGTGCATGATTACCGACATTTCTTCGTTTTCAATTTCCAGTCGAAAGAGCAAGGATATCAACGCAGTCTCCTCTTCGAACTTACGCTGCACAAGCCGTCCGCGATTTACTGATGCTGTCTCTGATCACTTGGTGATGTGACAACTGCCTAACGGTACTCAAATTATTTGTGATTTTCAGTAGGGCGTCTCACCATAAAAATTGCGTCACCGTGGACTATAAGGGTCTAGTGAAACATAACTTCCTGTTTTATTCTACTTACAGTAACCATGTATCATTCGAAATTTCACCTAATGAAAAATTTTCACTGCATTTCTAACAACACATTTTGCACTCATCTGAATAAAGAAACAATTATTCTATCAAACTGAAACCAACTGGCAATGTTGGGTTCAATAAAATAAAATTGGATTTTGTACTGAATTTCCGGTACGCCACATTTTATAATTTTACCTTTTTAAGGAAAAGGAGGAGCACATCAAATGTTTTTGAACAATAGGAATCCACTTTAAAAAGAAAGGTTACATTATCCTCATGCTCACTATAGTGCAAGTGCATAACAGTCATACAGTAACGGATTGTTCTTCAATCCGGAAGTTGCAATTACTATGAGACGCAGAACAAATTGCGGCGATCAGTAATACTTCCCTAGTAAAGGTTATAGCCGTTTATGGTAGTGTAGTTAAGTCTGCAGTGTTTGACTGCATCTACAACTAGTCTAGAAGTAAGATGTTATTCCGAAGCAGAAGCCTTTAATAACTCACCACAAGACGTCATTCATTATCTCATGCCTGTGAAGCATAGTTTAATAACATTTTCTATAATTCTAGTATCATATCATTACTGCAACAAGCCAGGCTATTGATAACTGTTGGCTGATAAGAAACGGGGGAATCAAGACGTACTACTCCTGAAGTTTGCTACACAGACGGATTTCAGACCTTTTTAGTGAAGCTCCACAGCGCCATTGAAAAACCCAAGAAGTTACAAACTCTGTTTCGGTTATAACCACTCAATTATTACATTTTACATCAAACGACAAAATGCTTCGGCACTGCTATACCAGCCTCCATCCCCTATATTGCAGCAACGTTCAATCTCTCCATTAGATAATACCATCCACAAACGATTGGATACAAGATATCTGTTCTAGCTCAGTGATGCCCCAATAGTACACAAGTCTCAGGATCACGCTGTAGTGATACAAGGCAGGTAGGTATGTGTGTCGTTATGGCTTAATGCGTTCGAGGTCGATACATGTACTTACCAGTACTTCTAAGTTTCATAAAATCATTCTCTCAAATCTACAAGGTATGTAGCACTCTGGTACACCAACGGGTATACAATTGAGATCTCCCTAGAAAATAAGCTTCGTTTATCTCTCTTCTCGATTTTCGATATTGGATGCTCTGTCCACACATGCTCGTCTATAGGCTTATACCATACATGAGAGTCACAGAGCATATTACAGATGGTCACCACTTGGAAGCGTCTTACGAGCTATTATTTATTCATTGTAGGGAATTAAGTAAGGAACCCCCACTATAAAATGCTAAATAGTCTCTGAGTATTTTACAGGATCAGTTCACTGAAATGTACGCTCAAACCAAGGAGTGATTCAGTTAACTAGCAGATACGAATAGACTTCCACGTAAAACTCTTTGTTTGTGATTGTATATCCACATCGTAAATTATGTGACAAGTTTTTCTGTTACTGTCAATATTATCAATTTCGTAATTTCTCTGTGTGTAACCGTCAACACTGATTACGGTTCTCTTGTTGATGAACAACGGTGAAAATCTTGTACCCATGCTTGCAGGATGAATTTCAGGGTTATCGACCAAATCAAGCTACGACGTAGACTTCTGTAACCTAGCTGGCGAATTAAGTTTTAGAATCAGACTAATGGAAGGAGTTGCGTCATTCGTTTTTAACAATGCTCCATATGTAAAGTTAAAAGAAATTCAGGTAGTTATACAAAACTTACGATATGAATCAAACAGTGAAACGTGTTGTTACAAAAACATAGACCCCCTTCACAGACCTCCTGCATTTCTTACCGATGTACTTATATCAGTAGGGAAAATACTGAGATTATTTCCTAATTCCTTCCTTGATCTCCAATGACAAATAAAAAACATTAGTATATCTCATGGAAAACGGGAAACTTTATTTCAAGAACGTCGTTCAACAGAAAATTAAATCCCATGGAATAATTGAGTGTTTCGTATTTTTCATTACTAACTTCTATATAGAAAGTCTGCTGCAGGCGGTAAGTTCCCAAACCGATAAATCGATGCAACGTATTTCCATTTATATTGCTCAACTTCAGAAAATGCTTCGTAAAAGCGCAGGACACATCCCAGTTTACGTCATATGAAATTCCAAACAGCCTTTTGTGGTACATTGGTAACAGAAACCGGAAAGGAGTGGCTTCCGTAGACACTCCATAGTGGTCTTTTCACATTTATGTACTGCCTTACCGTTAGTTTTCGATTAGATCAATTAATAAACAGCCCCTGCCTTCAGTGGTCGTAGTAACGCAGTTATCAAGCGCTGAAAAGTTCTCTTTTATTAGTTAAACAGAGGACGATGAAACCAATCAGCAAGGAAAGCTATTACCAAACAAAGTATACTATACTATATATCCAGATAAATTAAATAAAGACCTTAATAGTATCAGTGTTCATTTATAAATCAGTTATAGATGCATATGAGTTCCATGCTAATGGAAAGCACTATTGGGTGGTTTTTTGGTCCCTGCTTATGCTGAGGACATGGTCTTCTTCCGGAATCCGTACAGCAATGCTCACCTCCCCAACTGATACAGTCCATAGTACAATTCGCTTTTCATCGGTTATGGGTCGAAGCACAGGCAGTATGGAATATTGCTGAAATGACTCCTACGACACACAAAGAATCACTCTGCAGCGGAGTGTGCGCTGATATGAAACTTCCTGGCAGATTAAAACTGTGTGCCAGACCGAGACTCGAACTCGGGACCTTTGCCTTTCGCAGGCAAGAGCTCTACCAACTGAGCTACCCAAGCACGACTCACACCTCGTCCTCACAGCTTTACTTCTGCCAGTACCTCATCTCCTACTTTCCAAACTTAATAGAAGCTCTTCTGCGAACCTTGCAGAACTAGCAGTCCTGAAAGAAAGGATATTGCAGATATATGGCTTAGCCACAGCCTAGTGGATGTTTCCAGAATGAGATTTTCACTCTGCAGCGGAGTGTGCGCTGGTATGAAACTTCCTGGCATATTAAAACTGTGTGCCGGACCAGCACACAGTTTTAATCTGCCAGGAAGTTTCAAAACTTTCTTATTAATTACACGTATACACAGATAGCAGACAGAATGAAACTATAGTTCATTACTCCTGTCAATAGAAAATTAATCAACGTTTATCCGTTTATTTACCTGCGAAAATTAATGAACGAAAGACATAAAGAATTAATAATCACTAAAAAGTGCATTATTGAACGAACACATAGCAGAGACACGTTGTCGCCTACCACAAGGAATTTCTGATTATAAGAGCGCCACAAGAAAACTTCTTAATCTGTATTTATCAATCTTTATTATTATTATTATTTTAAATGTTTTGGTGGAAGCCTGCTGAAAATGAAATCTGCTGAAAAGTACTCATTGCTCTGTACAGTGTCAAGGAAATGTTTTCAAAGAGAGCGTCGTCACAGATTCAAGAAAATAAAAACTTAGGTGACCAGTAAAAGCTGAACGAGGCAAAAACGAGCGACAGGAGAGCAATAAGAGAAGCGCTTAGTGGCTCTGGAGGTAAAAGTTTGTCGTCTGAGTTAAAACACCAAGAGGTTTCAGTCCTACGTAAAAACAGTGAGCGTTTCGAAATTCTCTGTTCATTCACTCAAAGAAAACACAGGCGCAGAAACGGAAGATGACAGAGAGAAAATTGAAATACTGAAATCGGTCTTCCGAAATTTTTTCACAGCGGAAGACCGTAACACGGTCCATCGTTTCAGCCATCGTGCGAAAATCGAAATGATAACCTTTCGCGGAATAGAAAAGCAACTACAATCACTTAGTAGTAGAAAGGCCACAGCACCCGACGAGATACCTAGAAGATTCTACGTACATTATGCGAGAGAACTGGCTCCCCATGTAGCACCAGTTTATCGTAGATCGTTGGGACAAAAAAAGGGCACCTAACGACTGGAAAAAATCACAGGTCATTCTCGTTTTCAAGTAAGGTCGTGGGACGCATGCACTTAATTTCAGGGCCATATCGTTATCGTCAATCTCTTGTGGAATTATGGAACACATATGAATGATGATGTATTTGGAGAAAGAAAATCTCCACTATAAACGTCAACAAGAATCTCGCAAACAGAGATCTTGAGAAACTCAGCTCACTCTGTTCCTCCATCTACATCTACATACAAACTCCGCAACCCAGAACATGGTTCTTGGCGGAGGGTACCATTTACTACTACAAGTCACTTCTTTCTCTGTTCCACTCCCAACTTGAGCGAGGGAAAAACGACGGTCTGCATGCCTCCGCATTAGCCCTAATCTCTCTAATCTTATCTTCATGGACCTTACCCGAAATGTATGTTGGCGGCAATAGAATTGTTCTGTAGTCGGCATCAGTTGCCGGTTCTGTAAATTTTTTTAATAGTTCTCCTAGTAAAGAACGTCGCCTTCCATCCATTGCTTCCCATATGAGTCCCCGAAGCATCTACGCAATACTTCCGAATTGTCTGAACCTACCAGGAACAAATCTAGCAGCCCGATTCTGAATTGCTTAGACATATTCTTTTAATCCTACGTGGTGAACAGTACTTAAGAATGGGTCGCACTGGTATCCTAATTGTGGTCTCCTTTAGAGATGATCCACACTTTCCTAAAATTCCTCCAATAAACCGATTTTAACTATTAGTCCTGCGTACTAGAGTTCCCAAATGCTCCATGTGTTCAATAGCGCTGTAGACAACGGCGCACAGGTAATTGCTGTGTTTGTTGACCTCAGGAAGACATTTAACACTGTCTCGTAGTGCCGTTTAGTGAAAGAAAATAGGAGCTTACCTAGTATCGAACAGGATTTGTGACTGGATTCAAAGTTACTTTGCAGGTACAACACAACACGTCGCTCGTCAGATGTGAAGCTGATTTCCGAAGTACTCAGACGATGTTCGATAGGACTGTTACTATTAACAGTGTATGCAAAGATCTAGTAGAAAGTGTCAGAACCTTTTTCGACTGTTCACAGAGAATGTGTTTGTCTGAAGGGAAGCAGGAACAGCAGAAGTGTACATTTGTAGAATAACCTGTAGATGATTGATGAATGAAGGAGGCTCTGGCAAGTAACTGTGAACGTAAACAAATGTAACATATAGAACACGGATGCACAACTACATTACTGATGACAACCTGTTGGAAACAGTAACTACCGTGAAATACCTAGAAGTAACTGTCCAGAGCGACCGTAAAAGGGAGACCACATGAAACATATTATAGGAAAAGGAGGTGAAGACTGAAACTAATAAGAAGAATCTTATGGAACTGTAACTCATCCACAAAGAGTGTGCCCAAAGGCGCTTGGTCGACCGATTCCTGAATACTGTTCATCAATATAGGATTGTTACCGGGTAGGTATGACGTAACACAAGATCCGGCGAATAGTGGCACTGCTCGTCACGGGTGCGCTTAGCCTACGCGAGAGCGTTTCAGAGATGCTTAACAAGCACCATTGCAGATATTAGAAGACAGGCTTTGTGCTTCACGTAGAGAATTACTATCGAAATATCGAATTGGCGCTTTCCAGGAAGAGTCGGGTAACATACCAGTTCTTCCCTCAAACAAAAAATGGTTCAAATGGCTCTGAGCACTATGGAACTCAACTGCTGTGGTCATTAGTCCCATAGAAATTAGAACTACTTAAACCTAACTAACCTAAGGACATCACACACATCCATGCCCGAGGCAGGATTCGAACCTGTGACCGTAGCAAAAATACGGTTCCGGACTGCGCGCCTAGAACCGCGATACCACAGCGGCCGGCTCCCTCAAACATATCATGAAATTAACACAATGAAAAAACTCGAGAAACTGGCGCCAATGAACAGACTTCCCGGCAATAACTTCCCAACCGCCGTTGGCGAGTGGAACAAAGCAGGAGGAATCAGTTAGTGGTACCAGAAGTACCCTCAGCCATATATCGTTAGGTAGCTTGCAGTATAATGTAGATGTAGACTTAGATCCGTTTCCCCTTCAGCCGTCAACTGAATTAATGTTGCAATTTAGGCTGAACGAGTCAGTATTTTCAGCAACAAATACCGTGATAGAATGTACGTCAAGGTACGCCAGCGTTAGAATTTAGAGGCTAGTGATCAATAGACTATGTGAAATTCGTGATCTGACACAGCAGTTTAGTCTTGTAGACCTTTTCTGGACCAAAATTGTTCCTGATGAGTCCACCGAATTGCCCTAAAACGGAGCACAATACGAAATATTTAGAGCGTAAGTAAGTACACAACCCCTGGGTTTCAGTGTCAGAGCCAATAGATATAATACCTATAGTTAAGTTACCAGCTTTCGGTTTGTGCACAAGACGCTGTACATAATTCTTCACAGAAAGCCTTACATCTACCCTCGGTCCCAAAAATTTAAAATGAGGGACTTCACTGACAACTGACCACTTTCAGAGATAAGATTTCAATTTTTCAATAACTGTTACAGTTCAGCGTTAACCTACTCTCTGAAAGACACGGGCTTATGTAACTGCAACTGACGGAAAGTCATTAATTAAAATAGATTTAATGTCTGTCTTTTCCCAAGGAAGTGTTATAGGCCCTCAGCTGTTTTTGATCTACATAAATGACTGAGTAGACAATCCGAGTAGCATACAAAGATTGTTTGCAAACTATACTCTCACTTACGTTGTGATAAAGTCATCAGATGATCAAAACAAATAACAAAACGATTTAGACAAGATTTTTATGGTGCAAAAAATGGCAACTGGCTCTAAATAATGAAAAGTATGAAGTCATCCACATGAGTACCAAAAGGAATTCGCTAAATTTCTGTCACACAAACTACAGGCTGTAAATTCCATTAAATACTTAGGTGTTACAGTTACGAATAACGTTTTGTGCTATTGCGAAATAGTGGAGAGAGTGCCACGCATATCATTCACGAATTGGGGTGGCAATGGGAGGATCTTCTCAAGAAATTTCAATCACCAGCTTTCTCCTCAGAGAGTGAAGATATTTTGTTGGCACCCCCCTTTATTGGGAACAATGATCATTATAATAAGAGAAGAGTAATCAGAGGTAGCACAAAAGATATAAGTGTTCATGTGAGTGGAACGGTAAAGAAATAGTTTGAAGATAGTTCTATACACCCTCTACTGGGCTCTTACTTGTGGATTTCACTTAATTGTGAATTCCAGAGTAATCATGTATCTGTAGATAAACATGTGGATATACTGGCTACCATGTTAGTTACATCATTTTAGTTCTGTTCCACGTCTTTCATAACACTTGTGTGATCTGCAGAGAGAAACATTTTTGTATCATCTGTCATGTTTAGTGGCAGGCCAATATACACTCCTGGAAATGGAAAAAAGAACACATTGACACCGGTGTGTCAGACCCACCATACTTGCTCCGCACACTGCGAGAGGGCTGTACAAGCAATGATCACACGCACGGCACAGCGGACACACCAGGAACCGCGGTGTTGGCCATCGAATGGCGCTAGCTGCGCAGCATTTGTGCACCGCCGCCGTCAGTGTCAGCAAGTTTGCCGTTGCATACGGAGCTCCATCGCAGTCTTTAACACTGGTAGCATGCCGCGACAGCGTGGACGTGAACCGTATGTGCAGTTGACGGACTTTGAGCGAGGGCGTATAGTGGGCATGCGGGAGGCCGGGTGGACGTACCGCCGAATTGCCCAACACGTGGGGCGTGAGGACTCCACAGTACATCGATGTTGTCGCCAGTGGTCGGCGGAAGGTGCACCTGCCCGTCGACCTGGGACCGGACCGCAGCGACGCACGGATGCACGCCAAGACCGTAGGATCCTACGCAGTGCCGTAGGGGACCGCACCGCCACTTCCCAGCAAATTAGGTACACTGTTGCTCCTGGGGTATCGGCGAGGACCATTCGCAACCGTCTCCATGAAGCTGGGCTACGGTCCCGCACACCGTTAGGCCGTCTTCCGCTCACGCCCCAACATCGTGCAGCCCGCCTCCAGTGGTGTCGCGACAGGCGTGAATGGAGGGACGAATGGAGAGGTGTCGTCTTCAGCGATGAGAGTCGCTTCTGCCTTGGTGCCAATGATGGTCGTATGCGTGTTTGGCGCCGTGCAGGTGAGCGCCACAATCAGGACTGCATACGACCGAGGCACACAGGGTCAACACCCGGCATCATGGTGTGGGGAGCGATCTCCTACACTGGCCGTACACCTCCGGTGATCGTCGAGGGGACACTGAATAGTGCACGGTACATCCAAACCGTCATCGAACCCATCGTTCTACCATTCCTAGACCGGCAAGGGAAGTTGCTGTTCCAACAGGACAATGCACGTCCGCATGTATCCCATGTCACCCAACGCGCTCTAGAAGGTGTAAGTCAACTACCCTGGCCAGCAAGATCTCCGGATCTGTCCCCCATTGAGCATGTTTGGGACTGGATGAAGCGTCGTCTCACGCGGTCTGCACGTCCATCGCGAACGCTGGTCCAACTGAGGCGCCAGGTGAAAATGGCATGGCAAGCCGTTCGACAGGACTACATCCAGCATCTCTACGATCGTCTCCGTGGGAGAATAGCAGCCTGCATTGCTGCAAAAGGTGGATATACACTGTACTAGTGCCGATATTGTGCATGCTCTGTTGCCTGTGTCTATGTGCCTGTAGTTCTGTCAGTGTGATCATGTGATGTATCTGACCCCAAGAATGTGTTAATAAAGTTTCTCCTCCTTGGGACAATGAATTCACGGTGTTCTTATTTCAATTCCAGGAATATATATATATATATATATATATATATATATATATATATATATATATATATATATATATATCACGGTTCACATTCTCCTTTAACGTACCCTACAGAAAGAAGTCCAGAAATGTAAGATCAGGAGAACGGGCTGGCTAATTTATGCGTCCTCCACGTCCTATGAAACGCCCGTCGAACATCCTGTCAAGGGCCAGCCTAGAGTTAAATGCGGAATGTGCAGGTGCACCATTATGCTGATACCACAAACGTCGCCGCCTTTCCAGTGGGACATTTTCGAAGAACGTTGGCAGATTATTCTGTAGAAACGCGGTGTATGTTGCAGCTGTTTGAGCCCCTGCAATGAAGTGAGGACCAATGAGGTTGTAGCCAATGATTCTGCACCATACATTTACAGCCCACGGTCGATGTCTCTCTACCTCTCTGAGCTAGCGAGGATTGTCCACGGACCAGTAATCCATGTTCCGTTGATTCACTGCCCCGTAGTTTGTGAAACCCGCTTAAGCGGTAAACAGGTAGAACTGCAACGCATTCTCTGTTAATGTCCATTGAGAGAATTGCACTCGATATTTAAAGTCATCACCATGTAATTGCTGATGTAGCGGCACATGAAACGGGTGAAAGCGGTGACGATGCAGTATGCGCATGACACTACTTTGACTCAGTCCACCGGCTCTCGCAATGTCGCGTGTAATGTGTGGGTTCATGGCAACAGCGGCTAACACACCACTGCACCCGCTTCTCCTGTGACGGTCCTGTTACGGACCCATTTGCATGCTACGACCATACCTGTTGCATACAGTTGGCGGTAGATGTTTTGCTATGTGCGGCACGTTGGATACTCTCTGTCCGGGTACCGTTCTGCATACACCCTGCAGGCTTCAGTTGCATTTCGTCGACATTCGCCATAGATGAGTATCATCTCCGGCTTTTCAGAGTTCGAATACACAATGGTCACAGTTCCTACATCACTACACTATCACAGACGTCTGGTAACACGGTGTACTACAGTTGGTCTGCGTGCGGAGACGAATGCAGAATAACAATAGCAGCAAGCGCTACATGCGGACACTGCGACAGCTAGACCAAACCGCAAAAGTGCTCTACAGCCACACTCGTAAAGACGGTCGTCATCGTAAACATGTCCCTGCAAATGCTGCTTGCCGACCGTGGCCCGTGTTTGTTACAGCACGTAACTGAACGTCGGAGGTTTCAAGCGTCATCTTTAGGTTACAATATCTCCGGATGTAATTAACATTTTACAATGCAACAAATGGCCCTGATTACGTATTTGTTTATATGTTCAGATGTGCTAACAAAACTAACGTGGTTCCATGTAAAAAACGTAGGTTTGTGTTAAAAAACATACTTTCGTGCATTTTTGTATGGTTTGTATTAAACAATTACACTAGCCCCTCTCCTCTCGTTCGGTCTGTGGAATCGGTTCGTCAGTATTTGATGTGGTTTATATATCCAGCGGTAACGTGAGGTGACTCACCGTGTGTATCAAGAAGAGTAAGGGACCTAGAACAGATTCAATTTTCTTCTGTGTTTGTGACATCAGGTACTTTCCAGATATTGAATTAGTACCTGTCGAGTGTTTCCCTGTGTTTCCCTTAATGCTATAACGTTCCTACTTTTTCATAAATATGCAAGGCTCATACAATCAAATGATTTTGATAAATCTAGTGAAATAACTACTACCTTCAGCCTAACATTTGATGCCACACAGACAAAGGAGTGAAAGTTTTCAAAGGCGTGAAACAAATGCATGTGTTCAAATGATAACAAAGAATGTTGTCACTTAAGCTGAAATAGGAAAATTTTGAAAGTCTTTACCTTCTAAAGGAGAGTCGTTGTCGTTGTTCATGAATGGTAATTTTTGAATTAACTACAAGACTTAGGTTCTCCAGTGTATCAAGTTTTCAGATAATGCTGAATGATGGATGTCTTCATTCTCAAGTATACATCTAGAACACGGCACGAATATATTGAGAACATTATGTTGACAGTAACAGACTTATTTTTTAAAAATAAGAAGCACGGCCAAATATATAGCTCAGACACAAAAAAACATTTAAAAATCGTATTTTGATCAAACTGTTTTCATGATATGATCGTTTCACAGAAAATTCCACAGTATTCCTGAGTTTACCATAGGGGCCAGGCAGTAGTACCACTACAGATTTTTGGAAGAATGTTCTGCGTATTATTTATTTCTTTTGCAAGTAGTATCCCAGAACGTTAGTGTACCCTGAGGTTTTCATTTTAATCTTTTTTTCTTGAACAGTTGATAGTTTCCCTTTTAAGAAACTGAATTCCAGTACCTTTGTATCTCGTGTTCATCAGTAGACTTACAAGGAATTTCGGTGGGTTAGTAGAATTCTTTCCTGAATTCCACATTTCCTGTTGTTAAACTCTATATACAATCACCATTGTGGACTACTACGAGCGTCTACTACCATTTCAAATATTTGTCCACTCCTGTTGATTCTCATCCTACTCCTGCACACAGTCATTGGGTTATTCGATCACACCTTAAGATATAGCCAAGCATATCTGCTTGGGATGGTTTCAGTAAACTGGTTTCTAAGTTTTGTTAATGCCTGCGCTTTCTCATCATAAGGTAACTGACTACAATTTTTGTTTTTGTTTGATAAGACATTCCAGACCCTGTCAGTAAAGACCGAAAAATATTTTAACTAAGAAATGCAACACATTTACACTCTAAATAGTTTTGAAACGTCATAGTTGGAGGTATTTTTCATATCTCTTCATATCTTTGTATTTCATGCGTGGTATGGAAATATATCCTGCGTTATATTGCCATTACTCGGTATCACGCAGTAAAAAGGTTTTTGACCTCAACTGCATTGCCCTAAAGCTCTTAGCTGGATTGCAAAAGAAGATTACTTTTTTTTGAGAAATGCCTAAGTTTATAAGCAACATTACACATGATACAGTACCATCTAGAATCCTTGAACAGAGATGATAAGAACATTTGCAATGCACAAACTGCAGTAGTTGACCTAATTGTCAAAACTGGTTTCGTAGACGTTTCGACCGACAAAATGCTGGTAAAGACGAACATGGAAAATGATATATATAAATTATTGGTTTTAGACGCAAATTACTTAATTTTCTACCTTTCCTCAAAAGCTGAGAATTCGTTCTTCGTATTAAGTGTGTAAAGGACTGATTCTAATGATGGCATTCCTATAACTGCTGTTTTGTCCGAACATTCGTAAGTAGCCAGGCGGACATGTATCGTAACTGGTAATACATACTTTCAAATCGAAACTCATGTTTTAAGCAAGAGACTGCACTATGCAACAGTTCCAGGAACACAACGAAATTGATATTCTTTTCGGTTCATGTTCACCGAGTAAGCGAAGCAACAATAAAAGTTTTGTTTCAGAGAATACTGATAAAATCGAAGAGAATGTTACGGACAGGAATTTACGTAACACAAGAACTGCATTACCATCACTCTCTAGAGAGGTTCCCAAATAAATCCTGATGGAGACGTGCCTCGTAAGTTCTGACTAAATTGTGTTTGCGTCTTAGCTGATACAGGCTAGTATATATTTTACTATATCGGATTTTAAAGTGCAACAGACTTGTGATAATAATAATTTTTAAATGTATGGTGATGGATGATCGATAAAATATTACTTTATAAAATATGGAGGGTGTTCACTATTAATGTTTCAGTTTCAAGACGCTTTAGAAAGAGAACCACTGCTCAGAATGTCTTACAGAGTACTCGTCAAGATTAGTGACTAGCATATTGTGACGAGCCTGCTGCTCGGCCACCATTGACCAGACGTTTTCAGTTGGTGAGAGATCTGGAGAATGTGCTGGCCGGGGCAGCAGTTGAACGTTTTCTGTATCTAGAAAGGCCCGTACAGGACCTGCAACATGCTGTCGTGCATTATCCTGCTGAAATGTAGGGTATCATAGGAATCGAATGAAGGGTAGAGCCACGGGTCGTAACACATCTGAAATGTGACGTCCACTGTTTAAAGCGCTGTCAATGCGAACAAGAGATGACCGAGGCGTGTAACCAATGGCACCCCCTACCATCACGCCAGGTGTTACGCAAGTATGGCGATGACGAATACACGCTTACAATGTGCGTTCACCACGATGTCACCAAATATGGATGCGACTATCTTGATGCTGTAAACAGAACCTGGATTCATCCGAAAATATGACGTTTTCCTATTCGCCAGCTTCGTCGTAGAGTACAGCATCGCAGGCGCTCCTGTCTGTGATGCGGCGTCAAGGGTAACCGCAACCATATTTTTCCGAGCTGATAGTCCATGCTGCTGCACACGTCGTCGAGCTATTCGTGCAGATGGTTGTTGCCTTGCAAACGTCCCCATCTGTTGACTCAGGGATCGAGACGCGGCTGCACAATGCGTTACAGCCACTGATATCAGGTGTTCTCCAGGGAAGCGTCCTGGGACCTCTGCTGTTCCTGATCTATATAAATGACCTGGGGGACAATTTGAACAGTTCTCTTAGGTTGTTCGCAGATGATGCTGTAATTTACCGTCTAGTAAGGTCATCCGAAGACCATTATCAGTTGCAAAGCGATTTAGAAAAGATTGCTGCATGGTGTGGCAGGTGACAGTTGGGGCTAAATAACGAAAAGTGTGAGGTGATCCACATGAGTTCCAAAAGAAATCCGTTGGAATTCGATTACTCGATAAATAGTACAATTCTCAAGTACCTGGATGTTAAATTTACGAACAACTTCAGTTGGAAAGACCACATAGATAATATTGTGGCTAAGGCGAGCCAAAGGTTGCGTTTCATTGGCAGGACACTTAGAAGATGCAACGAGCCCACTAAAGAGACAGTTTACACTACACTCGTTCGTCCTCTGTCGGAATATTGCCTCGCGGTGTGGGATCCTTACCAGGTGGGATTGACGGATGACATCGAAAGGGTGCAAAAAAGGGCAGCTCGTTGTGTATTATCACGTAATAGGGGAGAGAGGGTGGCAGATTTGATACGTGAGTTGGGATGGAAGTCATTAAAGCAAAGACGTTTTTCGTCGCGGCGTGATCTATTTGCGAAATTTCAGTCACCAACTTTCTCTTCCGAATGGGAAAATATTTTGTTGATCCCAACCTACATAGGTAGGAATGATCATCAAAATAAAATAATAGAAATCAGAGCTCGAACAGAAACGTTTAGGTGTTCGTTTTTCCCCTCGCGCTGATCGGGAGTGGAATGGTAGAGAGATAGTATGACTGTGGTTCGATGAACCCTCTGCCAAGCACATAAATGTGCATTGCAGAGTAATCTTGTAAATATAGAAGTAGATGTAGATGTGGATAAGATGCCTGTCATCTCGACTGCTAGTGATACGAGGCCGTTGGGATCCAGCACCGCGTTTCGTATTACACTCCTGAACCCACCGATTCTATATTCTGCTAACAGTCATTGGATCTCGACCAACGTGAGTAGCAATTTCGCGATACGATAAACCGCAATCGCGATAGGCTACAATCCGTCCTTACACGAGGCGTCACAATAACGTTTTGGTATTGTCTGCCCACCGAATGTTCCGTGGCCATTCTCTGTTCACCTATACCAAAGCAAGAAGTGACAGGGCGGGCGTTTGTGTTGCTGCCAGGTCAGCAGGAAGCAACTATTGAACATTGGTGATTTTGTGTGGATAGCAATTCAGCATGTTTCGCAGGATTTTATGCACCATGTTCGCAGACCTGTCCAAGATTCGGGTAGATCCCTGGGAACTGCATTTCTGCACACCTTCGCTCGACCCCCTGCTGCAATGATGTGGACACATCTTCGACAGACAGGATAAACTGCTTTCCTCCCTCTGCCCCGCACTGTGCTTCGAAAGAACGTGTCTCTTCGAATTTTGTTATCATTTAGCAAACGTGGGCAGACATTTAGCAGACATGGGCACTATGTCTTTTTCCATTCCCCTGAGTATTCGGAACTTCCGCAAGGCTACTGGTGCACAGTCATATTTCTCGTAATAGCCTTTACCAGCAGGGCGTAATCCTTCATAGAGACAGTCGTGTTAGGTGTCTAGGACTCAAACTGAGGAGCAGCGTGTGCAGTGCGTTTGTTGGTACGCATTTTCTGACGCTTACAACGCTGTCTGTTGGTGTAATATTGGTTAGATTTTTTTTTATTTCATGACGTTCCCACTGCATCAGTAATATGCTGTTCAAATTTGAGGTCATTTTGCTCAGAATATTCCCTCTCTACAGCGTTTGGAAACTGGAACTTGGATTATGGACTCCCTTTAATTATTTACGTCATGGTCAGAAGCTGGTGAAATGACACGTTATTAATTAAAATGTTTAGTGCTCATTGTCTGCTATTTCAGTAGTTTTCTTCTAGCGTTAACACAATTTTCTTCTAGGGAACTAAGTTACCATGGAAAATAATTCCGAGTCGTGCCACAGTCCGCATTCCGAATTGCTCGGCAGAACCACTCGGCTTAGTGCCTAAACGTGAGAGAAGTATAACGATAAATAGCCTGTGGTTAGTTAAGCCTTTTGAATCACAAAACATATTGCAAGGTGATTGAGTTGTAGGAAATAATCTTTACTATCATAAATTAATTCGTTATCTCTAGTCTCACTTGTGGACGACGTTATAGCGAAGCACGAATATGGCAAGATATCTGATACCTTAAAAAGTGCTGGAGAATTAAAGGAATGAGGAAAATAGTACGTAAAGAGCGACTGTCGTGTAATTGTAATGCCGTTCTTAGCGAATGATGCAACAAATTTTCACTCTCCATGTATGCTCTATGATGCAGGAGCTAAGGCCTGTCGTGATAAACGTAGATTTATTACATACGATCTTCGTTATTAATCTCATGACCGCAGTTGGAACTGTGTGAAAAAATTAGTTGTCAGGTTTTTCACTTCATGGAGTTTCTTGTTACCTGTGTTTGGAACGTGAAGCTCTAAGCCAGAGATTCTGTCCTCAAATAGGATGTCTAAACACCCAGATCAACTCTGTACAGCGAAGCATTTACAATGCCCGACGTGCATAGTTTCAAAAATGTCCCGATAAATCATCGATGAGGCTTATGCATGTAGACCTTCAGTTGCTCTGCAATGCAGTAGGGAATGTTTTTCACTTCCGTTCCATAATAAAACTGCAGAAAAGGGCGATGGTGCAGCTAGGGACCGTGAGGAGCGGAGAACAACGGACAACATTTCACATTTCACAATGCAGCCATATGCCAGCAAAAGTCTGCAGTGGAAATGGATCAAATGGTTCAAATGGCTCTGAGCACTTAACATCTGTTGTGGTTGGCAGGACAGCCAACACATTGTAACTGAAGGAGGCTGAAATGCACGCGTGTTAGCTCACGCAGGCTGGCGTGAGGTCTGGAACATGACAAGGGAATTAGAATTGAGAAAAACGGTCGTAGCTGGTGGAATACTTAACTTTAATCCATTAATGGAGAACGTCGCTCTTTATGGTACATAATTCACAATATCAATAGTACGAATACTGGCGCCTTACGAGGTCGTAGCAAGTAACGTAGCTGAAGGCTATGCTAACTATCGTCTCGGCAAATGAGAGCGTACAAGTCAGTGAACCATCGCTAGCAAAGTCGGCTGTACAACTGGGGCGAGTGCTAGGAAGTCTCTCTCTAGACCTGCTGTGTGGCGGCGCTCGGTCTGCAATCACTGATAATGGCGACACGCGGGTCCGACGTATACTACCGGACCGCGGCCGATTTAAAGGCTACCGCCTAGCAAGTGTGGTGTCTGGATGTGACACCACATTCCTCCCCCGCAAATCGGCGTACGGTTGTATTATAAGGCTTCCGCCCGCCATGGGGAGGACCGCATGTTGACGTATGTGACGAGGTGGGGAGCCTGACAACAGGCGAGGCTGTGCCACCCGCACCCTGCCATTCGGACCGTGGGGAGCTAGGAGACGCCTGAAAACCTGCTCCAGGGTGCACGCCAACATGCGGTGTATGCGCCCGTAGAGAGACAGGAGGGGCCGAAGGGTCGAAGACGACATATGGAGCAAAAGCAGGTGTCTCTCGCTGCACAGAAACCTGAAGCGGCGGATGTAGCAAAGACAACAAGGTTCGATGAGGACGACCGTGGAGCAACTCAGCCGGCGAGCGACCATCTCGGGGCTGAGAGCGATACGAGGACAAAAAGAGTAATAACGCGTCCTCCCGAGAATGCGACTCTTCCAACTTCAACATCTGTGACTTGAAAGTCCTGACCAATCGTTCAGCGGCACCGTTTGACTGTGGCAAAAACGGCGCTGACGTCACATGTTGAATACCATTGGACCATTGGCCCTGCAGAATGATTGAAATTCTGCTGACATGAATTGTGGGCCATTGTCGGAAACAATAGTCTGTGGAAGACCTTCAATGCAAAAGATAGCGGATAACGCTTGGATGGTGGCAGAAGACGTCGTGGAAGACATCCGGACAACAAAAGGAAAATTACTGAATGAATCTACGACAACCAACCATCGATCATTCCAAAATGGACCAGCAGAATCGATGTGTTAGCGTTGTCAAGGGGAAGTGGCTTTTGGCCATGGAAAGAATTTCCGCGGCGGTGCTGTCTGTTGTTCAGCACATACCATGCAAGAAGAGCACATATTCGTAATCGCGGCATCGATTCCGAACCAAGTACAGTGCTGGCGAGCAAGTTGTTTCGTTCTTATTATACCCCAATGTCCTTGGTGGAGAAGATGTATGACTGAGGACTGTAAAGAACGTGGTACGACGACCCTGGACTGATCATTATCAGAACGCAACAGCAAAACACCACATCGTACAAAAAGTCTCTCCTTGTGAGCAAAAAATCGGTATACCAACGGGTCCCCGATCCGTGACTTTGACAACGGCCATTGCGTAGCAACAAAACGCAGAACGGCAGCAAGGACAGGGTCGGCAGCTGTGGCTGTAGCTACACGACGAAAATCAATCGGAAACGATTCGACCACATCATCGGTTTCCGCATCAATGAACATGCAAGCAAGTTCGGAGGAATCGAATGCCCTATCCTCAGCAACAGGCAAGCGGGACAACGCATCGGTGTTTCCGTGCTTAGCAGTGGACCGATACAAGACATCGTAGCGGTACTGCGAGAGGAAAATAGACCAGCGAATGAATTTCTGCGCTGTACGTGGAGGTACAGGATTGGTCGGATGAAAAAGCGATGTCAAAGGTTTGTGGTCTGTGATTATGGTAAAGTGACTACCAAACAAGAAATTATGAAACTTTGTAACACCAAATACGAGAGCCAATGCTTTTTTCTCGATCTGTGAATAATTTCTTTGCGCAGACGATACCAATTTGGACGCAAAGGCAATAGGGCGATCGTGCGATCCATCTTTGTGCGCAAGCACAGCACCGATCCCAAAATCCGATGCATCCACCATCAACAAAAAGGGCTTCTGGAGATCGAATGGCGTGAGGCAAGTATTGGAAAGCAACAAAGATTTCAATTGGCGAAAGACGCGTTCGCATTCCGTCGTCCAGACGAACGGAACACCCTTACGGCGTAAGCGATGAAGCGGAGCTGAAATGGAAGAGGCATGCGGCATATATTTGTAATAATAGTTGATTTTTCCCAGTACACTCTGTAGCTGCTTCAAATTCTGCGTCGGCGGCAAGTCTTGTATGCCACGCAGGTGCGTTGGACTGGGATGTATGCCGTGGGCATTGATTACATGTCCCAAGTATGGCAAGTCCCGAGCAAAAAACACTCATTTGTCCTTCCGCAAGCGAAGACCATTTTGTCTCAAGACCTGAAATAATGTTCTGAGATTGGCCAAATGTTCTTCTTCCATCTTTCCGGAGATCACAATATCGTCCAGATAATTTGCTGCAGTAGGGACCGACGCACAAACAGTTTGTAGATATTGCTGAAACAATGCATGGACGGATGCACACTCGAATGGCAGTCGTTTGAGTCGATACAAACCAAGATGCGTGTTAACCACCAAAACGCGCTGGGATTCTTCGTCCACCGGTATTTGAAAGTACGCATTTGCGAGGTCCAGCTTCGAAAAATATTTACCCGGGCACAGTTTGTCAAAAAGATCTTCCGGGCGGGGTAAAGGCAAAGTTGCAATCACTAGTTGTGGATTCACTGTTGCCTTGAAGTCCACACAAAGTCTCAATTTTCCGGAAGGTTTTGGCAAAATTACTAAGGGTGATGCCCAGAGAGAAGCCTGCACACGTTCAATTACACCTTGTGATTCCAAATCGTGTAATGTCTTTGCGACCTCATCACGCAATTCGTGGGGAACATTGCGCGCTCTGAAAAATTTCGGTTGCGCGTTGACTTACAGTTCCAAATGTGCTTTATAGTTCTTAGCGCAACCGAGGTCCTGTGCAAAAATGTCTGCAAATTCTTCACATGGGCGAGAAACACTGTCTGAAGGCACAGTCTGGTTCACTGAGATGACCTGATTTACTATAGACAAGTTAAACAACTGAAGTAAATCTAATCCAAACAAGTTCACCGCAGAAGAAGAACGAAGGACGTAAAATGACGCAAGTTTTGTTTGTCCTTTGTATGTTGCAAGAAGGCTGCACTGTCCTAACACAGGGATACGTGGCCCTGAATAGCTTGTTAACTGAACATTTGCGGCACGCAACGGAGGTGTGCCCAGCAGTTTGTAAGTGTCTTGATTGATCAGTGAAACTGCAGCTCCTGTATCGAGCTGGAATGGTAGCACTCTGCCGATAATGTCCAAGTCTACAAAAAGTTTATTGTCTTGCTGACGACAAGAGCGACTGTCTCGCGCAACGTGAACTGACACTGGTACATAATCACTTGCGACTTGACGGGGGTTCCGGCGATGTCGACGCACACTATTTTTGGGACGAACACAGTCACTGTTAGAGAGAGTGGCACTGGGCGGAGTGGAATGAACTACATGAATTTCCATGGGCGAAGATTCGCGAGCCTGGGTATCTTTGGTTCGATTCCGTATCCAGCGCGAAGCAAAGGGCCTGGAACGGTTTCGAGCTTCCGATCTGAGTTTTTTCTGGCAAACACTCTGAACATGTCCTTTTTTATTACAATAAAAGCAAACAGCTTGGCGTGACGGGCAATTCTCACGTGAATGTTTAGTAGCACACCTCGAGCATGATTTGATCACTGCATTTGCTTGCCTGCGCGGCACACGTGGAAGAGAGCCTGGCGGCAGCGGCTTGGCCGCGCGCGAGGGCTGTTTACTGCTCCGTGCTGCTCGCCCGGTGGGGCCGGTTAACCTGACACACTACTGGCGAAGTTTCAAGTGATTCCTGAGCAACGTCAAGTGTGTCCTGCCGATCCAATATGTCCATAACTTGTTGAAGGGAGGGACTGACTAGTTTCAAAATCTGTTCCCTTATACGAACATCACAAACGTTCTGTGCAATTGCATCACGTACCATAGTATCTGAATAAGGGAGTCCACATTGACACTCAAAAGCACAATCCCTAGTAAAGCCTTGCAAGGTTGTAACCCACTCCCGATTAGTCTGACCTGTCGTACGTTTTGTACGAAAGAAGGTATACATTTTCGCAACTACATTGACTGATTCTTTGAAATATGCATCTAATGCAGACAAAATTTCTTCGTAGGACAGAGTTGCTACGTCGCGTCGGGGAAATAATTTGACTAGCACACGGTACGTGGTCACACCTACGGAAGAAAGGAGAAAAGACTGCCGCTCGTTACCTTGAATTCTGTAGGCGGCGAGATGGAATACAAATTGGCGTGACCACTCCGTCCAGCTTTCCAGTGCAGCATCAAAAGGTCGAAAAGTGGGTGCAACAGCGTGTTGTGGCTGCGTTAGCGGTGAAGCCTCTTCTGTCGCATCGTTTCGCATCGCACGTTGACCCTGGACGAGCTGTCCAAGGGCATCCAGTAATGCCTGCGTCTGCTGATACTGTAAGCGATAAAATTCGGACAGTACATCTGGAGATTGTGGCGAAGCCATTACACAAGTAAATCAGGGCAATTTAGATAAGAACACTTTTACTCTCGTCGCCAATGTTGTGGTTGGCAGGAGACCCAACACATTGTAGCTGAAGGAGGCCGAAATGCACGCGTTTTAGCTCACGCAGGCTGGCGTGAGTTCTGGAACATGACAAGGGAATTAGAATTGAGAAAAACTGACGTAGCTGGTGGAATACTTAACTTTAATCCATTAATGGAGAACGTCGCTCTTTATGGTACATGATTCACAATATAAATAATGCGGATACTGGCACCATGCTAGGTCGTAGCAAGTAACGTAGCTGAAGGCTATGCTAACGATCGTCTCGGCAAATGAGAGCGTACAAGTCAGTGAACCATCGGCTGTACAACTGGGGCGAGTGCTAGGAAGTCTCTCTCTAGACCTGCCGTGTGGCGGCGCTCAGTCTGCAATCACTGATAGTGGCGACATGCGGGTCCGACGTATACTACCGGACCGCGGCCGATTTAAAGGCTACCACTTAGCAGGTGTGGTGTCTGGCGGTGACACCACAACATCTATGGTCATCAGTCCCATAGAACTTAGAACTACTTAAACCTAACATACCTAACGACATCACACAACACCCAGTCATCACGAGGCAGAGAAAATCCCTGACCCCACCGGGAATCGATGCCGGGAACCCGGTCGCGGGAAGCGACGTGCGGAGATGGTGTTGTCATGCATTGAAGTACACACGTGCACATCGTCACCCTCACCAGTTAACATTAATTGGTATGTGAATTTCTGCTTCCTTGCTGGTAATATTGAAGCACACTACACTATTCTATGACACTCTAATAACAGATCGGGGCAATTTAGACTGATGTTATTGTACATCCTGTACTAGTTCTTCTACATTGCGTTGTGGTCTTACATTCTTGCTTCTCACATTTAAGACACATAAGAATTTCGTGTGTGCGCTGCTTATTCTGACCTTATCAATTCGGGCCGAGCAACATGTATATTCATACACAGAACAGCCTATTTTTGATATCACGCAGCGAAATAAAATCTATTTTCATTTTCTGATTTGTTTTCCAGAGATTCGCTTTGGTAAACTATTAACTCCATATTAACTCCATTATACTCTCTTAAATTTTCTATAGTCTCAATGGTTTGAAAACGGCGGAATATGATAACCAAAATATTTAAAATTTATCTCTCTTAGAATTTTGTTTTTAAATGAAATCTGTATTCTTGAAACATTTATTGTTCAAATACTAACATTGTCTAAGTGTCCGGAATTTTCGTTTGTACTTTTTGAGGATAATTTGACACTTGTAGTCTAATATTTCTCTACACATCACATAAATCATGTAGCTCACCCTGTCGTACACACCTTAACCAAAATACATACAAGCACAAGGCGTTAATAATTCTGTCTTGGTAATATTGCCCATGAAAAAACAAAAAATAGTTAGTACCTCGGGTTCCATCGCATGGTTTAGCAATATTTTTCCTTGTAGAAACATTTAAGCCGGTACGAGAAATACCTCTCCCAGAATTTTCCTTGCTTACTGTCAAATACACTTTGAGATCTCTAGGATTTAGCTGAAAAGAGCCGTGTCTTGCAATGTCCCGAAACTGAAAACAGTTGTCATGTGAATTAGTTCAACAAATTAAAAATGTTGCCACAAAAAGTAAATTGAGAACTTACGAATTTACTAATTAAGAACAACGTTTAAAAAGGCAAGACGACCGTTCTACGAGAACATCATCAGCATCTATAATGACTTCTCACGGATAAAAACAAAAAACTGCTGAAATCGAGATTTGTAGAGTAAGAGACCAACGAAAGGTGTACGTTGCTCAAGACAAAATAAATGTCAGCGATGGTCTCAGTAGGTTGGCGAGAATCAACCCAGTTTTTATGGTGGTAAAGGGACCCAGGGAATGGGAAGGTTTCTTTTAGCAGAAGAGTACTGAGTGATGATCTCTAGAGTTTCTGGAAAGATGTCAAAGTCGGACACGACCAGGATCTGGACATTGAAGATGATATTCATTGACAATCGTCTACCAAGCCTCCATTCCAGAAACTAAAGAACTGAGTGACAGTCGATTTTGGTACTCTTGCTCCCAACTTGTTACACACATTATTTTTGACTTTGTGCCCAATCTTTACGGTTACTGTCGAGCTGTTTCGGAGTTGAGCACAAGTTCAGTCTACCCTGTTAAAAACAGGCGATCATTCAAGTGAAGTACGTGAACTATCGACGAATCATATCGGCCTCAAAGGTAATTACTTTGTGTTGTGTCTTGTAATGATCTCTCCATATGGGACCAGGATATACCATTAACGAAGCGAAATTTTCTGAAAATTTGGAGCGTGTATGATAATCACAGTGTAAAATTAGTGAACACTAATGTTACTTTTGAAGACAGTCAAGTCTTGCCGTTACGTTTCAAAGGAAACCACGCCAAGTTAAAATTACCACAACATTAACCCAGACAGAAGATAGCAGTTCTGTGGAGGTGACAGAACTAATTAGGTTCTGTGGGACGAGTTTTTTTTACTACAACCTTCGTATTCGTGTGGTAATTAGTTTGCTCCGTGATTTAATATGTACTATACATTTCATTCACTCTATGTGTTCTGTCAATCATTTACGGGTGATGTCAATGAAAACCGTCGGTGTTTCGGTAGGTGCACATCCTGTCATTTTGAAGTCAAAACGGCAGGGTAGGCATCTTTCAGCAGTTGTCGACGTTATTTTAACATTGTATATGGCGGGAGAAATTCACGTCCCAAACTAAATAACAGCTTAGGGACCAACATTGTACATTTCTGTGCCACATGTTCTCTTCAGATGAAAGTCTGGATTGAATTTGGTCTCCACGCAAATGTGTCCTATTCATCTGTCTTCATCTCTGAATTACTACAACCTTAAAATTTTGAACTTGTTGACTGTAGTAGTAGTAGTAGTAGAGGGGTTTTGGGCGCACGACAGCAAGGTCTTCAGCGCCCGTTCAGGAACTTAGTGAGACGGGTGTCAAGAGAAATCTCAGAACAGGAGTATAAAACGAAACATAAAACATTGGTAACAATCGTTGAAAATCATGTGCTTACCCACACAAAAGCGTGGGATGAAGGAGAGCGTCAGCAGTAAAACATGGACAACACAGGTAGAAAATTATAGAGGAAGTTAAAACAGTCTAGCAGATGGAAGTGGCTGGCTGACCGCAAGGAAAAAAGGGGAGGAGTCAACCACTCTGCAAGACACTAAAACCTCCAGCCTAAAAGTTTAGGCCAGAGTCCAGACACATCACAAAACTTAAAAACCCTAGACACACACGTCTCATCATTAGCTAAATCAGAAGGCAGATCCCCATCAACTTGTGCTTCTGCCCGTGCATCACGGTATAAAATGCAGTCTGTTAAAATGTGCCGGACAGACATGTGCACACCACAAGCGTCACAAAACGGAGGATCCTTCCACCGTAATAAAAGGCTATGTGTGAGAGGACAGTGCCCGATCCGGAGACGTGTGAGGGCCACCTCCTCCCGCCTGAGCAACAGGCAGGAGGAACGCCACGGCCGATTGGTTGACTTAATCAACCGCAGTTTATTGGCCGTCACCGCCAGCCATTCGTCCTCCCACAAATCCATGCACTTCCTGTGGAGTGCAGCAATGACTGACTGCAAGGGAATAGGACACTGGATCACATCCTGCTCTCTGCAGGCCTCCTTGGCAGCCCGATCGGCCTGTTCATTGCCCCATATGCCGACATGACCAGGCACCCAGCAGAAGGATACTTCTGTACCCGCCGTTGGAGCAAGTACAGTTGCTTATGTATCAGCTGGATCATCTCCTCAGTCGGGTACAGGTTATGCAGTGAATGTAAGGCACTAAGAGAATCGGAGCAGAGAAGAAATCGATCGCCCCGAACACGATTCATCTGCTCCAGTGCCTTCAGGATCGCGTGGAGCTCCGCTGCGAAAACGGTATATTCAGCAGGGAGGCGCATACGGGTAACTTTATCAGGGACAGCCAACGAAATTCTCCTGTTTGGAGCCATCAGTGTACACAACAGTGAAACCGTGATGCACATCTAAAATGTTAAAAAAAAGAGAGATTGGAATGTAAAATCTGGTGTGCGATCTTTCTTAAAATTAGTCAATTCTAAGATAAGTTTGGGTCTCCGGAGGAGCCAAGGTGGAGATCTGCTCCAACCGCGACGCAAAACACGAAGAGCAGCCATAGACATCGCAGCGAGGCAATCCTGTGTGCGAATCCCATAGGGCTGCGTCGCACGTTGCCGGTTATGAAATAACTGTGCCAGAGGGGGCTGAGCAACGGTATGGTATGCAGGGGTGTATGGTGTGGACAAAGTTTTATACGCCTGGCGCATTGTAAGTAGCCGTCGCCGCATAGGAAGTGGCAGTTCACCAGCCTCTGCACAGAGGCTTGGTATGGGGCTAGCTCGGAATGCCCCAGTGGCCAACCGAAGCCCTTCATGGTGCACAACGTCCAACATCTTTAAGTAAGAAGGCCTCGCAGACCCATACACCGTGCACCCATAATCGAGCCGAGATCGCACAAACGCCCTGTAAAACTGGAGCAGATAAGTCCTGTCAGCTCCCCATGTACTGTAGCTAAGACATTTTAAAATACTTAAAGCCTTAAGTGGCCGCCGTTTCAGGTCTGTAAGATGAGGTAACCACGTGAGCTTCGAGTAAAAAATTAGCCCCAGAAACCTCACCGTGTCTTTAAAAGTAAGAATAGTGTCCCTCATTCGCAACTCAGGAAAGGTTAAAATCGAACGAGAACGGTTAAAAAGAACACATACAGACTTCTTGGTGGAAACTTAAAACCACTCTTCCGCGCCCAGTCATCCAAACGTCTAATCGTAAGTTGCAACTGACGAGTTGTCGTTGCAAGTCTTGAAGAAGAGAAAAACAAAGAGAAACCATCCACAAACAAAGAACACTGGACAGGACTTTTCACTATGGACGTAATGCTATTAAAAGCGATGGCAAAGAGAGTCACACTTAAAACGCTACCCTGAGGGACACCGTTCTCCTGCTCAAAGCGATCAGACACGACGTCACTAATTCGATATCTAAAATATCGTGGCGAGAGGAAACACTGAATAAAAAGAGGAAGACAACCACGAAAACCCCATTCGCGAAGTTGCTCCAGGATGAGACACCTCCAAGTGGTATCGTAGGCCTTCTCAATGTCGAAAAAGACATCTAGAAGATGATGACGGCGTAGGAAAGCTTGTTGTGTAGACGCCTCTTGTTGACTGTTGACAAGTCTTCTTTGCCCTTGGGACCATGTCAAGGGCGTGGCGAGACGGGTCCCCGCTAAGGGGGCAGGCTTGGAGAGGACACAAAAACTGACCGCAAGAAGACTCACGTTTAAGAACTGACCTGGGAAGGTACATTAGTTCTTCTACCTCTCGTAGTCCTGTGTTTTACGTCGAAGAAGAAACCTCTCCCTCGTCCTCGACTGTAACGCACGCTGTTGTCGAAGTGCCCTTTCCGCAGTGTCATTTCATCCACATAATATCCTACGGGAACGACTCCTACCGAACAGTTGCCTATCCATAAAGTGGTTTACATGACAACGTGTACATGGTTCACAGAGCCGCCGTCTACACATCCCACTCACGTTCAGCGATTGAGTTCTTGCTGATTCTTAGGTACAGTATTGTAGGATCTCAACGCACATCGATTGGATGTTGTCACAAATATGCTGCTTGACCGAAGACTTAAGATTTATGTTGGTATCTAACGATTTAAAACCAGGCCACGTAGCTGGTGTGCTTCTATTTAGGAAAATGGAATAGAAAACTGATGACTCATATATCACAATCTTTTGTCTGACTTTAATCCCGTGTCAGGAAACGGCCTAAATGAAAAGTCTGTATGTAACTCCGAAACATGTGCAGGCAGCTGATATTGATGACACGTACAGTAGAGACACTGATGCACAGGGTTGACGTAGAGGCATTCAAAGGCCATGTGACAAAGTCGATGAAGAACGTTGGCAAAGATTCCCATTCTGGACGTTCTAAAGGATTTGGTTTTCAAAATATGGGTTGATTTATGCTTATCCAAACAGAAATAGCTTTGGGTATATATGTCACAAAGCTAATGACTGTCGCATCTTGTGAATACAGAAACGTTAAATTAAATTTTATGTAAAAATACTTACTGTCAAGGGTGAGTGAAAGCAAGGTGTTCACAGAATACGACCAAGCTGCTGAAACTGACTTCAGAGACGTGATCAAGTACTTTGCTACACTCAAAGCCAGGGGGCACGCGGTATAGTTATAGTAAAGCACAGTTCCTGGAAATCAATATTCTCTCATTAATTATAGGTCCCTTTCTTCTACTTCTATGCAGTAATTTATGAGGAATCAATAAAATCTTATCTTCATTACACATCATACTAAACTCAAAGTACCATAACTCCCATAAACAAGAGAATAGTGTGTTTCTTTTACTTTAAATTTTTATAGGCATTTTCTTCAATTTGTGATTTTTACTTCAGTGATAGTTTTTCTTTGTTGCGTGGAATATTTTATATCAATAGAGATCGTATAAGTCAAATCGTCCTACATCGCATGTTTACGCTGATTGCAAGTAACCTGGTTGTTCTTACACTTTCTTGTTTCTAACTGTAAGTACAAGACGACAGATGGTCTTTTAAGACAACCGATTAAGTTTTCATTGCTCCTCCAGAGCGTCTGTGGTGAATATTTCATCCTTGCAAGATGTGACCGATGTAGCTAGCTAAAAAAGTGCAAAGTATTAACTTAGAGACATTGCCGACATGTACTGCTGGCAACAATCTCTCGTATTTTCAGAAAAAGGGATATGTTTCGATACACAATAACGTTTTAGAATAATCTCATTTCGCAATGAATATTAAGTGTATGATACCGGCCGAAACGTGGAAGTATGTTTCACTATCCAGGCGGATACAAAAGAGGGTTTGCCAAACTACTCATATTTAGTCTTTCATTTCAACAATGGTTTTTCGTGTTAATGTCTGCCGTGATTACTTTGAAAACAAACGTGGTAGTAACTGTTGTCACTAATCTGTACTACTTTTGTACAGCTATGTATTTCTATGAAAAAAAAAAGTTAAACGCTATTACGTGAAAAAGCTTCAACAGTTTGTTTCTGCTTAGAGCAGACAGGAAAATAGAATTACTAGAGGAACGCAGCGTTACGTCCGTGTAGCGTCCTGCCTATTCGAAGCGATAAAGAGCGAATAGAGGCGCGTACCAGTAATCGGATTACGTACCCACGCGGCCGCGTCCAGTGTTTCCACTGCTGTTCGTCTCCACACCACCAGCCGCCCCCCCCCCCCCTACCCGTCGTTGCCCTCCATCCACTGCCCTAAGCCGCTATAGGCCTTCCTCCATCTTTGGGTTTTGTGAGCAATGTCGTGCTTTTCCAGGATACATCTAACACTTTTCCTGCAACTGAATTTTGCGGAATGACAAAGCTTTCCGATCTGTTCACATACACTATGACGCCAGATCGTCGTTCTCGCAGACTGCCAGAGATTTGCCAAAAAATACATGAGTTACGTATTCCAGTTCTACGCATCACACGAATCAGAGAGCCTCCCGTAACGGTCCAGAGGATTTTTTTTTTTTTACCGTTCCAAGTACCGCTGATCATTCGCGGATCTGCATCGAAAAACTCAAAGGAATGGAACTCCCATCAAATAAGCAGAACACTGCGGAAAGTATTTCCTATCTTGATTACGTTATGTAATAATTTATAAACCAGAATTAAAAAATCTGTACACCTGAAAACAGAAAAGAAAATGTAATCACACTCTGTGAAATGAAATGAAATGAGATATCAGCAGCTGGGCCTAGCACTACGTGTTGAAACGTATGGTCTTTACAACCTGTGTGCGTAGATAAAGCATCTGAGCTTAGTGTGCTGGAGTTTTGTTTCGTCAATGGTGTTTTGCCAGGAATTATTTCTAAACTTAACTATAACTACTAAATGCTGTGGGCTCCACATCACATAGCAATAATATAACTTAGTTCCAATTTTACAAGACAATGCTAGTGTGTATGATAATTACCCATTCCCATTTTCCATACAACTCTTGGAAATTTCTGCAGCGTTATTCTATACAGGGTGCTCTTTTTTCTCCACCATGTACACACCCTAGGTACTGATCGATGAGAGGAAACGGAACAGAAAACGTCTAATGAACATATATCCGGAAATACATGGTTTATATTCTAGAAACCATTTATTCAATCATACGTTGTTACAGATACTGCGGTCTAATAAGCGCTGTACCATGTAGCCAGAGTTACAGAATGCATCGTTCCCTCCTATAGGATAGTACTGTTTCTCATACGTCATATTCTAGTGCCCTCTTCTGCCATAGTAACTGGTAATGTTGTGTCCGATTCACTTCTCTTACTGACTCACCTTGTAGTGGATGTGATTCAGCATTGCACACAATGGTTCAATATTCGAATCGAGAGTTTGCCCATATGGTTACGGAAAGGAAAATGGCAACGGGCGGCGGGCAGCACGGTTTTATCAGGAGGCCTACCTCGCCGACAACAACCTCACCATTCGATGTTTGCGACAGTGTCCCGCCGTTTGTCTGAGGCATAGTCGTTTCAGAAAGCAGAAAATCATGAAAGACATACCCGAAATGTTCGGACAGCCGGCTTGGATTAATGTGATTAAGACTGTGGAAGGCAACGGACAAGTCAGTGCCAGCATTTGGCCCGCCAGTAAAACGTAAGTCAGATGACCATGCGAAACATTCTCCATGACAACTGTTACAAAACTTATCACTTACAGCGTGTGCATGATTTACCAGCGACAGAGTGTCCACAGCAGAAGTAGTTTCGTCACTGATTTCTTCAGCATGCAACAACGATTCCGGGATTTGTGTCATCAAACCTATTCACAGATAATATGTTCAACTTTAGTAACAGTAATTTATGGGATAGTATGCAGAATACCCATGATATGGTGACAGCGAATCATCAACATCGGTGAAGCCGGAATGTGTGGGCCGCGATAATTGACGACCGTATTTTGGGGCCAGTCTTCCATCCATGTTGCCTAATAGTTCGGAACTGTCGGCGTTTCTTGCGGGTGGCTGTTACATGATGGTGCTTCAGCACACTTGGCTGTTATCGACCGGACCCATTTGAATCGTGTCTCCCCTGATCGATGAATCAGACGAGGGGTCACTTTGCATTGTCTGCTCGTTCACCATGCCTCAAGTTCGCGATTTCTGGTTATGAGGCCACCTCAGTAGTTTCGTGTATGCCGAGCGCACTCCATATGTCGAGGCACCGGAGCAGCGGATTCGTGTTCCCCTTGACACTATTCGGATGCAGCCTGGCTGATGTGAACGTGTGAGACGGAAGATGCAATGGCGCATACACGCTGCCATTGAGGCGCATGGAAAACATTTTCAGCACATAATGTAACGGTGGCTGCATGCTGCAGCGTAAATTAGATCGTGGTTTCTCTAACTATTGTGATTGAATAAATGGTGTCTAGAATGGAAACCATGCACTTCTAGACAAACGTTGATCACAACTTTTTGTTTCTCTCACCGATCAGATCCTAGAGTTTGTACATGCTGGAAAAAATCACTCAGCATATTGAACTTGAGGTTAGTAAGTATACAGGGTGAGTCACCTAACGTTACCGCTGGATATATTTCGTAAACCACATCAAATACTGACGAACCGATTCCACAGACCGAACGTGAGGAGAGGGACTAGTGTAATTGTTTGATACAAACCATACAAAAATGCACGGAAGTATGTTTTTTAACACAAACATACGTTTTTTTAATGGAACCCCGTTAGTTTTGTTAGCACATCTGAACATATAAACAAATACGTAGTCAGTGCCGTTTGTTGTATTGTAAAATGTTAATTACATCCGGTGATATTGTAACCTAAAGTTGACGCTTGAAACCTCCGACGATCAGTTGCGTGCTGTAACAAACACGGGCCACGGTCGGCGAGCAGCATTTGCAGGGACATGTTTACGATGACGACCGTGTTTACGAGTATGGCTGTAGAGCACTGTTGTGGTTTGGTCTAGCTGTCGCAGTGTCCGCATGTAGCGCTTGCTGCTATTGTTATTCTGCATTCGTCTCCGCACGCAGACCAACTGTAGTACACCGTGTTACCAGACGTCTGTGATAGTGTAGTGATGTAGGAACTGTGACCATGGTGTATTCGAACTCTGAAAAGGCGGAGATGATACTCATCTATTTCGAGTGTCGACGAAATGCAACTGAAGCCTGCAGGGTGTATGCAGAACGGTACCCGGACAGAGAGCATCCTACGTGCCGCACATTGCAAAACATCTACCGCCAACTGTATGCAACAGGTATGGCCGTAGCACGCAAACGGTTGCTTAACAGGCCCGTCACAGGAGAAGCGGGTGCAGTTGGTGTGTTAGCTGCTGTTGCCATGAACACACACATGAGTACACGGGACATTGCGAGAGACGGTGGACTGAGTCAAAGTAGTGTCATGCGCATACTGCATCGTCACCGCTTTCACCCGTTTCATGTGCCGCTACATCAGCAATTACATGGTGATGACTTTAATCATCAAGTACAATTCTGCCAATGGGCATTAACAGAGAATTCGTTGCAGTTCTACCTGTTTACCGATGAAGCGGGTTTCACAAACTTAGGGAAGATGCATTACTGGTCCGTGGACAATCCCCGCTGGCTCAGACAGGTAGAGCGACATCGATCGTGGACTGTAAATGTATGGGCGGAATCATTGGCGACCACCTCATTGGTCCTCACCTCATTGCTGGGGCCCAGACAGCTGCAACATACATCGCGTTTCTAGAGAGTGATCTGCCAACGTTGCTCGAAAATGTCCCACTGGAAACGCGTCGACGTATGTGGTATCAGCACGATGGTGCACCTGCACATTCCGCAATTAACACTAGGCTGACCCTTGACAGGATATTCGACGGACGTTTCATAGGATGTGGAGGACGCGTGAATTGGCCAGCCCGTTCTCCTGTTGTTAAACCTCTGGACTTTTCTGTGGGGTACGTTAAAGAAGAATGTGTACCGTGATGTGCCTACAACCCTAGAGGACATGAAACAACGTATTGTGACAGCCTGCGGCGACATTACACCAGATGTACTGCGGCGTGTGCGACATTCATTACGCTAGAGATTGCAATTGTGTGCAGCAAATGATGGCCACCACATTGAACATCTTTTGGCCTGACATGTCGGGACACACTCTATTCCACTCCGTAATTGAAAACAGAAACCACGTGTGTACGTGTACCTCACCCCTCATGGTAAGGTGCATGTGCGTCAGTGGAAAAGACCAATAAAAAAGTGTTAGCATGTGGACGTAATGTGCTCTTCCAGTCTCTTCTGTACCTAAGGTCCATCACCGTTCCCTTTGGATGCCTACGCAATTCGGTGCTCTCCGATACACACGATCGAACAGTGGAGGAGTGGTACTCAAGCGTCAACTTTAGGTTACAATTACTCCGGATGTAATTAACATTTTACAATGCAACAAACGGCACTGATTACGTATTTGTCTATATGTTCAGATGTGCTAACAAAACTAACGGGGTTTCATTTAAAAAAAAACGTAGGTTTGTGTTAAAAAACATATTTCCGTGCATTTGTGTATGGTTTGTGTTAACCAATTACACTAGCCCCTCTCCTCACGTTCGGTCTGTGGAATCGATTCGCCATTAATTGATGTGGTTTACGAAATATATCCAGCGGTAATGTTAGGTGACTCACCCTGTATAGATTTTTAGAAGATTTATGGAACTCTGACTTTTATTTTGGAAGACTTTGATAACAACCAAAGTTAAACTTTCATTTCCTTTCAAACAGCATGTATAAATTAGCTTTAGAATCCCTACAGAAATCCTTCAGGTTTTCTCTAGGAAAGATGTAATAAGACACCCTGAATCTTAATTATGGTGATTTAATGTGATCTGGATTCATCACACAGACTTATAATGATATGTGAAAATCCAATTGGGACACATCGTTAGTAAAATATCCAATAACATATTCAAAGTGATACGCATTTATAATTGAGTACATGATACACTGCAATTTCTGTTATATCATAATTATTTATTCGTCTTCTCTTGTTTCTTTTATATTAATCATTAAGTAATTTGATTAACTGCAGCAGGGAAAGTTTATCATTTCCGAAACTGCATGTAGATATGTTTCTCTTTAGTAAGCTCAGTAGTTTACATTACAGGAAGGCAGGAAGTTGTTTATGTGATACATTTTTCTTTTTACGTATACAATTACACAGAATTATGATGAATAAGTATCCAGAATACATTTCCAACATCATAGTCAGTGGTTTAAAATGTAAATAGTGCAAACTTTTATAAGCTTTAACGCTGTTTTAAGAGGTATTAATGTATAAAGCCGTAATAACCTGGAGCTGTAAGTTGTTTTTTCACAACGTTCATGTGTCTTGCAGCGGTCTCCACAATTAAATCATAAGGAATTAGATACAGCAATATTTCCTGTTTAACATAAGTATCTGACATATGCCATTCGTTTATGAAGAATATGTTGAGATGCTGAAAAATTGAAACGTAAATTCCTCACAGAAAATCAGAAACATTGTAGCAATGTAACCTAGCTGGTGACTGTTACTGATTTATACAGTATACGTTTAAAGTGAAGCGAAGCTAATTGTTGTTGAATGTACATAATTTCATAAGATTTTAAGTCTGTATCAGTAGTGTGCGAGATTGTCCAATTTATTATAACATTCTTACTGCCTTCGCGTGTTTACTATCGGTTACCAAATTTGGTATTTAGAAGCAGTACAATGTTACCCTCTGTAAGGGTGTTGTAGTTTTGACTGTGAAATGCGTAAATGGTGTAGCCTATCGAACATTTAATTAGATTTCCGTGAATACACAACAAGAAACAGATCCTGTTTAAAAACTGTTTTCGTTAATCAAATTATTCAAATGATAAAGAATATAGTCACCAGCCTAATTAGGCATAGAAATATGAAACATTTCTTTTAAAGAAAATGTAGACAGTTTCAGTGGAAAAACTCAGCCCATACTTCTTTCCTACAGAAGTGCTATGAACCTAGTCACAAACAACAACGAATGTTGTGGGTAAAAGCAGTAGCAGAAAAATATTCAAGTTCTCACAAACACAAAATATACTGTTACACTCTTCAACATTAAATATTTTGTTAAACCAGAGCAACATCGTCAACACAACAAATGCAAGTCACTGTTAAACCAGAAATCGGGCATGGGCCCTGTCTTACTTCATGAGATATTTTCTACACAGTAAATATTTACATAAAGTTCACCTGTATAGGTAATCATACTATTCTTTAAAAGCAATGAACTAAATAATTTCATAAATAAATTTATTTCTGTTAACTTTACCTTCAGCAGAAACAAAACGATAAATGGATGCTAATAAATTGATATAGCCTGTCTTAACACACACGATGAGCATAAAATTCATCATATTTTTCAAAACTAGTTAGCATTTTGTTTTATTTAATAACTTCATGTATTTTGAGCAACTTTCAATAGTGGGTGCCTTTAATCTTTACCGCAGTCATAAAGCAAACTGACACACTTTCTCAAATACTGACTCACTTTCCTGCTATTTCAATAAGATGCAAACATTATTTACCAAGAAGAACATTTCAAGATAACCTTTAATAACATTTACCTTTGAAACGAACCTCACAATGGTTTATTGCCTCTTCGTTATTACCACAGTCTTCTACTTTAACGTCAACAATCAAATAAATAATTTTGAAAGTCCAGGAACCTTTAAATTTAACTATTTCAATTACTGGGAGGCTTTCACAGAGCTACACTTACTACCTCCCTCAATGCTTGCCAAATCCACAGCAGTTTTAACTACTGTTTATCACTTAATATCAAACAACATTAATTAAATAGGTGTTGTTCTTTGAGACTTTCATTTTTTCACAACACAGACACACGGTAATCAAAAATTCAAGTGGAGAGGACCCTGAGTGGTTTTACGATTGGAAACACATCAAGTTAAGTTTATAAATTTAGTTTTGAGTTCCTTTGTATTTTAAAAAGATTGAAAGTGCTGATCCTGCACTCTACACTTCTATAATTCCTCCACTTCATCATTGTGACTGCGTAATGTCGTGGCGAGTACATTATAGTAGATTGATTTACTTTTGGAAGTGATATGCTCTGTCATATTCTTGTTAGCGACGTGCCTCCGATTTTTAAGACAATTTCCAGTAATAGAGCATAATAATTAATCCTCCCAATGCTTTTGCGTAGTGGAAACTGGCACAAAAAGCCTGTCTCGGCACCTACACCATGCACTATTTCATTACTAGCTGCCGTTCGTTAGCTAGGCTCTGACTGACTACCTTGTCCCCCTTTTCACCTGCACCAACGACATTTGGCGGGCGCTACATAATTTCCGTTCCAGAGGGGAAACTCAACGCCTTTTCATACACTAAGAACTAAGAAACCTGAGTGAGGATCAGCAGTTACAGAGTAACAAACAAACATTTTAAAGAAAACATATCATTTACTCACACCGACAGATCAACATGAAATTATTTAAACAAAACTATTCATCAGTAAAGACAACCAAAGAGATTGTGTAAGAAAGACAAAACATATCACAGCACATCACATATCATATATTACAGGGATAAAACTTCATATCAAATACAATTAATAATAAGAAGATTATTTGTCAACTTACTATAGTGTTACAAGTTTGCCACAGTTTTCGACACAGTTAAATTTAACTAACAAGGGAAATTGATTTTTATACTCTGCTTTGATTTCCGACGTATCTTTCGTCGAACTAAGACAACGAATAACGTGTGAGACTTGTAGTTTTTTGCGTCTCAGAACAATTCACCTGTTGCAACATTATGTGCGAATATGATGATATTAAATAAGTTGCACTCTTATAGTTACGTGGGAAACTCTGGATAATGAGATATTTTAGAACGTCCAGGTGTCAAGAAAACAAATACTTTGGGCAGAACATTCGCAGGATACTCAGCTAACACAAAAAGTTTCAATCCTCGTATGTGTCTCCCCAAAGTCTCACGTAGCGTAGTTTGCAGAATGAACAGGAATAAATGGAATAATACATTCTATCTTCCAGTTAACGTGCAAGTCTTTAGAGCATTTTTTGGAGCATCAAGACTGAAGCACTCGAAGCGGTCACGATTTCTCAGTCGCCGCTTGTAATGCTAGAGGTATTTGCAGTTGCGTCGGTGCAATGTTAAGCGTCAGCACTGTTAATTCTGTAGCTGAGATTCAGAGGAAACACAGATTATGTGCAAATCGAAGGTGATATACCTTATAAACGTCAGTATCTAGTTTAACATGTCTTGCTGTTATAGCAAAGCCTCAAAAACATTACGATATATTATGCTGTTTGGTGGGATGAACTCTCACAGATCTCCATATGTTTACAAAAATCTTGTTATGGTAATGCTCTATCAGAGTATTGTAGTTATTCTAATCACTATTTTGTGATATAGCTGAAAATTCACCTCATTTATGAGTAACAGAATTAGTCATGTGTTAACGCTCATTACCGTTCGTGTTCTGAGTGTGAAACATTACAAAAGGAAACCGACCGAAACAGGGAGGTTCCAACGGCCAACGCATCACATGATTAACATTTATCATTTATAGAGTAATTATTATTTGTAGTTTTTTCATTCAGTAAATACTTTTTTCCTTTATAGAGAGCACTCTATACAAATACTGTCTACAAGATTTAGAAAACTCTTTCATGGAAGCGCCAAAAACTGTTATTACGTATAGTTACTCCAACGAGTGTCTGTCAAGTGATCACCTTCAACTCGCGGATTAGCGCTACACCAAGGTGAAGGTAGGTTCCTTGACGTCAATTACAAAACTGCTTCCAATTATAGTATGCGTCTTATATACGTATACTTCCTGACAAATGATGTGACCCACCCAGAAGGGGAGCAGAACGAATAGGAACAACACTTCAAGGCTTCAGAGGATGTGTGATGTTGTTTAGTGATTATAAGTTGAAGTTAACCTTGCAAAGCCACATCGAGCCCACTTATTAGCAGAACGTTGCACCCCATCTGGTACGGTAGCGAACACTGAATGTGTTGCGATGTGTGTCATAAAACAGTTATATCCTCTCCTGAAGCAAACTGGCACACAGCTACTGTAACTTTTACTTGACGTGATCGGTACTGGCAGTGGGTTGTAGATTGTATCCGAGCTGGTCCAACGCATGGGCTATCAGAGACTAATCTGGGGATCTTGGGAATGCCTCAACATCAGACAGACATGGATACACCTGTCATGTGAAGACAAGCACTGTCCTGTAGAAAAATGCTCCACGCTACAGTCGCACAAGACGTACCAAACGAGTATGTACGATGCCTTTGACGTGACATTGTTTCGTCTCATGTCCCTCAGTCACTGCCAGCAATGACCTGAAGCCATATCGAACTGCTATCCATACCACGACACACGGAGTAACACCGCTATGCTTCTTGCAAACAGTGGAAGAACAGGAAATACCCACATGTCTCACTGACGATTGCCATCTGGTCTAGTTCAGAACCGTGATTCTTCGATGAACCCCAAGCTGTTCATTAGCAGTCCATATTTCCCAGTGACGGCACCGCTCCGAGAGCAGCAGTTTGTTTTTTGGAATTAAAGGCAACCTACAAACTGGATGATAACCACCTTAACTGCTTACTGCTAGATTCCGAGCAATGTTGCGGGATAACACAGAACTTTGCAGGGAGTCCATTGGTTGTCTAGAATGTAGGCGCAGATGTGAAGGCATTATAACGTACTTGGTGCAGAATATGGTGATACTTCGTGTGATGATCACACGTTTTCGACCGGAACCTTAACTGTCGGATCCGAAGCCACACTAGCCTGTATATTGCACGATTAGATGAGCCAGTCAAATGAGACTGATGAAGCCATTTTAAATTTCAGTTGCTGATAAAATAATCACAAACGAGTACCCATTCTGTCCCTGTCCGTCATAGTCGCCCCTCACAACCTAATGCTGTTTACGACCATTACATACTCTTTTTTTTTTTAAGTCATCAGTCTTCCGACTGGTTTGATACCGCCCCCCACAATTTCCTCATTTGTGCCAACCTCTTCATCCCAGAGTAGCATTTGCTACCTATGTCCTCAACTGTTTGCTGGATATATTCCAATATTTATCTTTCGCTATAGTTTTCGCCTTCTACAGCTGCGTCTAGCACAACTGAAGTCAGTCCCTAATGTCTTAACAGATGTCCTATAATCCTGTTCTTTCTCCTTGTCAGTGTTTTCCGCCTATTTCTTTCCTCTCCGATTCTGCGCAGAACCTCCTCATTCGTCCCCTTATCAGTCCATCTAATTTTCAACATTTCTCTGTAGTACCCACATCTCAAATGCTTCGAATCTCTTCTGTTTCAGTTTTCCCACTGTTCAGGTTTCAAACGTACCTTCTCAGAAATTTCTTCAGCGAGTTATGGCCTATTTTTGGTACCTGTAGCCTTCTCTTGATGAGGAATACCCTTTTTGCCAGTGCTACTCAGCTTTTGAAGTCCTCCTCCATCCGTCATATGTCATTTTGCTAGGTACTAGAATTTCTGAACTTCATGTACTTCTTGACCACTTATCCTACCAATTTGGTAGTCGTCACAGAGAATTGCAGCTTCACTCATTTACACGCCCGGCGATGGTGTGTATTTGTACTAACTTGATCTGACATCCGACCATATCTGCCGGGTGCTTCACTTTCTGTGTCAGGCAGTGATATATGAGATAACTGATGCACAAATATGTAAACCAAAAACAATTATTTATTTGATGTCAAGGAAACTGCCCTTAATTTGATATACTGCTACACTGCAATCCAAAGACGACCACTTGGGCGAAATTCATGGTCTGTTTGTAAATATAATTAGAGATACTGGTGGTTCCAGTGTGTCGCACATTAAATTAAATGAAACTGAGAACGCCATTTGCAGAAAATATTTTGGTTTGTACAACATTTTAAAATAGTTGATCACCGAAGGTTTCAAGCGAGTGGCTCGTACAGACTGATTATTTGCTCTCTTCAAGGAAATTTTGAAATAAACTGCTATCAGTTATAACGCAGTGTTACACAGCAGTTCAGATTGTCAATTAATTATACCCAATAAAGACCCGAATCAAGCGTTGCATTGTGATATTTTCTCGACTGCGGCGTACGGTATGTGACCAACGATTTCTCCCAATTTAATGTTACTGAGATGTACAGTTGATCCTCAACTCCGATATGCCGAATCACTTTTGAATCCCATTTAATCTCCATAGAAGCTGAGTTTGAAAACTCCGTTTTTAGAGGGTCTGTATGACACGCTAAGAATATTTCCTGTAAATGCCATGGCTTAGGTTGGAAGATATTTAGTATGTTGTCCTATGTCAGATTCCCCTAAATTAGAGTAAAACACTATTCATTAAGAGGGGAATTGGACACATTTCTTTTCCTGCCCCTCTCTTTCGCATGTCTTAACTCATAGTGACTGCTGGATCAGAATGATGTCTGCTCTTTACAAGCGTCACAAATATACAATTCAGGTGAGAGCAACTTATGATCTCTTTAGTTGGGGATGCACACCAGACCCTAACCTTTACTGGAATCGGTGAAATGCCGCGATTAATGAGAATAATGGGCATGGGGCACTACATTCGTAGTGTGTTAAGAATCTGGGTCCGACGGGAAGAGATGGCTTAGTGGTCATTCTGATTTCCCTTCAAACGAATCATTCTTCCTCCTGTTACTTAAGATTTCCATGGAGGGGTCTATAATAAATTTGTCATAGTAATCTGTTCTTGTGGAGCCTTAATAAAAGATAGATAGAGAGAGAGAGAGAGAGGAAGAGAAGTGGTCAGAGCATCTGCCTAATAAGCAGGAGACCCGGGTTCGAATCGCAGTCAGACACAAATTTTCAGCTTTCCCGGTTAATTAAATTCAATATCATATCGCACCTAGTTTCTGTAATTCTTTTGCGTATTAATTCATAGTGGCTCCAGGGTCAAACTGATGTCTGCTCTTTCGGACGTATACGAAAGAACAGACACCGCAAACAATAGTCCTGTCCACATTGCGTAAATCGCTTTCCAATCAGTGACAGTGCTGAAGATTCTTGGCGTGAGTCTCCGGTTGTTCGTCCTAACTGCAGGACTATAGAAGATTAGTTTCCTGGTCCTCAAAGTTATTGTAATACAGTCTACGTATGGATAGTTTCCGTTTTGTGTCAGATTACGTGCTCTCCGTTTTATTTGATACAACCCGTAAATTTTTTCCCAATCTTGAAGTGCTTCATTGCAATTTCCCTTTCTGGCCCAGTTCTGTTATTATGAAGTACACAGTACTGAAGACGTCTCTACGGTACTATAGTGTCGTGGTTTTAAGTTGAGAGGGGGGAGGGGAGGGGGAAGGGATTTAAATTTATAAATATTATTACAAAGTGGGTAGCCATTCTCCATTTTGGTCCGTCTACTCTTCATGCAAGGTCTTGACTGGATTTCGGCGTTATTTATTCTCAGAAATAATTGAAGAAGTCTTGTATACTAACCCGTACGTTAACGAGATTGTGTCAGGTTCATATCTTATATCTGTGATTGTCTCCACAAAATTTGATAGGTGTTAATTCTTCAACACGGAGCTAAAACTTGACCTTTCCGAAGATTATCATTTTATTCATCATCCAGTGGAAGTCATCCTGGGTTTAGAGTACCTGCTGTCAATAGTGTGGCTTGTGAATGTCGCCCAGACTCCATAGAGGAGACAAGCACTGCACTGAATGCAGAAGGAACATCAAATACAGGTATCTTGTAAAACCAGGTACAGAGGAACATAGTGATACGGAAGGGCACAAGGTTAACTTTGTGAAAATGGGGTTCTTCTCCCACGCATCGCCTTACGGGATTCTGTAATAGCGAAAGAAATTCAAATGTGCAGTAACGATTTTAACAGAACGGAGATTATAGTCTGTGTTAATAAGAGCAGTGGAGACGAAGCATCTTCAAATATATACAACAAAAATCGTAACTCCTGGGGAACTAGCGATGGTCATGGTGGTCTCCAATTCCCTTCCGCTCCATAGTCACGGCGCGGCGGGGAGGGGGAAAGGCAGAGGCGGAACAGTCACATTGCTTATCTACAGCAATTGCGCATGCAAATCTCACCTTCCCAGTGACGAAGTACAGCCAATAGAAGATAACATTCCAAGAGACTTCACGTGACTTATGTCGCAGCAGGTTTCTCTATGGGCAGACGTCTCGAGACAAAGAAGAAGAGAGTATTAACTACGATTTGATGCGGTCTGGTCACAAAGATTTGGTACACACAATTAACTATGATCTGATGCGGTCTATTCACAAAGATTTGGTAAACGCATGGGACTGCAGAAAACGTAAATGTGATTGTCTTCCTTATGGCTGGTATCAATCCAAATTGAATTGCTATGTGGTTAAGCTTCTTCTACAATGGATTCTAAAAGTGAGAGCTCATCTGCCACCTACCATCTACTAACATGAACATTTTACAACGGAGTCATAAACAAGAGTTCTCTGTGTCACAAATCCATCTTCAGCTACAGCGTCGTACTTGCATGATATTTCGGCAACGTAACCTTCACCAGGCGGGACCTGAGACTGCTCCTCGAGCGAGCCTGGTCCAGTATTTATGTCTGTGATCTTCCCCCTCCACCGTCGGTTGCAAGTGTTCTCCCTGCAGTCCGCGCCCGCTCGCTGCGAACATCTGGGACGGTGTCGTTCCGTTTTCGGTCCGCTGCGGCCTGAATGTGCGTTGCATTTCTGTCACGTTAAACGGTTCTCTTCAGTCGTCATTCGTCCCGTTCTTGCAGAATTTTTTTCCGGCCGCAGCGATGTCGGAGATTTGATGTTTTACGGAATTCTTGATAATCACGGCAGACTCAAGCAATGGTCGTACGGGAAAATCCCCACTTCATCACTCCCTCGCAGATGGTGTGTGCTATCGTTCGTACGCCGTCTATAACTAGGTTCAAACTCGATAACCGGCCGTTGTAGCACCAGTAACCTATCTAACAAACGCGCCAAACACTTGTCTGCGTTGCCAACCGTAGCGCCGTATTCTGCCTGTTGACATATCACTGAATAGGCATGTCTACATGCTTTAGTCTAAGCTTAAAGGTCCCCCCTGACTGCGGCTACACCCATGTTCCTACGCTTTTACAAGACAATTGTCGTCATCAGACTTCCATTGGAGACAGATCGGGGGTGGCCAAGATTTTGTCTCACGGGCCATGCTCGGGCACTAGTGCGAAAGCGCTCAGCCTCACTTCACTTTTCTCCCAACGCCACGCTACTCTGTCTGAGCGCGAGATGGTGGAAGGGGAAAACTGCGAAATCGCTGTATTTACATCACAGTACAGTCGCACTGCATGCGGCTTGGTTTTATATTCTACGTTTCTCAACAACATAGCACACAAACAAAACAAATTTTCAGAATTATTTAATTATTTTTTGCGCATTGAAGACGCAATACAATTTTCGCCTGTTAGAAACTGTCGGCATACGGAGAGATGCAGACAGTTGCACAGAATTTCGCACTCAAGTTGCCAAGTAATCAGGGCTTGTGTACTTTCTTAATCGAAAAAAGATCTTTCACACAAATACGTCGATCGAAACATTGTAGCACTTTTGCTACCTCATAATGGAGACGTGGAATATCTACGTGAGGATAACAATGTAGACATTATGGACAGTTTAATGTAAAAAATTTGTCACTAAAACTGGAATTACCTAACAGGTCAATCAGTAACATCTGCACATGCGTACTGGTGCACTCAAGTGAAATGGCAAATATTCTCGGAAACGACTAGGAAACAGGTGTTGGATTGCCAGTGCCCTAAAAATCGTTGTCCAACTATCCATGAAAATCTTTCAAAACCATGGCGAATTCTTCAAACCTCTCATTTCTTTTTAACACCAATGAGCTTATGGAACTGGACGTCTTTGTGAGAATGTAGCCTCTCTACAACGCTATTTTCTTTTTAAATACATCCCCTTCAAATCGTAAAGCAGTAACGTTGCAATGTTTTACTGTAAGCAATGTGCAATCAAGTCCACTTAAAAGGAGAATTCTATACTCCATGCCAGGTGTTCTAATTTTCGTTCTTTCACGACTTTGTCCTTCATAAATCCAACAGTAGTGAGCTTTAAATCGAAAAATCGTTCCAGGCGTTCCCTTGACTTACCCAACATCTTTGCAGTGGTATATGATATATCCACTCTTAGTTCAGTTCCAATGAAAACTGTTGCAACTGACAATGGAATACTACATGCGACTTCAGAAATGTAACTGTTCGTGCCACCAATTTCTTCACTTGCTCCAGGCCATGAGAAGGTATCAAAGTGATATAGGCGCTTTGAGGAAAACAGTTTAAACTAACTTGTTCCATAAAGCTTCTACATATGAACTCGACAGCATGGGATTTTTAAAGTGGTTACACTCATATTGTGGATACAGGAAAGCACTTGCAGCTGATAAAGTTTGTGTTCACCATCACTCAGAAGCAGTTGAGCCCGTATACAGGGATCTAAGTGAAAGTAAACTCATGTCACCATGTTTACACGGGAAGAGAAAAAAACGTGCACAAACTCTTTATCCATTTGATTTGGAAATGCTTGTCAAAAAGTACATTTCTCTGGCTCTAAACTATGACATGAGGTGTATTAGGTGCTATACATTGCTTTAGTAATGGGGCAGTTGGCACGAATGAACTTCTTGAGTTACTAGGATCAGGCAACTAATTCTATGAGAGTGGTGGAAGTTACAAAGTGGGTGTATGAAACAACTAAAGAGGTCAGAATAACAACGAAAAAACAAAAAGAAACAGAGTAGGCGAAGAACACGTACACCAAGACGTTCCTACAAGTAGAATCTAGTATGATCAACAGAGGTGATTCATAGACCAGATACATCCTTGAACTAAGTGTCCTAAGAATTAAATTTCCCGACATGTGTATGTTACACATTAAAAAGCTGTTTGCGATGAAGTTCGGAAACATTTTAGGATGTTTCAGGAGACTATTTGTATTAAAGTAGAATACATACACTAGCGTACTATTAACAGGACCAAAAATACATACTGTTTAGACATAATTTTGATTAGTAGGTGTGGATATGGCTCGGAAAAAAGCTTTATCATTGTAATTTTTTCTTTTTTAGATAGACATGTTGTCGGTGTGCATTTAAAGTGAAAATCATCTGAGTTAGATAATTAGTCAGACCATAGAGTCTAAGTAACGACTAGCAAATAAGAAATGTATTTTACTTATCTTCACAGATACACTGCAATGTAAGAAACAATGTGATTAAATGTATATCAAAATATTCAGCAACAAACGCTTCTATTGTCCTGCAAATGTTGATCCTGCTAAGAGCTCAAATTCTTTTTCGTTAGGGACAGAAAAAATGCATGAAATTTTTTTGCTTATTTCTACGCATTCAAAGGCACGATAGCTTAACGTTTATGTTCTGAGACTGACAAATTATGGTTGTAATGCGAAGATCCTCTGGTGATTAAGGTCGGTACGTGTTAACTCGAATTTTGATTCATATTTAACATGTAACTGCTTCTGGAAACAACTTCCGTACATAAGAACGTCGATGAAAATTATGTCTTCGTAACTCGCCGTTATCCATTTCTCATCTGTTTGCAGCATAAAATAGTTTGTACATTTGAGTGACAATTTAGAAGCAAACTGCGTTAGAAGGCGTTTTGTTTGTATACCCACATCTGTTGTTGATTTTTTGTTCCCCTGATTGTGGATGTTAAACACTGTTACCTCAAAAGCCCCACGAGGTTTTAACAACTTCAGTTCAACTATGATGCCATCGTAATTATCGCGAGAATCTGTATGCCGGGGCAGGTAACATATCAGGAAAATGTATCTCTCTCTCTCTCTCTCTCTCTCTCTCTCTCTCTCTCTCTCTCTCTGTATGTTTGCGTTTGCGAAGGCACATGCGCGAGCATGTTGTGTGTGTGTGTGTGTGTGTGTGTGTGTGTGTGTGTGTGTGTGTGTGTGTGTGTGTGTATATTTGTGTGTGCATGGGTGTGTGAGAGGTCGTGTTTGAATGTGGTGCAAGATATATAAGACAAGCCAAAAGTGCTCAGATTTCAGGGAAAGTATAATAATTCCAATAATAAGTAAAGCTAGTGATTATTGTCGAACTATCAGCTTAATGAGCCATACTTGTAACATACTGACACGAATTGCTTACAGTAGTGTTTTGGGTACACGAAAGATGAAGTAACACAAGAGGGAGTATCAAATCTACGACATAAAAGAGAGTAAAACCCACGTTTAGCATTTGTAGATTTAGAGAAAGCATTTGAAAATATCGACTGGAATACACTCTTTAAAATTCTGAAGGTAGCAGGAATGCAATACATAGAACGAAAGGTTATTTACAAATTGTACAGAAACCAGACCGCAGTATTAAAAGTCGGAGGATGCGAGAGGGAAGCAGTGGTTGAGAAGGGAGTGATGTAGGTTCGTAGCCTCTCCCCAGTATTGCTGAGTCTGAGTACTAAATACTAAAGGAAGGGAAAGAGAAATTTGGAGACATTGTTAAAGTTCTGGGAGAAGAAATAAAAACTTTGCCGTTCTATCTGACGTACACCTACCTGCGACAGGGAAGGATTTGGAAGCGTAGTAGGATGGCGGAGGCAATATCTTGAAAAGACGTTTGAAGACCAGTAACAAAGGTAAGATAGTTGTAATGGAATGTAGTTCATTTAAATGAGACGATACTGTGAGGATTACGTAGAAAATGAAATACTGACGGCTGGTCCCGGCGGAGGTTCGAGTCCTCCCTTGAGCATGGGTGTGTGTGTGTGTTTGTCCTTAGGATAATGTAGGTTAAGTAGTGTGTAAGCTTAGAGACTGCTGACCTTAGTAGTTGAGTCACATAAGAATTCCAAAGAAAAAAAAATAATACTGAATGCCGTCAATGAGTTTTGTTATTTGGGCAGAAAATAATGTATTGTGTAGAGCACGTACAGTACAGATTGGATAGAGATCAAACAGCATTTTTGAAGAAGAGGAATTTGTTAGCGTCTAACATAAAATTGAGTGTTAGGAAGTCTTTTCTGAAAGTATTTGTATGGAGTGTCGCCTGATAGGGATGTGAGGCGTGGAAGAGAACAATTCAGATAAGATAAGAATAAAATCTTCAGAAATGTGACGCTACAGGCGAACGCATGAGGTTTAGATAAGTAAATTGAGAAAAAAGAAATTAATTTCGCAAATTGAATAAAATAAGGGATCGGATCACAGGACACGTGCTGAGCCATGAAGGAATCGCCAGGTAGGTAATTTTAGGGAGCGGGGGCAGTAAAAGATGTAGAGAGAGACAAAACGATGAAACCAGTAAGCAAATTGTAATACATGTATGCTGCAGTACTCATTCGCATATAAAGAGGCTTGCAGAGGGTACAGTATCTCCGTGAGTTCCATACAAACATTGAGACTAAAGACCACAACAGCACCAATAGAAGGTGGTCCTGCAACAGCTGATAGCCAACGTTACAACTAACTGAAAACATGTTCCGTTACATAATGACTTACATTTCGTGTGTCATAGACTATAGAAAAAACGGCTGACACCGGTGAGCATTCGTGGAACTAATTTAGGGAGAAGTACCGAAGTCACAAGAGTAACAATTCCGACGCTGAAAACTCCGCAGATCTAAACCTGGAATATATATATTCTCTAGTTTATAAAACGAAAAATGAGAGGACTTCGGAAGAAAAGTATACTTCGAACAGTGTTCGGGCTTACAACGTCATCGCCCGAGGGCGAACCCCCAGTCGGCACTGCCAGAGACTTTCCGTATCACGCCTGGTCGTGTCTGGGCGCTGGAATAATGGTTCATTAAATTACAAGCTCATGCGGTAGGGAACAACAAATTATTCTGGCAAAATTAGCGATGGAGCACTGAGCCCGGGGCTATGAACTCGAGCTGAGAGTGGAGGGCGAAGAGAAATTAGTGCTGCTGGAACTCATCCATATTCAAAGAGGCCGCACGTTCTCGCTAAACATTATCTACTCGAAATACTGAAGCGTGAGGATACTATTCGTATTAGCGAGTTTGATAAATAGAAGTACTGCGACTGTGCGTAAGATATGGGTCTATGGAAGAAACAGAAGTACAACAACAGTAAAATTTTTAAATGTATATTATCTTCGTCTTCATAAAACCAGAGAACGTCTTTCTACGTAATAAGTGACGAATGAGTTGAACTGTAATTAGCAGCAACTGCTGCGTGTCCATGATCGATAGCGAACAGACGCCTAGACGCCTGCTGTGTAATGCTAGATGGTATGTCACGGGCAACAAAGCCTCCCTGTAGTGTGTCTATATGGTCAACGCAATTGTTCCAGGAGGGCATAGCTCATCACACGGCCTCAGCATGTGGAGTGAGCACCCGGTGCTCAGGACCAAACCGAAACTGTCACGAGACTTTAATACAACAGTATTCATTTACATTTTGCACTAATAACTAAACTTTATTATTGCAATATTGTTTTCCCTGATTTTGCACTTTTTTAATACCAACAGCAGTGGCGAATAAGTGTTGGTACTCTGAGTGTAAATGGAAGGATATCAAAGGAGGACAAGTTCGTTTGCATAGGCAATTACCAAATAAGTTTAATTTCTGTTACCATGCATGTAACATGTACTTTACGTCTTAAATATTGAGAAAAAGTGGAATATAGAGTTAATATCATTGGGCTAATTTATGTTACTACATTTAGGAGGTAAAGGTAAATCTGCAGTGGAGGAGTATGATGCCAATCCGTCCATTGAACAAATACACAATCACAACACTTTTCATCTACAGATAAGAATTATATATGACAATCTGAGTCATTTCCTCCGGATTATGGAACTATTCAAACCTTTTTGCTTATTTTATGGTACTCACAAAAAGAACCGTAGTTCTAGTAAACAGTGTGGACCAGATCGGTTGATACTTTACTTTCACTATGGATAAATGGAGATTATACTTATGGTGCCAGTACTTTAACATAGACGAATTTGAGCCCTAAATTTGCTTCAGTGAGACAAATAGCTGATGTTGTGCATGTTATACATCGTATTAGGTGTTTTTCGACCGATTTTTCAGTTAGGCGCACTAATGAGCCACTTTGTAATGCTGCTGCAGCATTAGCCATAAAATTCATTTATTATAAGTGAAAATCTACAACACAGTGAACTGTCGTATAAAAACAAAAAATAGCTGTGTCAATCTCCTCTTTTACTGCAGCAAAAATGGCGACATTTTAGCTCTTTCACTTGTCGCACACAAGCGAAATGAACTTCCGGTTATTACTTTCAAGTTTTAACCGAATGGAATCAGAATATCGTACACAAATTATTTTGTTACCTAAGAAAAGTGAGTAGAAAATTCAAGATACGTTTAAAGAGAAGTTGGCAGCGTAACCGATACAATGTCATTCAAAATTGGTAAACTTACACCAGTCTACAACAACGCGACGCGAGACTGTATTTGACGACATATTCTTGGATTCACTAACCACAAAGGCAGGATGGAAATTGGTTTACTGTAACAGATTTGCGGAATATGTAAGCCATATAGTAGATGAATCAATAGATACAACAGTCAAAATGTCAAGATTGAAAATCAGTTTATCGGGGAATGAGAAACATAAATTTCGAAACTAGTTATAAAGAAGATATAAGATGCTGGAAATGTGGAATACGCTACTCTCCCTTTGTTGTACAACTAATAGAACGTAGACATAAGCCATCTTACCTGGAACAGGACATACAAATTGTTAGGATGAACAATCACATCAGAACACTTTCAGTATTATGGAAAACTTTCACATACAAACAATCGTTTCAATAAGCAAGAAAGTAACAAATGACGAAATTATTACGAGTAAGAATTCATTGATCATGTTAACCATTAACAGAGTAGCAACAGGCGATATATAACATTGACAAAAAATAGACATCACACGTGCACACACACACACACACACACACACACACACACACACACACACACGTGCACACACACACACACACACACACACACACAGGAGCGCGCGCGAGCGCACCTGCGGGCACACAGACACAAACACGCAAAAAACATGAATATTTTACTACGTACAGATACCGCAACACAACAAAATAGGAATGAAAAACAAAGTGCAACAATTAGCAGCACTACGTAAACAAACGAAACTAAAACAGAGCGATCAGTGGAAGTGCGTGTTAAGTCAAAATGCGTTCGTAAAACGCTAAACGTCGTATCGTTCATCTTGGGTCCATAAGCGACAATAAATCTCCAGGGTCGGATCTTCACTAATCGCAAGTAGACAAAATTATTAATTTAAGTCACGGAAATTTTGCTGCAAAACCTAACAATACAATAAGAAAGGAATAATAGAATACTGTAATGCAGTAAGAAGTCTGTTATTGTAGTACATCACAAATACAATGTACAGAAAGAAACTGTACTACAGGCCACTAAAGTTACATCGCAAAAGAAAAGAATCACAACGAAACCAATTTTCATTTAGCAACATTAGACGAACCACATGCCAAGAACACAGAAGCAACTAAGGAACGACGGAAAAGGTATAGAAGGTAATAATATTCTGTCTTGCGCTTCTAGATGCTTCCTCCATGGACATTCCTATTTCATGTGAGCGACGCAGCAGCAGAGAGCTGTCATATCTTATGAGCAGTGTACTGACTCTTATACCGTCGTATATGCTGTCAGGAATTTTGGCTGATAATTTGTATTGCAGCCTGTGTTTGAGATCTGGTCAGGCTTGAAATTTTCTGCCCACAACAGGTTAAATTCTAGTTTCTTTGAGTGTTAATTGCATTTTATTTGCATATTTATTTGTTGGCCTCCGTCGATCAAAGTGAACAGACAGTCTCTGAACAACGACTGATGAGTAAACGTAAAGTATATCATTTCTTGAATGCTATATATTCTTTGAAGCAAAAGATTTCAGAGATTTGTTGAAACGTGTTGTTATGCTGCCAGTGTCAATCTGTCGAGCGCTTTACATTCAGCTTTAGAAGTATCAGATCATTCATCAAACCTTAAAACCAGGTCTAACTGAACCAAACAGTGATTGAAATTCTGGAAATAGAGTAACTAATTCTACGCATTGAAACAGATACTAATGCGGGTGTTCGACCACTTATTTCCCCAAGCTGCTTGTATAATTCTTCGTCTTTATAATTCTTCGTCTTCGTTCATGTAAGGACTGAGCCAGAGTCAGAACTGGAGCTATGTGTTTCAGATAGCCTATTTAAAATCTTTCTCAGTGCAATTCCGACAGTACTCGTGTATTTTGCATACCCTTATGTTACATGTAGTATACCGTTTGCAGAAGTCCAATTTAAAAATCCGCCAAATACCGTGAGACGACCGCGTCAGCCTATGTAGACAATTTCTTTTGAGCGCGTTTATTTTAAAAGGAGTGAAATCAGTGTACGGTTTAGCAGTGCTTTCGAAGCGGCTTATCTAATGCTATCCTGCACTAAAGAATCCGCTATTTCACTGCCTTTTATCACAGAACCAGCCGCTGTTGTATTTTCACTGACGCTCTGAAGGTGATCTTGGTTTATCAGTGTTTCATATAAAATTAGGTGACCATCCGGCGTTACCCGAGCATTTAATTATTCAAATTCTCCATTAGACCATTCCCACCTTCCCCTTCTCTCTGTCCATATTCTTCTTCAACCCCGCTCTGTCCATCTCCTCCATCCTTTTCTCTGTTCACTTCTTCGGCGATCCCAATCTCTCTCTTGTCCCTTTGTCTGTCCGTTTCCTTCTTCCCCTCTCTACCCATCTGCTCCTCCCCTCTCTGTCCATCTGCTCCTCGTCACACTGCCCATCTCCTCCAATCTCTTCTCTCTCTCTCTTCTCTCTCTCTCTCTCTCTCTCTCTCTCTCTCTCTCTCTCTTCCTTCTCCTCTCTCTATCCATATCTTCCTCTTTCCTTGCCTATCTGCTGCTCTCCTCTCTGTCTACTGCTCCTTGTCCTACTGCCCATCTCCTGCTCCCTCTTCTCTCGATCTGTTCCTTCCCATCTCTTTGTCCATCGCGTCCTCTTTCCTTTCTCTGAGTATCTGCTACTCTCCTCTGTCTTTATCCATCCCCTCCCCTTCCCTCCACTGTCTGTCCATCTCCTCCTCACCACCCCCACCCCCTCAGCTCATCGCACCATAACGCTCACTACCCCTGGGTGGTTTTTTACAGATGGTAACTGATATGTGTACCAATTTTGACTGAAATAGTTACATGGGTTCTGGAAGCGTTTTTACCCACACATTTGCATATGTGCACATTATAAATGTATTTCACACCAATTTAACGTCTTTTTGATGTATTTATATAAATACCAAACCTGTTGTATCTCCTGGACTTCGTTCTGTACAATGATACAAATTTACTAGTACATAGTGTGGTATATGGCGCTACTGTCTGTGAAATGTGTTGCGAACGGAGTTAGTTTCAAGGAAATAACAAATTGAAGCGTCGTGCATTAAGGGCCAATTTTCGGGGCATCTCAGTGTTGATGACGTAATACCTCCTGAACTGTGTGTCGTACAGTGACGATTTTTGCAGGTACATGCAGCGGCGTATGTGGATACTGTCTGCGAAGTGTGTTGCGTATAGAATTAATGTTAAAGAAGTATCAAATGTAAAACTTCTTTCATGATGAGGCAGTTTTTCACGCGCCTTTGTATTTATGACATGTCTGCAGTCATAAAACGATAAAATTTTGCTGTTACATTGGGGGTATATGTGAATACTATCTGCAAGTTGTATCACGAACAGTGGTGTGGCAAAGGAGTAATTAAGTATAACGTCATGCTTCATGCCGCAATTTTACTGCATGTACAGCGAAAATGTAGTCACCGATAAACTTTCTTCCTGTCATCGTCTTCCGGGAGCTGTTGGCGAGAAAATTTTCCGAAAAGGTTTTGAAATTATGCATAAGATTTGTTGCAAGTCACTAAATCTCCCCATTCTCAAATCCTTTATGACTCAAATACGGTTACTCCAGCCGTTTTCAACCCCGTTCTTTTGATATGTATGTTATAGCCACCATCTCCCCCCACTCCCACATTATTCTTTACAAAAAGTACGTGATATGTGTAACGTGTGTGGCTGAAACAGGTCCAGTGGTTTAGGAAGAGGTGTGAAACATCCAAACATACATATACAGTGTATATACATCCATTCCTAAGAAAGGTATTGATATCTATTAAGTATGCATTGGCTGTTCTCGTATTTATGTGAGATATCGGCTTGCTGTTGCGTTAACAATAAAAGTTTTGAAGAATACTGGTGATCCATATTTTGTAGCTACCATAGCCGTCAGGATCTGACCTGCGTAGATGGAGGCTTTCTTAGAAGGAATTTCAACAAAATTAGCATAGAAGGAATATACTTTGAGTTTTCTGTCCAGATCCATTGTTATAAATTTGAGCATGTCAAAATCATAACTGTGCAGGGTATTATATTGCTCAATACAAAGTCTTGATACCAAAATTCACCTTTTAAGAGCTGCCTTTACAGTTATGCTGAAAATCTGGACGACTGTAATTGACTAGTTGACCCATTTGAAGATATGTAGTATATGACGTCGAATCTTGCGTATAGACGGGGCCCATCACTGTACTGTAGATGTGATAGCTGAGCAGTCTGTTGAAGAAGGATACGTGTAGGTGACATGGAAGCACGCCTATAGGATAACAGATACGAGCGATAAGAACAAGTAGGATTTGAAGGTGGACCCAGTTCGCCGGAAAGTAGCGTGTCGGAGCCATCACATAAAAGTAGACGACACCTGAGTCTTAGCTACTGGGCTACTGTGGCCGAGCGGTTCTAGGCGCTTCAGTCTGGAACCGCGTGACCGCTACGGTCGCAGGTTCGAATCCTGCCTCGAGCATGGATGTGTGTGATGTTAGTTAGGTTTAAGTAGTTCTAAGACTAGGAGACTGATGACCTCGGATGTTAAGTCCCATAATGCTTAGAGCCATTTGAACCATTTCCGGCTGTTGTCAGGCTGTACTGACCACGATTCAAAAAGCAGCAGTCTGAGGGGTTACTGTGCTTGGTTTTCCCCGGCAAGGAGCCTTTGAAAGTCTGTGGGGCCTGGTATGGAGGCACGTGAAAGGCCAATAATTACTTCAGCGCCGCCGGAGAAAGAAAACCACTCAAAATAAAACTAAGTATCCGACAATGGCACCTACTCAAAGACAAAGCTGTGAGGCGAAGAAGCACATTTTTTAAAAAAAGTTCTGCAATTGGAGTTACAGAAGATGGTATGAGTACAAGTATCTCTTTACTGTAATAAGTAATAACTACAAAATGTGTAAGTATTATACTGAGGTGACAAAAGCAATGGGACAGCGACATACATATATGCAAATGAAGGTATTGTCGCGTTCACGTTGTACTCGTATAAAACGGCAGAGCATTGGCGGGGCTGTCATTTGTACTAAACTGATTCGTGTGAAAAGGTCATGGACGAAAGACGCGAGTTAACAAACTTCGAACGCCGAATGGTAATTGGAGCTAGACGCAAGAGACAATCCATTTCGGAATCGTTAGCGTCAAGAGTGTGCTTGGAATGTTAAAAGTTCAGGCATTACCTGTCACTACAGGCAACGTAGTGGCCGATGGCTTTCACTTAATGACCAAGGCACGTGGGGTATGCGTAGAGTGGTCAGTCATTACCGACAAGCAACACTTTGTGAGATAAGGTCAGAAACCAATGTGGAACGTACGATGGACGTATCCGTTAGGGCACTACTGCGAAATTTAGCGGTAATGGACAACGGCAGCAAGAGACCGACTGGAATGCCTTTACTAACAGCACGACATCGCCTGCCGCGAATCTCCTGGGCTCGTGACCATATCGATTGGACCCTAGACGAGTGGAAAACCGTCGCTTGGTCAGATGTGAGTTGGTAAGAGCTGACGGTAAGGTTCGAGTGAGGCTCGGACCCCACGAATCCATGGACCCAGGTTGTCAACATAGCACTGTGCAAGTTGACAGCGGCTCCATGATGGTGTGAGCTGTGTTTACGTGAATGGACTGGATAATCTGGTCCAACTGAACCTTCGTTAACTGGAAATGGTTATGATCGGTTAGCTGGAGATCATTTGAAGCCGTTCGTGTGTTTCATGTAACCAAACAACAATGGAATCGTCACTGAACCACAGCTGTTTGCGATTGATTTAAGGAACATTATGGACAACTCGATTAAGTGATTTTGCCACAAAGACATGGGACATAATGGAGAGGTCAGTTTTGTGAACAAAACCCTGCGCCGGCAACGCTTTCACGATTATGGGCAGCTATGAAGGCAGCATATCTCAATATTTCTGCAGGGGCTTCAGACAGCATTTAGGGAGGTACTTCATGAATTTTGTCAACTCAGTGTGAGCAGTCATAAAAAAGGTAATATTTACTGCTGTCGCATGACCAGTACTATCCACAATCAGGATGAGATTGTTTGCAGATTCAGTACAATGAGTGAAACTGAGGATTCCAGTGACCAAAAAACTCATTTAACACTGCAGTGCTAGATATATGCGCACTAACTGCGAACACTATACTGGAGAGCTGTAAAACTCAATTATCAAAATAATCTATTCCTGAGGCATAAATTCATGTTTTATTGCCATGAAATTATTTTTAACAACCCTTTTAAGGGTGAAATCATTTTTCACCTGATTATTTTCATATAACCCGGGCGTAAGGCTTCAGTTTCTACTGGAAATTAGTGTCGTAGATTTATTACATTTAACCGTCGCCTTACTGTCATTCTTCAAATGGTTCAAATGGCTCTAAGAACTATGGGACTTAATATTTGAGGTCATCAGTCCCCTAGACTCAGAACTACTTAAACCTAATTAACCTAAGGACATTACACACATCCATGCCTGAGGCAGGATTCCAACCTGCGAACGTAGCAGCAGCGCGGTTTCGTACTGAAGCCCCTAGAACCTCTCGGCCACAGCGGTCGGCTCTCATTCTTCATGGAAGAAACATTAACCAATCATGCTCTAATAATATTCTTTCTTACGAAGTTTTTTAGGAGAGAAAATTTACGTTTTTCACAAAATATCATTTTACCATGGTGTGTCAAATCCTTTTAAACATGTTGGTCATCAGTGCACTTATCTGCGGGTGTCTATTGCGCCCACATTTGTGTCCTCTTTCAAATCACGTTCATACTTAAAATAGCAGCAAAAACATTTGAAAAATTTCCACGTCAGGTAATAGTTCCTCCACCATTTTCAGCATATCTCATTGATAAAATGAAAAGAATTCTTATTCGCCTATAGGAAATGGTTAATTTATATTAATTTATTAGGTCTTCTGTTATTATTATCATTACTGTTATTATTATTATTATTATTATTATTAATATTGTTATTTTAATTATTGAAAGACTATCACCTTTTTATATCGCTACAAATAAACATCATATAAACGGAAATGTGGAATGTATTTCTCTTTAATTCACATATTTGTACAATGGTGATCAAACAATACTGGCAATAAAAAACATAAATACTTAAAACAAGTTGCACCTATTACTGGATAGGTTTCTTCCTCACAAAAGATTAGATCTAATATCGAACAACAAAGTAATACAGTCCCTTATAAATATATAAAAGAAAAAATGAGTGTGGAATACACTACATTTGTATTCCATCGCTAAATCAAAAAGAATCTGAAACATGCAGCTTCAGTACAGGACAAGAGTTAGGATAATTTTCTGTCCATGTATACGATGAAAGCTGATATCCTTACTACAGTTAATATTCTTTGAAATGTCAAAGTGTGACCAGCGAGAGACATTATGCAAAATTTTACTAAAAGAAGCAATAACATTTAAGTTTTAAGACATATAGCAGCGAGTGGTACATTTAGTTGTGCAGTTTTTGTAACAGGCTTATATCCACTGCAAAAACATGGGTTCTGATGATTATGTCAGGGAAACACCATTATTGGTTAGTAGCACTTCGATATATGGGATTGCAGAGGACTTATATCCACAGCAAAAACATGGGTTCTGATGATTATGTCAGGGCAACAGCATTATTGGTTAGTAGCACTTCGATATATGGGATTGCAGAAGCAAAACTTTTCCAGGCACACATCTCGGCAGTCGCTGTTAGTAGTGTTCGAAATTTTTGGTGAGGCAGGTCTATGGACTTGTCAAATTTGTGAATGAGCTCGTGGACTTAAAAATGTTTCCACAGTATATAGGCGGACTCTAAATGGTGACGTGGTGTTCAAAACATGCCTAATTATTAAATGAGCTCATGGATGAAAAAGTCATATCGCTTATCATATTTAAACATGTGTGAAATAAACAATATAGCATTAATTTTTAGCCACACTGTGTTGAGTGCGTTTCATTCCATCAGCCGCATCCTACTTGAAATTCATTCAATTTCCAGGAAACAACAGAACATTATTTGTGAAAAGCGATTGATATTCAGCACCTCCCAGAACAATGAACTATATTCTGTAATTCAATATCAGTCACACAGTTTTAAGAAACACTTTCAAAATCCGAAATCGTTTCTTACTGTGCCCGATGGACACAAAGCGGGAAATGCGACTCACTGTTTTCAGTTCCTTGTATGATTCTTATTCCTTTCCCTTGTAATCTTTGCGAGCCATAGCGATATATCTGGAAACATTCCTCAGTTCAGCAGTGATTGTAGACGTTTTCTAGGCACATCCTAATGATCCACATAATATGCCGCTTAGATGAGATTCATTCAAAAAAGAATTATTTAAATAAAAACATTTTAATATAACACATTTTTAAAACTGACACAAAGACAAAACAAATTTTTCTAACACTTTACAAATACCTAATCACATAAAGATAGTCCTGAAAATTTGCTCTTGTGTGTTTTTAATAGTTGTAGCAATACCTGTGCAATTTAAAACGAAAATTCTGAGGTGCATACAATAGGTAAGTTACGCATGAACAGTTCACCTGTCGCAAAAAAATTTATTGCTCTGCAAATGAAGTGAACTGTTGTTTAATTTTTCTCAACGACAAATGCTCTTTACACTCTGCTCAATTATTTGTTGCATGCACAGCACGTTTCTCTATTTAAATTTTGGAAGTATTTTCATAGCTATAAAAAATTCACAAGTATCAACTTCAAGTACTATTTGCATGGGGTTAGAAATTTGTATAGGTGTAGGAGAAATTATTTTACACTTCTCGGCCGGTTTTAAAAACATGTTATGTTACGTAAGTTTGTCAGTATAAATAATCATTTTCTGCTGGTTTGTATACTGTGTGTGAAATTTTCCTGTCAATTTCAAAAATTTCAAGAGATTGCAAAAGACAAATAGTACATTTCAGGTGTATTTTAGTTTCTCTTGACTTGAGTCAAACAATATATTGCTTCCTCCTATCTACACTCCTGGAAATTGAAATAAGAACACCGTGAATTCATTGTCCCAGGAAGGGGAAACTTTATTGACACATTCCTGGGGTCAGATACATCACATGATCACACTGACAGAACCACAGGCACGTAGACACAGGCAACAGAGCATGCACAATGTCGGCACTAGTACAGTGTATATCCACCTTTCGCAGCAATGCAGGCTGCTATTCTCCCATGGAGACGATCGTAGAGATGCTGGATGTAGTCCTGTGGAACGACTTGCCATGCCATTTCCACCTGGCGCCTCAGTTGGACCAGCGTTAGTGCTGGACGTGCAGACCGTGTGAGACGACACTTCATCCAGTCCCAAACATGCTCAATGGGGGACAGATCCGGAGATCTTGCTGGCCAGGGTAGTTGACTTACACCTTCTAGAGCACGTTGGGTGGCACGGGATACATGCGGACGTGCATTGTCCTGTCGGAACAACCAGTTCCCTTGCCGGTCTAGGAATGGTAGAACGATGGGTTCGATGACGGTTTGGATGTACCGTGCACTATTCAGTGTCCCCTCGACGATCACCAGAGGTGTACGGCCAGTGTAGGAGATCGCTCCCCACACCATGATGCCGGGTGTTGGCCCTGTGTGCCTCGGTCGTATGCAGTCCTGATTGTGGCGCTCACCAGCACGGCGCCAAACACGCATACGACCATCATTGGCACCAAGCCAGAAGCGACTCTCATCGCTGAAGACGACACGTCTCCATTCGTCCCTCCATTCACGCCTGTCGCGACACCACTGGAGGCGGGCTGCACGATGTTGGGGCGTGAGCGGAAGACGGCCTAACGGTGTGCGGGACCGTAGCCCAGATTCATGGAGACGGTTGCGAATGGTCCTCGCCGATACCCCAGGAGCAACAGTGTCCCTAATTTGCTGGGAAGTGGCGGTGCGGTCACCTACGGCACTGTGTAGGATCCTTCGGTCTTGGCGTGCATCCGTGCGTCGCTGCGGTCCGGTCCCAGGTCGACGGGCACGTGCACCTTCCGCCGACCACTGGCGACAACATCGATGTACTGTGGAGACCTCACGCCCCACGTGTTGAGCAATTCGGCGGTACATCCACCCGGCCTCCCGCATACCCACTATACGCCCTCGCTCAAAGTCCGTCAACTGCACATACGGTTCACGTCCACGCTGTCGCGGCATGCTACCAGTGTTAAAGACTGCGATGGAGCTCCGTATGCCACGGCAAACTGGCTGACACTGACGGCGGCGGTGCACAAATGCTGCGCAGCTAGCGCCATTCGACGGCCAACACCGCGGTTCCTGGTGTGTCCGCTATGCCGTGCGTGAGATCATTGCTTGTACAGCCCTCTCGCAGTGTCCGGAGCAAGTATGGTGGGTCTGACACACCGGTATCAATGTGTTCTTTTTTCCATTTCCAGGAGTGTATATCTCGCGAAAAGAAAGAAAAGTTAAAAATGGAAGACAATCGAACTCACATCAAGGCTTATCAGCAACCGTTCTTACAGTGAAACATTCTCGACTGAGAAAGTTTAGTGTTTGTAGATCATTGGCAACTTAATTTACAATCAACTGGACAATTTATATGAGACAGACAGGCATACAGGCAGAGGAACAAAGTACCCTCTGCTGCTCACCAGAAACGGACGAAGGTTAACCATTCTCTCAGCGATATATTTTTAGAATATAGTGCTCTTTATTTTGTTTCCTATAGTGGGGTACTTCTATTGAATTCAAGTTATTACATAATAAACCAACATTATTCAGAAGAACTGTTTTTTTAATTAATGAACATCGAAACAAGGGGATTTTTCTTATATTTCTAATATATATTGCCACAAATGCAACTCATTGTTTTTTATATCCTCCCTATGTTTATTAACTGCTTCTTAGTAACTGGTTACTCTGGTTATGCAGGAGGAGATTCATACAATAATACTGCAAGCAATTAATTTGCCATTATTGGCCTACATTTTTGTTTATCAACTGTAAAGCCAAACTACCTACTGTCCCTGCTGTAATTAAAACAGCACAATAATAGCATTAAGTTTTAGTATCGGTGTTGTAGTTGTTGACTGGAGTTTACATTATTCAGTGTAGCGCAATCAAGTACAGAATATACAAGCAAACTGTCTCGTAGTGTTCAAAGGCAATAAAATAGTTGAAGTTGTAGGCATTATAAGTAATGATGATTTTAAAGGACTGAATGACGAAGACAATTAAAATGTTGAGGTAGATACTGTTCCTCTGAATAGTGATGCTCTCTGAAGGTTTAGGCAGATGACTGTTCAACAAGTACTGTGAATTTTCTGGATGTTCCTGGGTCGGTGGAAATTCATTTTCAGAGTAATGAAATTACATATTTGTGGAATGTGAATAATGAAGTGCTAAAGATAGTGTAAATTTAAGAAAACAAAAGAAACTTTGCAGCAACCTGCCGACTAAGAATAAAACGAAACCAATCTACAGGGTGAGTCACAAATGAGGTAAAATATGTCGAGGACCGCATGCTGCTATGCGTAACACGTGACACACCATTGTTAAATTCGATCTCCTCGGTGTACCTTGTACGTAAAACAGGAACAGCTGTTGACCACTGAACGAGACGCCGACGAGCCTCACAATCACGACATTTCATTCACCCATAGATACAACACATGACACACCAATGAGCTGCTGTGTATCTGCCAGCGTATAACCGATACGAGAAAGAACAAATCCCATAGCAATGTATGTGAAATTGTATCAGAACTTGTGAACCACACGTTGACGGTGGTAGCGGAGTGTAGGGTCCCATGTTACGGAATGTATGTCCTGTAAGCCGAAAGAGTGATCAACGATGGAAGTAAAACCGCGGCGTGCATGACTTGTTTACAACATCTCTGCGCTGCTCATTCTGCCCGATACTCGCCGTGTCGTCATCTGCTAACGGACGCGTCGCGGTGTTACCATGGCAAATTTCACAAACGAGGAATCCGCCGACATCCACCTAACCTACGGACTAGCAGATTGAAGAGCTAACGTTGCAAGGCAACTGTATCAAGAGAGGTTTCCTAGCCGACGCCTTCCACCCACGGAAACGTTTTACTCTGTGGACAGGCACTTGAGGGAGTATGGTGCATGTGTAGCACCTCCAGGATTTAGTGGTCGTGGCCGACCGATGACGTACGGTGCGGATGACGAAAAAAAAAAGTGTTACAAACTGTTGCGGAGGACCGAACAAGAAGCACCAGGTCTCTCGCCACTGCTGTCGGAATGTCACAATCAACTGTTAATCGAAAACTCCATAGAAACAGTTACCATCCCTTTCGCATGCAGAAGGTACAGACATTATTGCCGAAAGACTACCAGAGGACGTTGGATTTCTGCAACTTCATCCTATGGCGTCAGACCCAGGACCAGCATTTTTCACGTACAATACTGTTCACTGACGAAGCCTATTTCACGAAGGAGGGTATAGTGAATTCGCATAATTGCTACGAGTGGGCGGTAGAAAACCCCCACAGCATATTGATACGAGGGTACCAAGTACGATTCAGTGTCAATATCTGGTGAGATATTACTGATCAACATCTCATAGGACCACATATGGTACCACAAAGACTTACAGGAGAGCAGTATCTGCCTCTCCTGGATGTTACATTACCAGAATTGTTGTTTGTGACGTGTTTATGGGAAGGCAGTTCAACGAAGAGATAAAACAATCAGCATACTAATATGTCTTTAACCTGAAAATATTATAGTGACTTTTCTGTAAAATGACACGTTCGTGCCTAACATTTAAATTTTTCGCTTCAATTTTACTATAAAATTTAAAACATTTATGGAAAGTTGTGTATGAAGTCACTGATGACAGTAAATACATTTTGTTTGAATTTGAAAATGTAAAGCACACGAAGAGGTGACAAAAGTCATGGTATACCTTCTAATGTTGTGTCGGGCCCCCTTTTTCCAGGCGTACTGCAGCAAAATCAACGTGGAATGGAATCAAAAATCACTGGAATTCCTCTGCAGAAATATTGATCCCTGCTGATTCTACAGCTGTCAACAATTTCGTAAGTGTTACCGGTGCTGGATTTTGTGCACGAATTTACCTCATCTCTAGGTCCCATAAATATTCTATGGGATTCATTTCGGGAAACCTGGATGGCCAGGGTGTTCTTCAAACCAATCGCGGACAGTTGTGGTTCAGTGACAAAGAGCATTGTCATCCACGAAGATTCTATCCTTGTTTGGGAACATGAAGTACACGAAAGGCTGAAATGGTCTCCAAGTAGCCGAACATAATCATTTCCCGTCAATGATATGTTCAGTTGGGCCAGAGGATCCACCCCATTCCAAGTAAACATAGCCCACACTATTATGGAGCCACCACCAGCACGCACAGAACCTTGTTGGCAACTTGGATCCTTGACCCCGTCGGGTTTGCGTCCAACTCGAACCCTACCATCAGTATTTACCAACTGAAATCGGAACTCATCTGACCAGTACGCGGCTTACCAGTCCTCTAGTGTTCTCCAGATATTGTGACGAGCCTAAGTGGAGCACTGAAGGCGATGTCGTGCTATTAGCAGAGGCGCTCGAGTCGTTCGTATGCTGCCATAGCCCATTAACGCTAAATTTCGCCGCATGGTCCTAACGGACACCTCGTCGTACGTCCCACATTGGTTTGTGCGACTATTTCGCGCTGTCTTTTAACTGTGACAACATTAAGCAAAAGCCGCTACCTTATTCTTTAAGTGAAGGCCGTCGGCCACTGTGTTGCCCGTGGTGAGAGGTAATGCCTGAAAGTCTGCGTTCGCGCCACACTCTTAACACTGTGCATCTCAGAATACTGAGTTCCCTAACGATTTCCGGAAATAGAATGTACCTTTCATCTAGCTCCAACTACCAGTCTGCGTTCAAAGTCTGTTAATTCCCATCGTGCACACAATATGACGTCGGAAGCCCTTCCACTATATTACAATACTCTCAAAGATGGACATAAAGGTTGAGATGGTCCGGAGGCTCGGCACTAGAATTTCGGAAACTACACGACTTGTCGGGTGTTCGAGGAGTGCTTTGATGAGTGTCTGCAGCACGTGGCGAAACCAAGGAGAAACCACGTTCAGACGTCATGGTGTTGCTCCGCCACAGTTCATTAGTTATCGGTCGTCGAAGGCTGGGCGGACTGGTAAAAAAGGACAGGCGGCGAACTGTGGTGGAAATAACATCAGACTTTATTGCTGGGCGGATTTTAAGTGTGTCCGGACACACAGTGCACCGAACACTCCTAACAGAGGACCCATGCATGTGCCAATGTCAACATCACGACTACGACTGAAATTGGCACGTGACTATCCCTATTTGCCTTTGGTACAGTGGCAAAGCCTTCATCATCATGCGAATGGGAGCTCGCGAATCTGTCGTCTTTCAGGGGAACGGTTAATTGGAACCTGTACTGCGTGACGGACACAAGCTGGCGGCGTCTTCATTATCTTCTGGGGAACAATTTACGTGGACATTCATGGGTCCAGTGGAGTTCGTGCGAGGCACCATGACGGTCAAGGAGAATTTTACACTGGTTGCAGATCACGTATATCCCTTCATGACGATGACGTTTCCCGATGACAGTAGCATTTTTTGACAAGATAAATCGCCATGTCACATGGAATGATTCGTGTAACACAATGGCGAGTTCCAGTTAATGTGCTAGCCCCACAACTCGCTATATCTGAACCTGATCAAACACCTCTGGGATTTGATCGTACGCGGCGTCAGAGCTCATCGTCCTCTCCCCTGGATTTACGGGAATTAGGTGACCTGTTTGTGTAGATGTGGTACTAGCTCCCTCCAGCGACCTACCCAGTCCTTGCTGTTTTCACGCCCTACGCGTCGCCGCTGATATCAGTGACAAATATGGACTTAAAAACTAATAGGTAGGTGGTCATAACGATCTGGCTGACCAGTGTATGGTTCCATGGGCCTGAGTGCTTAGCAAAGAGGCGAACACATTGGGCATCTTTTATACAGACAAAAGATCATTCCCTACTAGAAAAGAAAAAAATATTAACAGAACAAGACTTCATGCCACAAACGTAAATTCTTGTTGTAACACCCACACAGTGTAGTAAATACTATAAACTATAAACACTCCTAGTGTGGGTACTTCATTTTAAGTCGCAGTTAAAAAGAGGAAGTAAGACTTCAGGAAAAGTGACAGCGCCAGACTTGCACCGAAACACGCGTTAACTGGATTCTATTTGTGCTCACATTGTGATGTACAGCTGAGAGCTCTGCTAAATAGCACACATCTGCCACGAAATTTTAAGATAGCTCGTTTCATTCCGTTCTTGTGTCACAGTCTTATTCGTCTCGGTGGACGTCTGCGGTTCGCGGAATTACCCAGAGATCAATGCCAATCAATTTTTCTCAATGGACAACATCATTTCACCCGCTGACTGATCCACCAGTCTTACATTCGCCTGTACGACCTTCCATTAAACACAGTATTATTTGAACTGTGAACAGAATTATTGATTCTTCAGAAATGTTCTACATCGCATCGGAATGGAGAAAATTTACTTTGTTCACCAAACTGAAACTCCATTACCAGATGAACGAGTTTGAAGCGATTTGAAGTGACAGACATTAACAAGAACTTATTGCGAAGTCGTATATGATTCTATGCACATGTGCAACAACAGGAGCCCTATATGCCGGGAACTATGCAGAGATGTGTCAGCTAACAGATGTCTTTAAGCTCTATAAAGGGTTGTGGGGAGGCGAGGAGTACATAATACGATTCCTGCTGACTTCACTACTACCTTCCATGCCATGCACACACAGCTGAACAAGCACCGACAGGCAAAGCAAGACGCAAAGATATTTCGCCAAGAATACCACCACACAGAAATTCGTCGCCACACGAAACTTGACTGGGAGGATTCTACGAACTGGTGGTAGAATCTGTCTGAGAAAGGAGATACGAGGGTCGCTGTCAGATTACAAGAACGGAGTTAGTCCTTGTCAGCATAAAAGAAGAACTTAATTCAGAACAAATTAGACAAGGAGGACAGGAATCTGAACCATTCACCGCTGCTCACGACACTATGCACTGGGCCAGAATGACCACATAAAGAATTTATCCAAGGAATTTCTATCACAGAAGGAAGTGGCAGAACACATCTGGAACAGGTGGAGGAAAGAGTACCTCATCCTGATGATGAACTTCCATGAAGCATATCAACTATGGAGGGTTTCAGGAAGACTCCGACTGGGTGACGTTCTTTTCAAAAGCACGTTCGTCCACACCGCATGTGGAGGAAGTGTGGGATAGACGATCTCCTTAAGGAAATGGTCGGGCAGCTGAACACTGTAAGCGTACAAGCATCGGAAGGGACCATAAAAATGGTTCAAGTGGCTGTGAGCACTATGGGACTTAACATCTGAGGTCAGAACGTAGAACTACTTAAAAACTAACCTAAGGACATCACACACATCCATGCCCGAGACAGAATTCGAACCTGCGACCGTAGACGTCGTATGGTTCCAGACTGAAGCGCGTAGAACCGCTCGGCCACAGCGGCTGTAGAAGGGACCATAATCTTATGTCCCGTACAACTAGTCATTCCTACTGAACCATGGTTGTGAAGGTGCTGCGGGTTTATACTTGCATTTACAGAAAATCTGACGATATTGTTCGTCCATAACTTGATCTGCTGCGTATTCCGTGGTATACGATACTTTGTGCGACATAAATCAAAGAGAGAGTGGAATCGCACACGATGGATTCACATTTTTGGCACTATAAAAAATACAAAACTGTTCTAAGACAGTATCAGGTGAAAACGTTACTGCTTGGCTAAACAAGCCGATTCTTCCACCGTGATGAAGTTGTCAATGGGGAATGTTAAAAGTAGTATACAGGGAAGTAAGCACAGAGACGATAAGCAGTAAAGTACAAGAAATGCATACTCCTTAATAATTCAAGAAGTACATCTTACGCCACAAAATTATTTTTTAAATTGTATATGCAGTGAGAGAGATCATTTCCTAAATCAAAATGATGTTCTACCTTAGTTTCTCAGAAATGTTGTAGCACAGAGCAGTGCACTATTCAAACTCTGACAATCTAGATCATAAAAGTAGACATTAGATTTTCAAGTATATTTTATGCCACTTTAGATTACTAGCGACACTAAAAGTAGAAAAAAGAAAATCTGTGTGCAGATAAAAAAACTGCAGTAGTTGTCTGAACAAAAAAAAACTTAAGTTCTCTTTCAAATATTAGTTGATGAAACAACATTCTAAATGTGTAATCTTGCAGGTAGTCGTATCTTATTCTCTTGTTTTGTTTTTCACGCTGAACACGAGAATGAAGTTGACTGGTAATCTTACAAAGTATTTTGCACTCAGTAACTTTTCTTCTGCACAAACTTATAGAGTAAAACTTGCAACTTCCATGAGCTTCTTTACAGTAATAATACCACAATAATGTTGTTGATGACACTTCTCAATGCCGACAGCCAAAACAGTTCAGGTTTTACCAAAATAATGAAAGGATTCCCACTGTGTATGGCTAAACTAGCAAATGTACTGCCACATTCATAGTTCCTGAAATAGCTGTACTGTTTCTTTGTTATCTAGTACGTTGATACAAGCCGTTAAAAAGGCAGACAACGTTTCGCATTTGTAAAACAAAGATATTTTTTTCTCATACTGTAGCTTCAAACTATCTCATTCTCCTAAGTCTATTGGTTCGATAGTAATATGAGGTGCCACAAAGTTGCAGCATAGGGGTACAACCTTAATACCTAAACTATTTTCCTCCAGTCTACTCGTTCACAACTGGGTTTTTTTGACAGCCAATTATGAGCATACACAGCGTAGCGTCATTAAAAGTGAGACTGAATTGCTACTGGACTGTCCCATTGTCTAGTAACTGCTGTAAAATCTGCTATCTGTCTTGGTTTACTGCCTTCATTGATAGATTTGTTTCATATCCCACCACAAGTTCATCTACCATTAGCTGCAGTGTAGATGTATTCTCTGGTGAACCAATTTTGCAGTTGATATCACCAGTATTACCTGTAGCATTGGTGTCTACAAATTTCTGTAAGTTAGTCAAGGCCATCACTCTTAAGAAAAAAGTCTAATGGCCAGAATGATTTGTGACACCGTTTTTCCAAGTTGCAGTTCCTCTGAAATTGCCACTGTTAAAACTATTATGGGATTAATTTGTTTTCAGATCTTTGAAATGCCATAAGCAGTAGCAGATATAAAACGACAAGATTCAAGAACCTCAATAGCAGCTGGTGCTGTTTGACTGATCAAACATCCAGCAGTGCAGATTTTCATTATTGCGTATGGTGGCAACTCACAAGCTTTCTAAGTCAATTTGGCAGCTAATTTCAAATCACTATTACTAGCATTCTCATACAAAACTGATATGGCTTTCGGAGAAGCTGTAACAAGGCAACCACTTTCATTTCAAGCAAGATATTGTGCTTGATATTTCATATGGTGCAGATAATTGTGTTTCTTAGAAACGGATTTTTATTCTTTTGTATTTTTATTAAATTTACTTTATGATGACACATCGCAACATTTTCATATGATAAGTTAATATATTTAGGTTGATAATAATTCTTGGCTTGTCTACATTTTGTTTTTTATTTTCCTTCTGCATTTGACTATTTCATTAGTCTAATTTATATAGCAAAATATTCTGATGAATCATGATGTTAATACAACAGTTAAACCTACAGTTTCAAGCTTTCAAACATATACTGTTCCTAGGGTAAGTAATTATTGTTTAAATCGTTATTCCTTACTTAAATAACCTTGTGCATTTGCTATGTGAACATTAATTAGGATCTTGATAAAATAAATGTGAAGTTAAAATAAATGTGAAGTCTTATCATGTTATAATACTAGGTTCTGCTACTGGTTTTTCCCCAATCGAAATAATAAGTCTGCCCTATTTCAAAATATATTTAATTTGCTGTTTCAGAAAGGTGTGTTTTTGTGAAATGGTAACTGGGTGAAATTATTACAGTTCTAGTGAACAGAGATACTGCATTCTTATTTGGGACTGATCATAAAATTGTAAACGTAGATAAGAAACATCACTGAGTATGAATGTGTACTGTAGTTTCAAGAGGAGTTGTTGGCACAAAATTATTCAGATCTCCTAACAGATGAGGTTAATTCAACAAAATTAATAATGTTATTACTAAGCAAAATGTAAACGAATTCAAAAATGTAAAGTAAAGGTGAAATGGGTCTTTTTCAGTATCTCCATTTAACCTTAATGTGGCGTTTAAATATATGTTCAACGTTATGCGTACTTCCCAAATTCATCACTAATTTTTAACAACTGGAGTGACATGTGTTAGTCAACTATGGCAGCCGTTCACAGCAGTCTATCTTAAAATTTGGATGTATATGCCTTTTTTTATTAATGTAGTATACAAATAAGTCTGATTGTATTGTATCTCAGTTTTTTCATAACAGTACTTGTGAATCAGGTTTAAACGAAATAAAAGCATATAATTTTTAAGATCAGTCTCTTAACCATCGGATCGCACTAGGGATTGGAAATGTTACAACAGAAATGTCATCGTTTATTTGACTGGTACTACGGCTATCTTCATTTTTCAGTAATCTGGTTGCAGGTTTAGTCATTAAGCTGTGTTATGTGTGCTATTCTCCAACTCTATCTTGTACTCAAAATGCTCACATCAGTTGTTTGGAACTACTGTAAATGATGTAGACAAACTCAGTGGTTACGCCCAGGTGGGCCTTCCATATAACATGTTATCGTTTTTTCCTGGCAAAGCTTACTCCCCACAATTTGGACGTGAGGAAACGTGTTGTTTTAGATGCGAAGTTTTTGATGCAATGAACTATATCAACCACTCTACCATTCGTACAAAGACGAGAAGTAGCTACGGTAATTTCGAAAGGCAGCATTGATTATCTCAACCTTCTGTATTTGTTGCCGTCATTATTAATGGTTCTGCCGGTAATACTCATGAAATTGATACTTTGTAACTAATGGGTTTTATTCGTAGGTTCAACTCCGAGCGGGTGCTTCAAGGGAATCTCTAGGTTCGTGCAAATTAAAACACAAAGAGAATCGAGTCGATATTATCACAGGCTTAGACACTGGTATATGGAAAAACGTAAAGAATTCATAGAATTCGAGAGGGACGGAGCTCCCAGAATGATAGGGAATCTCTAGGTTCGTGCAAATTAAAACACAAAGAGAATCGAGTCGATATTATCACAGGCTTAGACACTGGTATATGGAAAAACGTAAAGAATTCATAGAATTCGAGAGGGACGGAGCTCCCAGAATGATAGGGTTTCATATTCAAGGCGCGTTTGTAACAAGAATAAAAATGTCTGGTATTCACAAGCTACCACTGCATATTTCAACAGGCGAATCTCTATGCAAAATCTTCCGAGGCTGCTAATGTAATATTTATGTGACTCCGGATTTGAATCAGTGGCATTTCCCAACTTTTCTGAAAACAGAATGCGTAACGAGTCACAGCAATGACGTCTGTTTTTCTGCTGTGGCCTCTTCTTATAGAAGTTATCGCATATATAAATATACTCAACGCTTTTACCAGATGATTGAGACCATAGTTCAGGCAGATAATTATTTCATAGCTTATGGGAACCTGTGCGAAAGTGTAAACACGTCAGTATAAGTTATATAATTGTGTAAGCGTAACTGAGTTTATCTTCTATACATATAGCAAAAAAGGTGGATAGTCATTTTCGGCACATTAAGAAATGCATCCTTTTTAATAGTTCTGTTGTTAAATGAACCCACATACCTAGCGACGTCAATTATCCCCACTGATAATTATGGATTGTCTTCAGATGCAGTGACTGAAAAGAAGACTTTCTTTTCTCCTCAAACAATGACGTTTTCTCCAGAAATGCACATCTATGTACACATACACACTCCTGATTGTACATATACACACTCCAGAAATTCGTGTAAAACGAGCAAAGGAGGGCACCTCCTATACTAAAGTATATGTAACTTTCTTCTGATTACATTGGCATGTGGAGCTCTGGAAAAAATCCTGTCTGAATGCTTCTTTGCACAAGGAGACATTTTCAGATCTGCATCCAGAGAAATGTGTTTATGCGTTTAATAGTTCTATTTCATTTAATCACTTCACCAACGGAATGAATTTTCAAAAATTACTGGCTGTACTTTCCAAAACCAGATGTGTCGTATACGACACTGGCATTGAAGGCAAGGAAATTATAAAATAATGATGATTAATATATTGATTTTACATTCTGTAAATCTGTGACGAACGGGAAACTATTATACAGAAATTATTTAATTTCGTCGTGTTTCTTGGAAAAATAATTTTACTTTAACGTAGAGGATACTCAGCACATTGAAATATAGCTAGATATTACATCTTCATAGATACTGCGGAAAAGTGTCTTTATTTCTTCAGCTGTTAAATCCAGTAACCAACCATTATTTCTTCAGATGTTAAGTCCAGAAATCTGCCAGCACATACGAATGACACGTGGTTCATATGGCGATGAAAATCTGTGCTGCAATGTATTTTATGAGATTCTGGTCTCGTTGATCACCTCACCTTTTCTCTCCCAAACTGCTTCTGCAAAAGTGGAGCAAATGGCCAGGGCTCAGATAACTCTGTATGACACCAAGGCAGAAGTATCTGTCCATCCGTCTCGTTTGAATCGTTATCAGAACAAAATTGCAGATCCTGTGTCAGTAGATGGGACTCGTTAGTTACCATCACAACATCCCATAGAAATTCCAAACATTTAGGAAGCAAACAAACGAATAAAAACACACAATTACAGAATTTCGACACAGTTTCTTCACCTGCAAATGTTAAGGAAACAATAGCTGATTTCAATAACTCACCACTTACACAGATGAAATTTGTTGTGTTAGCTCGTGGTATATTGCAGAAGAACAGCAGACTATTGTCATCTGTGGCGTTAATGGGTTGTGTGACGCAGGAAAGATTTACCTGTTCCATGTGTTGTGTACGACACGCGGCACATGAAGAGACGAATTAGTTTATTTAAGTCTTCGAGGTTGTAACACATTAAAATTAATTTTGAACAGTTTCGTAACCTTACGTCAACAATGTGGTCGCTTCAGTCTACACTACAGAACCAAAGAAACTGGTACACTTGCCTAATATCGTGTAGGGCCCTGGATCACGCAAAAGTGCCGAACCACAACGTGGCATGGACTCACTTAATGTCTAAAGTAGTGCTGGAGAGGACTGACACCATGAACCCTGCAGGGCTGTTCATAAATATGTAAGAGTGGGAGTAGGTGGAGATCCCTTCTTCACAGCACACTGCAAGGCATTCCAGTTATACTCAATAGTGTTCACGTCTGGAGAGTTTGGCGCCCAGCGGAAGTGTTTGATCTCAGAAGAGTGTTCCTGGAGCCACTCGGTAGTAATTCTGAACGTGTGGGGTGTGGAATTGTCCTGCTGGAATGCCCCACTCCAACAGAAAGCATAATGGACATGAATGGATGCGCTTGCCGCGGTGTCCGAGCGGTTATATGCGTTTCAGTCCGGAACCGCTTGACTGCTACGGTCGCAGGTTCGAATCCTGTCTTGGGCGTGGATGTGAGTGATGTCCTTAGGTTAGTTAGGTTTAAGTAGTTCTAGGTTCTAGGGGACTGATGACGTCAGATGTTACGTCCCATAGTGCTGAGAGCCATTTGCACCTTTTGAATGTATTCAGTTGATAAGAGTCGTATCTAGACGTACCAGAGCTCCCATATCACTCCAACTGCCCCACACCACTGCAGCGTCTCTAGCACCTTGAACACTCCCCTGCTGACATGCAGCGTCCATGGATTCATGAGGTTGTCTCCATACCCGTACACGTCCAATCGCTCGATACAAATTGAAACGAGACTCGTCCGACCATGCTACATGTTTCCAGACATCAATAGTCCAATGTCGGTGTTGATGGGCCCAGGCGAGGCGTAATGCTTTGTGTCGTGCAGTCATCAATGGTACACGAGAGGGCCTTCAGCTCCGACAGCTCATATCGATAGTGTTGAATGGTTCGCACGATGACACTTGCTGATGGCCCAGCACTGAAATCTACAGCAATTTGCGGAAGGGGTGCATTTCTGCCAAGTTGAAGAATTCTCTTCAGTCGTCCTGGGTCCTGTTCTTGCAGGATCTTTTTTCGGCCGAAGTGATATCGGAGATTTCATGTTTCACTGAATTCCTGATATTTATTTTTCACTCGTGAAATGGTTGTATGGGAGAATCCGCACGTCATTGTTATCTCGGAGATGTGTTGCATCGCTCGTGGGCCGACTACAACACCACATTTCCACCCACTTAAATCTTGATAACCTTCCATTGTAGAAGCATTAGCCGATATAACAACTGCACCAAACATTTGTTGTCTTATACAGGCGTTGCCGACTGTAGCCCGTATTCTGCCTATTTACACATCTCTGTATTTGAATACGCATGCTTACACCAGTTTCTTTGCCGCTTCAGTGTATTATGTCAGTAGCAAAATGTCGTAAAGCAGCTTAAGGGTGTAAAAATGCTTTATTTCTTGCAACTAAAGTCAGAGTGCACGTATAAGTGCTAGTGAAACCAGTATTTAAAGCAGCTGTACAAGTGTTCACCCAGAAGCACCAGAGACCCTCTATGTAGCGGTGGCTGACAACAGCAACGTGTGCCAGAGATAATTTTAGGCGAGCTGACCCCTGTACAACGAAAAGACAATCACAAGAAATTGCGAGTTGATTGTTAAAGAATAATCGTAGCTCCCTATGTTTGTTTACATTTGTGGTTTAGCCATGGTTTTGTGACAATAAGCAGTGAATCACTATTGTGGAGCCGAAGCGTATGTGAGCATGAATCAGTAGGACGGCAGTTGCGTTACTGGATGTTGATCGAGACGTGTTTACGCGTGTCGCTGTTACTGTTGATGTTTTTCTAGGAGAATTCGTTATCGATTATTAATAAGTGCTGATTTTCTGTAAATTTTAAGTATTTCAGAAGCTTGTAATGAGTGGATTTAGGTTTTTAAATTCAGTATTAGGTCATACAGTGATAATACTAGAAGACTAGCAGTGGAACTGTTAGGTGAATTTTATTTGGAAGTGGCTGCTCGTAATTTTTTTGTGTTTACTCAACCTTTCGTCAAGCGACCTTCGAGTGGTGGAATTAGTGTGGCGTTGCTGGTACGCTGGGTTACTTTGAAGATTGGTATTTGTGTGTCTTAGGTACGACCGTAAATGAAAGTTTTAATATCAGCAATCGTGTCTGACGAGGTCCGGTGTTGTTGCCTGTGATAGCTGTTGCAGACGCCAAAGTATTTGGGTGTTGCGTATAGTTTGGAGATTTTCCGATAACCACACTCTGAGGTAGTGTGTAGATTTGTGGAGGATAGCGTTACTTCGAGATAGTAAATATTTGTATAGTGTAGATTATTTAATAATCGAGAGTGGTTCCCGAGTTTTTCTTGACCATAGGATCAAGTACAGGACGAAATGGACCGAAAGTGAGTTGTGATTACCAGTGTATCTAGCTCGTACTCATTATTAGTGACGCAATTATGTGGATTCCCTTGCCTTAGTCGAACCATGTGAAGATGGGAAATCCAACTGCTGCCGTAATTGTAGTAGTTCGTGACGAGTGATATTCAATTAGGTGGTGGCACGTGGGTGGTTGTTTCCCCCTATTACTTTCATATAAACGTTTGCCTACGTCATGATCTAATTCATTTTAAAGAGCTAAAATAGACCCTGATTCCTTAAAATTCCAAGTTCCCGAATTCTCATTTACCCAATATTCTAAATAAAGTGAAAGGGAATAATCCAATTTTAAAGGGTAGCAAAGAAAGAAAAAACAAAGGTTGAATATTTAATGATCTGATTTGCAAGAAACACAGCAAGTTCGCTCGAGTCAGCGATATAATATAAATAAATGAATGACGAAAGTTTAACGACACAAGTTAAATGTTTACGTAATTTATTGAGGGTAATTTTGGAGTAACAGCTAAGAAAAATGTTAAGAACTATACACAAACACTCATTTGCGACAGAATTCTGATTTAGAACAAAAGACTATTTTTAAACTTTATTGGCAGAGTTATAGCTAACCATTGGGTCTCAGTAACTGTTATTTATTTCCATAGTAACAAATACATATTTCGCCTGAGACGTCAGCTGCCTTATAAAAATGATTAAATGCAGAACCTTTTAAAACAAACAATGCATAACGGCTGTAATTAAGAACTGGGACTAATTAACTTAATTAATTTAATGCCAAGTGCAACGTTGTTATTATCTGGGTAACGAAGTAAGCTGGGCGAATTTTACGTAGTACAGTACCGGTGTCAAGCATAACTTTCGTCAATAGTAATTTGTACTTTACACTCGACTGTGACGTGTTGAAGAACTCAATAATTATTTAAGACCTTAACTAAATGTGATCCATAGTATCGCTACGTTATAATGTTAAAAAGCTTATTCACGAATTCAATCAGGTACACGAGTGCTGATTGTTATCAGGATTACTGATACAGTCTCAAACAGTCTGTTATATTTTGAGAAGTTAAATTGAGATTTAGTGCGCCTCTCCACGAATTATTAGCAATTTCTTGTTGGCATATTTTTTCTTGATTTCCTCTTGTATTGTTGCAACTGAACGTTTTATCAGGGCTAGATACGTGTAATTCAGGTGCAGTAAGAAGTGAACTCTAGGTTTTTAAAAGTCTGTAAGTAGTATTTCACGGTGTAGGTTGCGTTTACCTTCAGCTTGTTAACCAGTTCTGATTTTTCAGCATTTCCGTTACGTTACCCGTAAGAAAGAGTACCCTTTAACATTAGTGCTGTCCTTCGTATTACACGGTAATCGTTCACTATTAATTCTGTATCGTGTGGATCTCAAACACATGGTTAGTGTTGTGAAATGGTTTGCCCAATTATTTTGTAACCAGTATCATTGTTGAACTGCCAATCAATTCAGGTGTGCCACCTGCTTTACCTTCAACTGAGGCTACGTCATCTTTAAATTCCTCTTCCGAAGATACGGCTGCAGCACGGTAGCTGTATGATTTATATGATTATGCTTCCGCATTATTTGAGGTACACAACTTCTCGTTTTTGTACAGCTGTGGTAAATTGCTGCCTTTGAACTAATTGGAAATATTTTGAAGTTCTCAGTGGGTATTTGTACAGCTATATTCAGACTGTATTTAGCTATATTTCAACTTAACCGTCAGCATAAGGACCTGTGTTGTTGATAGTATTGTGTTCCAGGAAAAATTCTGTATCAAGTAAGGGAGGGAGTATTTTCGATAAGTGATTCGGGATGGCAATCATTAAAACAAAAGCGACTGTCGTTTCCGCGTGATCTTTTCAGTAAATGACAACCACTAACTTTCTCCTCTGCATACAAAAACATTTGATTGCACCTAACGAACGTATCTGGGGAGAAATGACCATTCTGATAGGAGAAGAAAAATCGGAGCTGGCACAGAAAATTTCAGGTCTCCATTTTTTACATGTGCTGTTCGAGAAAGGATCTAAGCTGAAAGCGGTTTCACGATCTCCCTCCCAAGCACTCAAGTGCAGAGAGTACATACAGATGTAGATGCTGATGTTGATGTTAACATCATTAACATAAAACATGAACAGGTGGTCGACTTAAAAGAGGTTATTTTGGTCCAGACACGTCATTACATTTTAGTTCAGAATACGTTCTAATGGTCTGTAGTGGACGTATATGGTATCTGAAGTTAGTTTTATAGATCACTTGTGCTACCCTTCTTGTAGACAGATGAGCACACCTGTTTTTATTCATATGGGCACAGCATTTTGTTCGAGCATCTGCAGTATATTGTTGTTAAAATCGTAGCTATCTCAAATGTAAATGCTATGAAGAATCAAACATGGATAGCAACGGACCATGGAGCCTCCCTCTTGTTCAGTGATTTCAACTGTCTCTCAATCCCGCTGACAGAAATATCTATATCATTCATCTTTTCATTGCTTCAAGAATTTTACTGGAGCTGTATTTCTGATTCTTCCTTTGTAACGGAATGCGGTTAAGCACTGATGACTTTGCTTTTCTGCTCAACTTTCAATTCCTCTGTCAGTCATTTGGTTTTGGATATTGTCTTACTTGCCTTTACATATGAACAGCATTTCTTTATGTCTTCTGATAAATCTATCAGTAAGATTCTGCGACAGAATGCACTCAAGGTGGAAATATCGAGTAACATGTAATTTAGAAACACCGGAAGTACAAAGTCGAAGAAATGTTTCGTATACTTCGCGTGTAGGTACAGGTGCAGCAGAAGTTTATCTACACATTCTACAACTCTTAGTTCTGAATGTAACCGTTTTGTATTTGAGAGTAATGAAAGAAGGTATAGGTCTTGGAAAAAGTAAATAACATATTTTGCGTGTACGCTGCCTATTAATACACATTCATGATAGTTAACCAGCTTCTAAATAGAAAGCCATTACAGCAGTCTTTACGGTAGCCGCTGAGAGCGATTCCAAGAACCCTTTGCCAAGCACTTAAATGCATATTATATATACAGATGTAGACGTTCATTTTAACGTCGTTGACATACAACATGAACAGCTGGTTGACTTGAAAGAAAGAAACACTCTCTGAAAAGTGACTAAAACTTCTCACAGGTTCTAGTGATTTTTTGTTCTATAACAGCTCATGCTGGATTGAGACTTATTGCTAAACATCAAAATCCATTGAACATAAGTAAAATCCCATTCTCCACAAACTTATACAGTCATACTAAGGGATATAGAGAGACGTTTATAATGTATCTTGTCGTTGCATATAAAACCGAGAGCCTCCTGGAGTAGCCGCACTGTCTCAGGCGTCGGCTGGCGTGGCTGTCTCCGTCGGAGGCTCGAGTCCTCCCTCTGTCACTGATGTGTGTGTTGTGCTTAGCGTAAGGTAGTTTCAGTTAGATTAAGTACTGTGTAAGACTAGGGACCGATGACCTCAGCAGGTTGGTCCACTAGGAACTTACCACAAATTTACGTAAAATAAAACCGACAATCATCACCACAGAACAATTTGACATTCGGCCTGTGACGTACAGTACAGGAGCCAACAACACGATCTTCGCAATGTTCAGAGTATAACCGGCCCTCTGAGGGTTTCGTACTTCATCCATCCTGGGTATCGACAATCATGACGTTTCTTGCGTCTTATTGACAGGGACACTTTCAAGATATCGGCCCTCTGAGTTCCAAGACAGTGGAGAATTTTTCAATTTTAAGTTTAAACAGACGGACAGGTCGTCGTTCGGGTGACAAATGATAGAAAAATTCATCATTGTGATACACGTGCAAATTAACCATTTTCAGTTTTTTCCCCCTCACCTGTGCTGTGAAACTTTGCTTTGTGCCAACTTTCATGATTCTAGATCGTCATGGGAGTACCCTTTAGGTTTGATGAGTGAGTTTACGAGTGTCAAAACATGTGGCGTATGTAGCCGTATCTTTTCACTGTACTGATTGAAAAGCTTAAATGTCCTACACCATCAAGAAATAGTGGACTGTAATAAGTGACATGTGGCCGAAATTTCAGCTTGAAATATAATAATATAGAAGAATAATTCCAATCCCAAACAAAGCAGGTGTTGACCGATGTGAAAATTACCTAACAATAAGTTTAATAAGTCACAGCTGCAAAATACTAAGGACGAATGGAAAAACTGATAGAAGCCGACCTCCGGGAAGATCAGTTTGGATTCTGTACAAATGTTGGAACACGTGAGGCAATACTGACGCTACGACTAATCTTAGAAGAAAGATTAAGGAAAGGCAAACCTACGTTTCTAGCATTTGTAGACTTGGAGAAAGCTTTTGACAATGTTGAGTGGAATACTCTCTTTAAAATTCTGAAGGTGGTAGGGGTAAAATACAGGGAGAGAAAGGCAGTTACAAGTGTCGAGGGGCATAAAAGGGAAGCAGCAGTTGGGAAGGGAGTGAGACAGGGTTGTAGCCTATCCCCGATGTTGTTCAATCTGTATACCGAGCATGCAGTAAAGGAAACAAAAGAAAAGTTAGCCGATGAAATTGTAATTCTATCAGAGACAGCAAAGGACTTGGAAGAGCAGTTGAACGGAATGGACAGTGTCTTGATAGGAGGGTAAAAGATGAACATCAACAAAAGCAAAACGAGGATAATAGAATGAAGTCGAATTAAGTCGAGTGATGCTGAGGCAATTAGATTAGGAAATGAGACACTTAAAGTAGTAAAGGAGTTTTGCTATTTGGGGAGCAAAATAACTGATGATGGTCGAAGTAGAGAAGATATAAAATGTCCACTGGCAATGGTAAGGAAAGCGTTTCTGAAGAAGAAAAATTTGTTAACATCGAGTATAGATTTAAATGTCAGGAAATCATTTCTGAAAGTATTTTTATGGAGTGTAGCCATGTATGGAAGTGAAAAGTGGACAATAAATAGTTTAGACAAGAAGAGAATAGAGGCTTTCGAAATGTGGTGCTGAAGATTGGATGGGTAGATCACATAACTAATGAGGAGGTATTGAATAGAATTGTGGAGAAGAGGAGCTTATGGCACAACTTAACTAGAAGAAGGGATCGGTTGATATGACATGTTCTGAGACATCGAGGGATCACCAATTTAGTGTTGGAGGGCAGTGTGTGTGTGTGGGGGGGGGGGGGGGGGGTAAAAATCGTAGAGGGAGACCAAGAGATAAATACACTAAGCAGATTCAGAAGGATGTAGGCTGCAGTAGTTACTAGGAGATGAAGAAGCTTGCACAGGATAGGGTAGCATGGAGAGCTGCATCAAACCAGTCTCAGGACTGAAGACCACACCAACAACAATAACGTATAGCGTTATCAGAGAATTAGGGGACTTAACAGACGGCCAGACTGACAGACCGAGAATGAATGTGATAGGCAAATATTTTATTGGTGTGATATAAGTACAACTTAATTTTCAAATTTCTTGTCCTTTGCGTGTACTGTGAAATCTAGCTTCTTGTCGAAGTTTCTGTTTCTATGTCAAAGGAAAGTACCCACGATATTTATAAAATACATAATATTTACGCCAATGACTGTGACACTTTTATTATTTCATGATTGAAATTTCGGCCTTAGGCCATTATCAAGACAGATTTTTGTGACTTTAAGCTATAACAACTTAAAATGAGCTGACACATTTAAATTGGCATGCCTTAAAGCCACAAAATCTGCACTTGATAATGGCCTAAGGCCGAAATTGCAATCGTGAAATATAGAAAGCGTTACAGTCACTGGCGTAATTATGATGTCTTTTATAAATTTCTACATGACTGTAAATCCCAGGTATAAAAAGTACCCCGGACATATTTTGATAAGAGTTTGCGAGTATCGAAATATTTCACACAAGTGGCTATACGTTTTGACTGCTTTGACGTAGAAGCTTTGCACCGCCACGGAACCGCAGACTCCAGTATGTGACATAACTTTCATCTTGGTACGCCCATTCGTCCCTGAGAAAAATGCTTCTTACCTGTCGGACAGACAAACACAGAGACGGAAAACAAAGGGATCATACGAGGGTTCTGTTTTTACCGATTGAGGTAAGCAGGCGTAAAAATACGTCTCGTTGCTTGAATGACCAATACTATTTCTTTTTCACGCACATAACACAGCTCTTCATCATTCAAATGGTTCAAATGGCTCTGAGCACTATGGGACTTAATTTCTGAGGTCATCACTCCCCTAGAACTTAGAACTACTTAAACCTAACTAACCTAAGGACATCACATACATTCATGCCCGAGGCAAGATTCGAACCTGCGACCGTAGCGGTCGCTCTGTTCCAGACTGTAGCACCTAGAACCGCACGGCCACTCCGGCCTACAGTTTTCGGTTGTCTGAGGAATTAACGGATAGATTGAGAATTGATAAATCTTTGGAGTAGGAACAGTTACTAATACGACACTTAAAATGGTGATACGGGTGAAGCATATACAGGGTGAATAAGATAATACTTGCACAGCAAATATTGCGGAAACGTAAAGCGCTATCGATGTGTGGTTTTCAGGGACTGGACTGGTAGTCAGTGACTCGTATTGTTAGCCAATAAACAGATAGTAATAATACCTAGGAAGTATATTTTTGTGCAAAAATACACTTTTTAAATGTAACAGTACCTATTGGCATTAACAACTTAAAACTGGATTAAATTAGATAGTCAGTACTGTTTTTTTCCAGGATTCCAGAGCGAGTGATCTACGAGATATCACATTTTGAAAAGTTTTTACACGGGCAGTTGTTTGTGACTTTTAACCAGAGTAGTTGCAAAGGTACGATGCTGTTATGTTTCCTTGCAGTGTGGTTGGGTGTTCCTTGAGTACAAGTCGAAGGACTTGCTAGTCAGTCAGTGTGTGACAGTCAAAGTATTAGTTCCAGAGTGGATGATGGGATTTACCAATGCAGCCGTTGTTTTCGTTTTGTATGGAGAGTTTAGAAAGAATGCAGTTCGTAATTGTACGGTGTATGCGGCAAGGTATTCCAGTAGACAACTATCTCGGCAATTATTTATCAACCTCTTCAGTCAGTCTGGTAAAAGGGGTGATGTAAGACCTATACAACGTAACAGAAGGAAACAAGTGACGACAGAAGAGGGGGACACTAATGTTCTTCCTGCTGTGGAAGCTGAACTGCACGTTGACGGCCAGAGTGGCCGAGCGGTTATAGGTGCTACAGCCTGGAGCTGCGCGACCGCTACGGTCGCAGGTTCAAATCCTGCCTCGGACGTGGATGTGTGTGATGTCCTTAGGTTAGTTAGGTTCAAAAATGGTTCAAATGGCTCTAAGCACTATGCGTCTTAACATCTATGGTCATCAGTCCCCTAGAACTTAGAACTACTTAAACCTAACTAACCTAAGGACATCACACAAGACCCAGCCATCACGAGGCAGAGCAAATCCCTGACCCCGCCGGGAATCGAACCCTGGAACCCGGACGTGGGAAGCGAGAAGGCTACCGCACGACCACGAGATGCGGGCGTTAGTTAGGTTTAAGTAGTTCTAAGTTCTAGGGGACTGATGACCTCTGCAGTTAAGTCCCACAGTGCTCAGAGCCATTTGAACTGCACGTTAGTTCCCGCGCAATAGCACGAGGAAGGGGCATGGGTGAGGCAAGTGTCCAAATCATCGTATATCGACGTAAGTTCCATCCCTATCTCTCCATCAGGAGTTGCATGTTAACGATTATGAGAACAGTATTTATTTGGACAAGGACGTTAAGTCAGGACACTAAATATCTACGTTGTTTAGTGATAATGCCACACATACCGATCATGGCCAGATAAACCACCAAAATATGCACTACTTGTCTGTTGACAATCCCTATGGCTTTCGTCAGGTGAAACGTCGGCGTCCATGAACAGTAAACGCGTGGTGTGGTTCAGTGAATCATCAGTCCATAGGCCTGTTTTTCCAAGACGGAACACTGAACGAGCACAAGAACCGCAGCCTCCTAACAGATCGCATTCTTCGTTTGGCATACGACGCCCCTCTGCAGTCTATGAGGAATCTCTGGTATCAACATGAAGGTTGTCGAGTCCTTAGTGCTAGTATTGATTCCAAATCGTTGGACTGGACGCTAAAGACCTTTATCTTAGCCGACCCATTCCATGTATTTGAAGTCTGCTTCTTTTTCTGTGGGAAAGCTGAAAGCCCCTGTCTACAAGGACTTACCAACTACACCTGATGATATGCAACTACGTATTACTGGAGCCTGCTAGGACATCTCCGCTGAAACGCTATCACATGGTAGCAGCCTTTCCATACCAGATTGGAAGTGTGTATTGCCGCTGTCGGTGATCATATATAACGTAACCAGTGACGGTCAGTTGTCTCGTTACTTGCCAGAGTCCACGTTAATATGTACTTTCCTGTGTGCTACCAAAGGGAAATGCTTGAGTGTGGAAACTTTTCAAAATATGATGTGTCGTAAACGACTGGCAATGGAGTCCTCGAACAAACACTTCTGACACACTAATTTCCTCTACTTTTAGTTTGCTAATGTAGTTTTGTAAAAGTGTATGTTTGTACAGAAATTGCACATATTATTACTATCTGCTGATTTGTTTGAATGCAGAGTCTCGCGGCGATTACATTGAATAAAATGTTCTCGGGTTTCAAACCGCGGCAATTGCTTAAAACTACACGAGCTTTCCGCCAAGCACTCCTTGGCCATTGTCAAGTGGTATGTCTGCCAGTGGGCTGTTGGTGCGCCTTGAACCTGTACGCCACCAACCATCGTCATCCAGCACAGAAGCGCACGTTATTACAAACATTGGTGCATCGTGCAAGAGTAATATCAGACGACGATAACCTGCCCCATGAACTGAACAAGTGAAAGAAGTGATTTCTGGGAAATATCAGAATGCTAAACTAGCTTTTCTGCCATTCTGGGGCTCTGTGTCGGGCAACATAAGCCACCTGTTGAAAAGACACAAGATCAAATCAATCTTCAGGCCTCCATCGAAAATCCGTCAATTACTGAGACCAGTTAAAGACGCAGTAGGTCTCAAAACACCTGGAGTCTACGAAATACCTCGTGAGTGTGGCCAGGAGTACATCGGACAAACAGTGCGCATTGTCGAACAACGCAGGAAAGAACATGAGAGCTGTTATCGCCTACGCACCCCAGAGAAATCTGCGTTAGCTGAGCATGCGTTAGAAAACGGTCACCACATAATATTTGACGATACCTGTGTCTTGGCTCGCACTAACGGCTCCTGGGACAGTTTAATAAAGGAAGCTATTGAAATAAAAATTGCCACAAACACCCTCAATAGAGACGGTGGCTTGCACTTCGTGGGATCCAGCGATCGCGCGGTTGAAGAGGGCACATCGAACGCCACCTCAAAACATGTCCATAAATGGCATTGTCACTGGCACCAGTGACGCCAAAGCCGGCAGCTACCGTATATAAGGGCGCACTAACAGTCCACTGGCAGTTATACCACTTGAAAATGGTCAAGAAGTGCTTGGCCGAAGGCTTGTGTACAGTTGACGCGGTTGGAAACTCGAGAACATTTTATTCTATATGCTGATTGACTAAAACTAAGAGTTCATTCTGTGAAAACCACACATCAATAGCAGTTTTCAGGAATGTTAGTTTTTTATGTGGTTCGCTACTGAGTAAATCACGGATACACATTAGGGAGAGGGATCGCAGCCTGTGGTGATACCACAGTTCCGCTGCAAGCTTTACTCGGACACGATCCACTCCCTATACCGCTTACATAACATTCATAATAGCCAGGATACCCATCGACGTGGCGCAGCAGGTAACGAGGTGTGTGGGGTGTGTAAAGGATCCATGACCACTTACTCGGTTTTATCACTTCTTTATTCAGGCAGGTCAGAAGTACGTGTAGCTATAGATTGTCGATGCCGAAGTGCCGAGAGCTCTGTATCACTGATGTTCTTTAGTAGAAGCCGCGGAGTGGAAGCCAATGCTGGTGATCGAAAGACAGCGGCTACATATGTCGTTCCTCGCCGTAGGCATGCCCTCATCAGCAGCCTTAATTGCAGTGATTAACGAGAAATATACATACATTTTTCCGTTTTCCGTCGTTCCTGAGTTACTTCAAAACCCATGGAGGTACGTTCCGTGTTTGCAGTTTTTTTTTGGTATCGTATTTGTGTTTCGAAAGAACATATTCGACTGTGTTAAAACTCAACAGCCACTTTGGCCACAAGGTCTGCTCAATCCTTCTTTTTTTTAAAATTGAAATATTGTCAGCTGGAAGTATGGAACCTCTGCAGATATTTGTATAACAGTTTATTAAGTCAACGGTCATTTAAATACATATAAAATTCTCACACTGACTGTTTTGGCACATCTTCAGATGAAGCAAAATCTTGTACAATTTTTTACGGGTACACAGCGTGGTCAGAAACAGTCCAAATAACGTGTAAGGGTGATGCAAGGTAAGGTGCACTAAGAAATAATTTTTGAAGAAAAATTCGATACGTTGCGCCGATCCGAGTCAGTTAGCATTGGAGTTAACCAACCAGACGGTGAAGCGCACAAATTCAGGCGAGGTGCCAGAGACAGTGTTGCCAAAAGTGTTCTTTGTTTGGTTTCCTGAAACCGATCGAGAGAACGATACAAAAACTGAACATGGGACGCTAGTACTAATCTGACTCGAACCAAACGCTGAGCAGTCTAGTGCGCTATCATCTGCACTATGGGAAAAACGAACGCTTGTTGTATCTGGCGGGTCGCTTAAATTTTTGCGCACAATGGCGTGACTGGCTAACTTGAACTCTAATGGACTCGGAAACAACTTTAAGTGTCGCATTTTTTCCTAAGAATTATTTCTCAGCACAACATACACTACAGCTCCCACACAGGCCTCTCATACAGCTACTGACCACTCTGTACAAAAAAAACAGGCCCCTCCGAAAGTCATGAAATCAATTAAAGTATCTCAGTGAGCGCACATATCATCTTCAAAAGTCATTGTGAATAGTTTGTATATGTACTTAAGGCGTCGTTAATGTAATAAATAATCATACGAACAGTGTGGTACCGTTGCAAGATCTCCATTACCGAGACGACCACCCTTACCCATGAGCTATGATGATGAACTATTTTTAGGCTGATTTATACATTTCAACTGACAATGCTGGAAAGAATATAGGACACAGGGAGTGTAGCACTTGGCAGATAAATGGTAATGCTGTGGCTCTCGTCGATTCGAGACTAGCAGAAATGATTCGGTGTTTGTCAGGTGCTACTATATCTTCTTCGGACGATCAAACTATCTCGGCTTTAGTATACGTTAGTCTAACAGACGTTGTTGCTTACATCGTTATTTGGATACCAAGGGCCGGTTTAAGGGCCAAGGGACATAATAGGACGCTTGAGGCGCCAAGCTGAACGGGTGCAAGGGGCATAACTCTAACATTTGTTTACTATAAAAACAGTCTTGATCACAATTTATTTATTACGGTGACCGGTTTCGACCTCTACTGTGGTCATGTTCAGACCTACAAGTCGTATACAAAGCTTCATTTAGATGGCTACACACATTAAAGAAAATACATAAAGTTACAAAGCTATAAAACGATGAATTGCCAATGAGTAAGAACCTACTTCTGGTGGTAAATCACTACTGGAGAAACCAGTGCACATCTTACTATATATAATGGAGGCTCCGCCAACATCTGACGAATGATTTCACTGGTAACAAATTATACGTCGAATAACAATGTAAAATTTCTTAGTTCAAAGAACATAGTGAAGTATGCAAGATAAACACACACTAGACTTAGCTTGCTCAACAGCTATTGGCAATTAAGAAGCATTAAAAATATTTAAACGTGCAGGATAAATGAACTCCGTTTTGACAGTACCTGGGTTGCCCTCGCAAGGCAATATGGAACCACTGGTTGCCATAGTGAAGTTGGACGCCGTTCCAAAGATGTGGCAGCAGGCTTATTTCCACTGAAGTTGTTGTAAAGACGGTAGGCAGACTAGTGGTTGACATGGTGAGGACAAACGCCAGTCCAAAGATGTGGCAACAGGCTTCTTTCAAACGAAATTGTTGCGAAAGTTGAATGGCAAAGACTGTCACGTCAGACGATGTATTAGAGAGCAGCAACACACCTTTTTTGAAACGATTTTCAATGAGTAGGCTAAAATATTCGTCAACTGACATGTGCGGTACATGATGCACAGATACGATTTACTGGTGTAATAACAGACTTCCATTTACATAGATAACATAATAATTTTTACAGATCCATACTAAGAAAAAAAGAATCATAAGAAATAAACAGAACCGAGAGTGCACAGTATTTGTGATCCAGACTGTTTTTGATAGTAAATATTTGTAGCACATTGATCACTGTTCACTCCCACAATGTATTCAAAAATAGATAACATTTCTTTTCATGATTCAAAAAGGGAATCATTCTCGTAAACGTGTGTCCTCAAATGTGTGGTTACGAAACCTGTGACATCGTCATCAGATATTGTCCTAGTTAGTACGATGGAATGCAAAACTTAGAGACGAAAGTAACTTTCGCATGAGGTGCTACTGCCAAGCACCATAGTTAGATGAAACTTGGACGATACAGAGAAACATGTACTATAGTGCACTACAGAAGGTAACTGAAGGAAACAGGCACTGAGACGAACATCAATGACACTTTTATTCAAAGATAATATTTACATTCGAGACATCACAATTTATGACGGTCCACAGGACGTTAAAAAAACTGGGAAATGAATCTTAAAAGGGTGGATGGTAACCAGATACGGCAGCGCATGTTCTGAAACGTGCTCGCATGGCGCCTACAAGGCTGGTAAGGAGTTCTTGTGGCCGGGGCGTTGGTAACTGCTGGATGACGTTCCTGGTAGTGATGAGCTGCAGTACGTCTGCATGATACCACGCGTGCTCGATGCCATACGACGGAGGAGTGGGTAGGTCAGTCCATTCGTCAGATGTTCTCCAGCTGCAAGAAGTCAGGACATCTTGAAACCAACGCTGTTCGAAGCGGTCTAGCATTGTCATCCGCAAGAAGAGGATAAGTGCTCTCAGGGCTCCGCACGAGGTTAAGGCGACGTTCTCATTCAAACTGGTCGATAATTCGGATTTTTATTGCATTTTCTGAAAGCCATGTGTGCCTAGTATGGCGGAACAACAAGTATATTTCACTCGTACGTTACCAAAACGTCTACAGCCTATTGTTGGAAGCACTGTGATGGCCGTCGTGGGGCGCTCTCAGCCGGAGACGCCCGGCTCGTGCAACAACCTGGTGGTGGCGTGATGCACGTTCACAAAATAATCTATACTGCAGTGTGCATGCAAACATATTAGCTGAAAAATTTGGCAAACAACGGTTGCATGCTGAAAGTAGCATATCCAAATCAGCCAAATCGGCTGTTGTCGCCACGTTTTCTCCAATAAATATGCTAGCTTTTCAAGTAGGGTCGGGTACTGGTCGGAGGGCGATATTCCAGCGCTGCCTCGGCACTACATGCTTTCTAAATAAGTATGAGCAGTCAATGAATCAACGGAAAGTGACCTTTGCTGTTCAAGATACTGAAAACTGAGCCTTGAATAAGTTTCAGTTTTTTCTTGACGTCTCTTCCACATTGGTCTCCTGATACCATGGCGTCCAGTTCTCTCGTGATTCCAGATTCTTCTCAGACAGATGCTGTGCCACTATGTTATTCGTGATTCAGATATGTTTGCCCACACTGGAAACTTCTGTATCACCTAACCACAGTGTTATAAGATGGTTCACTATTGCCGTATAGTTCCACCAGCTCAGCACGGATTGTTGCAGCGTTGTGCGCATCCAAATACAGAAAACACACAACATTCCACTTTGTCAATGAGCTCCGAAGTTTTGTTGGGGATCCTCTAGCCAGGTGCTGCATTTCAGCTGGAGCGTACTCCAAACAAACAGTAAAGAATTACCTAACTTAATTTGTTCGGGATAATAGTTAAAACATTATAGCTACTCCCCTCGTAACTACTTAATGGCAAGTTGTATTGGACATTACTTACCTCCGTCACTAAAAAAAGGCATTTTCCTCCTTAGTACGAATTCAGCCATTTACTTCACATATCCTCACGAATATAACGTACGCCATGTAGGTCTTTTCTGTTATCGAAATAAAGCAACCACAGTGGTACGATGCTGGTAAGTAGCTTTCGTTTTTCCATGTTTTCCGATGAATCAGGCAGCTTACTACGGGTAGGTTATCTTTTTCGTAGGTATTATATTCATTATATTTAAGGACAGACGTGCTCCAATAAAACTTTCCTGTGCTATGATGTGTTTTTGTTGTGGTATTCAGTCCTGAGGCTCGTTTGATGCAGCTCTCCATGCTACCCTATCCTATGCAAAGTTCTTCATCTCCCAGTACTTACTGCAACCTACATCCTTCTGAAACTGCTTAGTACATTAATCTCTTGGTCTCCCTCTACGATTTTTACTTGGTCTCCCTCTACGATTTTTACCCTCCACGCTGACCTCCAATGCTAATTTTGTGATCCCTTGATGCCTCAGAATACGTTCTACCAACCAATCCCCTCCTCTTGTCAAGTTGTGCCACGAACTCCTCACCAATTCTGTTCAATATCTCCTCATTAGATATGTGATCTACCCATCCACTCTTCTGCATTCTTCTGTAGCACCACATTTCGAAAGCTTCTATTCTCTTCTTGTCCAAACTGTTTATCGTCAATGTTTCACTTCCATACATGGCTACACTCCATACAAATACTTTCAGAAACGATTTCCTGACACTTAAATCTATATTCAATGTTAACAAATTTCTCTTCTTCAGAAACTCTTTCCTTGCCATTGAGAGTTTACATTTTATATTCTCTCTACTTCGACCATCATCACTTATTTTGCTCCCCAAATAGCGAAACTCATTTACTACTTTAAGCCTCTCATTTCCTAATCTAATTCCCGCATCATCACCCGATTTAATTCGACTACATTCAATTATCCTCGTTTTGCTTCTGTTTTTCATCCTTTATACTCCTTTGAAAACACTGCCCATTCCGTTCAACTGCTCTTCCAAGTCCTTTGCTGCTTCTGACAGAATTATAATGTCATCGTCGAACCTCAAAGTTTTTATTTCTTCTTCATGGATTTTAATACCTAATCAGAATTTTTTTTGTTTACTTTACTGCTTGCTCAATATACAAATTGAATAAAATGGAAGAGAGGTTACAACCCTGTCTCACTCCCTCCCCAACCACTGCTTCCCTTTCATGTCCTTCGACTCTTATAAGTGCCATCTGGTTTCTACTCAAATTGTAAATAGTCTTTGGCTCCCTATATTTTACTCCTTCCACATTTGGAATTTGAAAGAGAGTATTCCAGTCAACATTATCAAAAACTTGCTCTAAGTCTACAAATGCTACGAACGTAGGTTTGCCTTTCCTTAATCTTTCTTCTAAGATAAGTCGTAAGGTCAGTATTGCCTCACGTGTTCCAACATTTCTAGGGAATGCAAACTGATCTTCCCCGTGGTCGGCTTCTACCAGTTATTCCAATCGTCTGTAAGGAATTCGTGTTAGTATTTTGCAACTGTGACTTATTAAACTGATAGTTTGGTTATTTTCAAATCTGTCAACACCTGCTTTCCTTGGGATTGGAATTATTATATTCTTCTTGAAGTCTGAGGCTATTTCGTCTGTCTCATACATCTTGCTCACCAGATGGTAGAGTTTGGTCAAGACTGGCTCTCGCAACGTCGTCAGTACTTCTAATGGAATGTTGTCTACTCCCGGGGCCTTGTTTCGACTTTGGTCCTTCAGTACTCTGTCGCATTCTTCACCCACTATCGTATGTCACATTACATCTTCGTCTACATCCTCTTCCATTTTCATAATATTGTCCTCAAATACATCGACCTTGTATAGACCCTCTGTATACTATCTCCACCTTTCTGCTTTCCTTTCTTTGCTTAGAACTGGGTTCCCATCTGAGCTCTTGGTATTCATACAAGTGGTTCTCTTTTCTCCAAAGGTCTCTTTAATTTTCCTGAAGGCTGTATCTATCTTACCCCTAGTGAGATAAGCCTCTGCATCCTTACATTTGTCCTCTAGCCATGCCTGCTTAGTCATTTTGCACTTTCTGTCGATCTTATTTTTGAGACGTTTGTATTCCTTTTTGCCTGCTTCATTTATTGCAATTTTATATTTTCTCCTTTCATCAATTAATGTCAATATTTCTTCAGTTACACAAGGATTTCTACTAGCCCTCGTCTTTTTACCTACTGGATCCTCTGCTGCCTTCACTACTTCATCCCTCAGAGCTACACATTCTTCTTCTACTGTACTTCTTTCTCCCATTCCAGTCAATTGTTCCCCTATGCTCTCCTTGAAACTCTGTACAACCTCTGGTTTAGGCAATTTATCCAGGTTCCATCTCCTTAAATTCCCACCATTTTGCAGTTTCTTCAGTGTAAATCTACAGTTCATAAACAATAGATTGTGGTCAGAGTGCAAATCTGCCCTTGGAAATGTCTTCAAATTTATGACAGTAAACCTGCATGCCCTTGGGAAAATTTGATGATACCTCAACAAAATGTAGAGCCTTAGGATAGGTATGCAAATATATGCAAAATACTGCACAACATTGTTTGAAATTTGTGATATGAATTATGGTCGAAAGATAAGCAAATTCTGGAAGACAAAATTACTGTTCTGTGTATTTACGCTGTAGCTATTAGTACCACAGACAATTTACACTGACGGAAAGAAACACAGCATCAAGAAGAAGTTGTGAGACATAAACGACAGATGGTAGGCGTGTTTCTATACTAGAAAGATGCCTAATCAGATTTCGTGACAGTCGCATAGAAGTAGCGCTAGGAGTGCCATTATGAGGATGCAAATCAGGTTTTTGCTTAAATACACACGGCAACAGTCTTGATCCTTAATTACCGTTTAGATTGGACGCGGTGAGTTGATGTTAGCCAAGAAGCCGAATTTGAACGACGTCGAGTAACAAGGCTGCTTGAACCTGAACTAATATTCCGCTATATTGCAGGAAGGCTTGACAGGAATGTAGCCGCTGTACATGATAGCTGGCAGCGGAGATGTACGGTTGTATGAGGATCGGCCTCCAGACGGTGACTTGACGCTATCAAGTGGGTTGACCATTGTGTTCGGCGTATGACTCTGGAGCATCTGCAGCAGCAGTCCCAGTAGCAGGTGACACGACAGTGATATAAGGAACTCTTTCAAATCGATTACTTCAGGGACAGCTCCGAGATAGACGAGCACTCCACTGACCTCAAGCCATCACCATTTGTGACTTCAGCAGCGTCAAGTGAGAGCTGATTGAAGAGAAGGGTGGATTTATATTGTCTTTTCTGCCTTGGTGGCAGCGATGGCCATGTATTGGTTAGAAGGAGGCCACTGCAGCACCTGCAACCAACCAGTCTGCTGCCTAGACACACTGGACCTACACCTGGAGTAATAGTCTGGGCTTTTGTATGACAGCTGGAGCACTGTCATGTTTATGCCACGCACACCGACTGCCAATTTGTACGTTAGTCTGGTGAATCGATCTGTTGTGCTGCCATTCATGAGCAGTATTCCACCGACTGCTTTCCAGTAGGATAATCCTGGCCCACATACCGTATTTGTTACCCAATATATCCTACAGAGCGCCGACATTTTGCTTTGGTTTCATCGATCACCTGATCTGTCTCCAGCCATCGGACGACAAGTCCATCGTCGTCCATAAACCTTGGCTCTATTGACCGCCAAAGTAGAAAAGCCCTGGAACTCCATTCCACAAACTAACATCCGGCATATTTTCAACGCAATACAAGCACGTTAGCATGCTTGTAATCAACCTTCTGTCGGATACACCGGTCATTAATGTTCTAGAAGTTCACATTTGCAATGGCGTATCTTGCACTTACATTATCCTGCAATCTTGTAATATTAAATGTGTGATGTTCATAAATGTATTCTCCAAGATTTCATTACTCCACGTTAATTCCTTTTCCGTGCAGTGTACATTAAGGATGGTAGCTGACCCAGTGCGGTGTGGTTGCGTCGTTAAATACATGAAGATCTAACATAAATTTTCTGAAACTGATAGCCTCTAAATAAAGAATCTGTGATGGGTGGCACATATTGGCCTCGAAAGGGTTAAATTTTTCGCCTTTCCATGCTCCTTAGTTCTTTGTCCTAAACGGAGCATGTATTCGGAAGACATTACTCACTATTAAATTATTTGGATACTGAGAATCATCTTTCGCACACCAACACACACTCATATATATATATATATATATATATATATATATATATATATATATATATATATATATATATATATATATATATATATATATAGTTGCACGTCTTAGTAGATGTACGGTTCCCCATGAACGATGGACCTTGCCGTTAGTGAGGAGGCTTCTACATCTACATCTACATTTACACTCCGCAAGCCACGCAACGGTGTGTGGTGGAGGGACCTTACGTGCCACTGTCATTACCTCCCTTTTCTGTTCTAGTCGCGTACGGTTCGCGGGAAGAACGACTGTCTGAAAGCCTCTGTGCGCAGTCAAGTATAGGTCGAACGAGTGTTTTGTAAGCCACCTCCTCTGTTGACGGACTACATTTTCTAAGGACTCTCCCAATGAATCTGAGCCTGGTACCCACCTTACCAACAATTAATTGTATATGATCATTCCACTTCAAATCGTTCCGCACGCATACTCCCAGATATTTTACAGAAGTAATTGCTACCAGTGTTTGTTCCGCTATCATGTTATCATACAATAAAGGATCCTTCTTTCTATGTATTCGCAATACATTACATTTGTCTACGTTAAGGGTCAGTTGCCACTCCCTATACCAAGTGCCTATCCACTGCAGATCTTCCTGCATTTCGCTACAATTTTCTAATGCTGCGACTTCTCTGTATACTACAGCATCATCCGCGAAAAGCCACATAGACCTTCCGACTCTATCTACTAGGTCATTTATATATATTGTGAAAAGCAATGGTCCCATAACACTCCCCTGTGACACGCCAGAGGTTACTTTAACGTCTGTAGACGTCGCTCCATTGATAACAACATGCTGTGTTCTGTTTGCTAAAAGTTCTTCAATCCAGCCACACAGCTGGTCTCATATTCCGTAGACTCTTACTTTGTTTATCAGGTGACAGTGCGGAACTGTATCTAACGCCTTCGGACCGAGCGAGGTGGCGCAGTAGTTAGCACACTGGACTCGCATTCGGGAGGACGACGGTTCAATCCCGTCTCCGGCCATCCTGACTTGGGTTTTCCGTGATTTCCCTAAATCGCTTCAGGCAAATGCCGGGATGGTTCCTTTGAATGGGCACGGCCGATTTCCTTCCCCATCCTTCCCTCACCCGAGCTTGCGCTCCGTCTCTAATGACCTCGTTGTCGACGGGACGTTAACACTAGTCTCCTCCTCCTCCTCCTCGAACGCCTTCCGGAAGTCAAGGAAAATAGCATCTGCCTGGGAGACTGTATCTAATATTTTCTGGGTCTCATGAACAAATAAAGCGAGTTAGGTCTCACACGATCGCTGTTTCCGGAATCCCTGTTGATTCCTACAGAGTAGATTCTGGGTTTCCAAAAACGAATGAAACTCGATCAAAAAACCTGTTCTAAAATTCTACAACAGATCGACGTCAGAGATATAGATGCTACCATAACGGAGGGGTATCTGTTAAGAGGCCAGACAAACGTGTGGTTCCTGAAGAGGGGCAGCAGCCTTTTCAGTAGTTGCAGGGACAATGGTCTGGATGATTGACTGATCTGGCCTTGTAACATTAACCAAAACGGCCTTGCTGTGCTGGTACTGCGAACAGCTGAAAGCAAGCGGAAACTACAGCCGTAATTTTTCCCGAGGGCATGCAGCTTTACTGTATGATTTAATGATGATGGCGTCCTCTTGAGTAAAATATTCCGGAGGTAAAATACTCTCCCATTCGGATCTCCAGGCGGGGACTACTCAGGAGGACGTTGTTATCAGGGAAAGACAACTGGCGTTCTACGGATCGGAGCGTGTAATGTCAGATCCCTTAATCGGGCAGGTAGGTTACAAAATTTAAAGAGGGAAATTGATAGATACAAGTTAGATGTAGTGCGAATTAGTGACGTTCGGTGGCAGGAGGAACAAGACTTCTGGCCAGATGAGTACAGGGTTATAAACATAAAATCAAAATGGGGGTAATGCAGAAGTAGGTTTAATAACAAATAGGAAAATGTCAATGCTGGTAAGCTACTACAAACAGCATAGTGAACGCATTATTATGGCCAAGTTTATATTCCAACTAGAAAAGAGATTGATGAAATGCCGACCCTACGACTTATCTTAGAAAACAGATTAAGGAAAGCCAAACCTATGTTCCTAACATTTGTAGACTTCGACAAAGCTTTTGACAATGTTCACTGCAATACTTTCTTTCAATTTCTGAAGGTGTCAGGGATAAAGTATAGGGAGTGAAAGACTATTTACAATTAGTACAAAAACCAAATGGCAGTTATAAGAGTCGAGGGACATGAGAGGGAAACAGTGGTTGGGAAGGGAGTGAGACAGGGTTGTAGCCTATCCCCGATGTTATTGAGTTTGTATATTGAGCGAGCAGTAAAGAAAACAAACAAACATTCGGAGTAGGAATTAAAATCCATGGAGAAGAAATAAAAAACTTTGAGTTTCGCCGATAAAATAGTAATTCTCTCAGAGACAGCAAGGGACCTGGAAGAGCAGCTAAACGGAATGGACAGTCTCCTGAAAGGAGGATATAAGATGAACATCAACAGAAGCAAAACGAGGATAATGGATTGTAGTCGAATTAAATCGTGTGATCATGCGGGAATTAGATTAGGATATAAGAGGCTTAAAGTAGTAAATGAGTTTCGCTATTTGGGTAGCAAAACAAGCCATGATGGTCGCAGTAAAGAGGATATAAAATGTAGTCTCCCAATGGCAAGGAAAGAGTTTCTGAAGAAGAGAAATTTGTTAACATTGAGTATAGATTTAAGTGCCAGGAAGTCCTTTCTGAAAGTATTTGTATGGAGTGTAGCCATGTATGGAAGTGAAACTTTTACGATAAATAATTTGGACAAGAAGAGAATAGAAGCTTTCGAAATGTGGTGCTACAGAAGAATGCTGAAGATTACATGGGTAGATCACATAACTAATGAGGGGGTATTGAATAGAATTGGAGAGAAGAGAAATTTGTGGCATAACTTGTTTAGGAGAAGGGATCGGTTGGTGGGGCATACCCTGAGGCATCAAGGGATCACCAATTTAGTATTGGAAGTCAGCGTGGAGGGTAAAAAATCGTAGAGGGAGACCAAGAGATGAATACACTAAGCAGATTCAGAAGGATGTAGGTAGCAGTAGGTACTGCGAGATGAAGAAGCTTGCACGCGATAGGGTAGCATGGAGAGTTTCATCAAACCAACCTTTTGACTGAGGACCACGACAAAAACAACGAGGTAACGCATCTAAAATAATTATACGAGAAAAATGCAACCGCCATAATAAGAGGTTGATTAAATAGAATAAAACTTTATCAATAACAGTCAACTGCCGCCTTTTTTACCAGACTCTCAGAGCGTATGCTTCCGACGACCTGATGGATCCCTGGAAAGTATTACGAAGAATGATGGGGAAATTCTAGCCAAATAATTCAGTACAGTTCTCAAATTCAAAGAGCTATCTGAACAACTCCGGTATGCAATACAACCACCAAATCCTAATTCGCTTCCACTTCAACACAAAGAAATCGTGAAAATAATCACGTCATTAAAAAAACAGCGGTGCACATTGCGAAGATAGAATTATTACACAATTATGGAAATTAAACTTCAAAAACATAACGCCTTCATATATACCCTCTCCACAAGAAAGCAGACAAAGTAGATGTGAACAATTACACAAAGCTTTGGTGAACCGTCTTGAGCGGCAAGCGTACCCAGATATTGGCGAGTGTTAGGAGGGAATCAGGCAAGGGAGATCCTGTGCCGGATAGATCCGGAACCTCAGATCAATACTACACGACAGACAATGTCGGACCACAACAGTCACATCTTTTGACTTCAAAAAAGCCTCCTATTCTGTTGGCAGCGAAACGTGGTTTAACAGACTAGGAGAAATAGGGCTCGATACAAAGACCAGAGCCATTATCAATGAAATTATTTCATAAACCACATCAAGAAGGGGGAGAAATGTCAGTCTCATCCGAAATTCACACACTGATCCGACAAAGAGACGGCTTCCACATCGTACTGGAAAAGATAGAAATAGAATGGAAAAAAAACATGTCGAAGGTATCCAAATTGGAAAGGAAGAAAGAAGAAGGCTGTATGAAATGCCTGGACTTCGCTGATAACCTGACTATATTACCAAACAATAAATATGAAGCCAAACTATCACCATGTAAACTACATATAATCTGTAAAACAGGACTCCAAATTTCCTATGAAAAAACTCAGTATATGGTCACCCGATTAACTGAAACATAGTACGAAAAATGTCACATGTCAGTCACTTCAAGTACATAAGAGAAACAACCCTACCCTCAGGGCTCAACACGGAAAGAGCGTTCAAATTGGAAAAGGTGTGGAAACTGACATGGAATCACTTACAACAGAAGAACATTAACTCGAAATGCGAAACTAGGGCATTGAAGCACAACTGATTTATCAGGCACCTTGTATGTGACAGAAACCACAGTTATTAACGAATGACAGTTATGCATGACATAAAGAAATAAGAGCGAAAAATTCTTAGAAAAATCTACATCACTGTTCTTCGAGACCGAACCTGAATCACACGATCCCGAAAAGAAGCCTACGAACACACAGACAACATCAAAGATAAATTTAGGAAAAGACCCCTACAGTTGTATACACACCTTTGTAGGATAAATGAAAACAGACTCACATAGAAAATTTTTAGTATCGTTAATTCAAGTAAATTATACAGCAATTGAAAAAATAAACTGGAAGACCTGCAAGAACTGAAAATTTCAGAAGAGGAAGTTCAGCACAGAGAGTCTTTCAAGAATAAAATGGAAGACAAGAAAATTGAACGAGTCCCAACGGAAGAAAAAACAGGAAAGAAATGAACAAACGAAAGGAAGGGAAAAAAAAGCATAGAGTTAATGAAGACTTTTGGGAAGGAAAGAAAATAAGAAAACGAAGTGAAGCTGTGGTTGGCTCAAGTTCAAACTCTTTCCTAAAGCGGAATGGTCGAGAATACCAATAATATGTATATAAAGATTCCAAACAGAAGAACATAACTGAAATAAAATTAACAGTCACATCAATCGAAACTGTCACCTACGTATATTCTCAGATTTTGCGCTTTTCACTTATTCCCTTGTTTGTCATCTTTTAAATGTTAATGTCTCAGTTCTGCTAAAATATAAGAAAAAAGCCAATTTTGCGGTATATTTCATGTGGTCAAAGAAAACGTGACGTAGAATGAGTGTCACCGGCAATGTATTACATCGATTGTATATTAATAATTCTACCCATAATGCAGTTTCCAACGACTCCCGTCGCATTCATCTCGTGAGAGACCCATATTATCTGTGCGTGTCGTACAGGTGGTCTATTCTTCTCATTTAAATATTTCATTGCAGGTCACAAGGTCGGTTGTAACAGACAAACTTCCGAAAACGCCCGTTCACTAAGAAGCCGTCAGCACTGTCACCGATGAAAATGCTAGTTTCAAAAGGACAGTGGTTCGTAACACGCAGGAATATTTTATGTCAAAATGGCAAAAAAGCAGTTTCTCAACAGACGTATAGCAATACGTGTCTCTTTAGTTGTCCGTGAAAGGACTGAAAATACACTCTGGCCGCTGAACAAAGGATGTATGAAATTCCGTGTGTTCCGCAATTTCTAGAACTTATTACTCTGAATTGTTACACATAAAAGAATGGAGAGCGAAGTCTCCCTTAATTTTGTGATTGTCTGTAGTAGGACGCAGTAACTTAGGGCAAAGCAAGAGAAGCAACTGCAGGTGAGTCTACATATAAGACAGTGAAATCTTACATCTTACTAATCCTATCAATTTACTACTTACGAATATAAGCTCTATTTTACATTTAATAAAGCTACTTCTTAAATTTTTATTTCTTTTACTTGAAGTATGTACTTATAAACTTAACATAGATTTTCGATGCCTTGTTCATAAATGAAACTTAAATTACTTACAATTTCAAATCTTCCTCGTTAGATCAATCAAGAAACAAAAATCACGTGACTGTTTACCACTCACAAGGAAACATCACCAACTCGGCCTTATATTTTAAAGAGGAAAAAGCACACTTGAAGAGAACAGCTCCGGCAATCGATCCTGCCCGGATATTTGGGCTGTAATTGTTGAGTTATTAAGTTGATAGAACGCAGTTATGACATCCTGAACGTTCATGCATATCGATTGTTTATCACTAACTCTACCCCACTGCAGCTGCCTAATGACCGAATGCGAAGCGCTCTTCAGGACAACAACATCCGGAGACCCACTGTATGCAGGCCTTTGAAGGTGAGGGAAAAAAATATTAATTTATTCTCGTACTGAAACTCTGCAGCAATTTTGTAAGTAAAGAGTGTCGATAGTTAAAGTTCCAGTTTCAAAACATTCTCAGAATGACGTAAAATTTTAACATCATATTATTGACGCTGTGAGAAGGTCACAAAAATAAATAAAACAGAATATTTTACGAACAGATGGCGCTGTGAGTCTCTTAAAGTAAGTGGGGTTGGCTGCAAATCACACATGAATCCCAATTCGATGGCTATGGTTTGAGTTTCACATTACACCATACCTACTACTTGTTGCGCATGGTTCAAATGGCTCTGAGCACTATGGGACTTAACATCTGAGGTCATCAGTCCCCTAGAACTACTTAAGCCTAACTAACGTAAGGACATCAAACACAGCCACGCCCGAGGCAGGATTCCAACCTGCGACCGTAGCAGCAGTGCGGTTCCGGACTGAAGCTCGGTCACAGCGGCCGGCGATCCTTCGTTATCTGCCAGAAGTTGAAATAGAGAAACAGCATGTTCCACCAAAGATGGAAGGGTTTTGGGGATCATGGTCAGAATGCATTGCCTTCCAATCAACTACATTCGTAAACAGAGCACTGAACACATCTTCCTTATAACCCAACAGCCGAAGTGACACGGATGAAGATCTAGAGGTCAGGACAGCCAAGCTGTAGGGACGTGACGCCTGATAATTCTAGCATTTCCCAATTGTCTCTGAGGCAGCCAATCTGCAGGCTGTGCAATGTGTGGTGGAGCGCCATCTTGCATTAAAATGATCCACCCCATACAGAGGCGCTGTTGAAGAGTTTCAATGACATAGGAGGGCAAAAGGCTCTCACAGCGTTTACCAGTGATGGTGCAAGTAATAGGACTCGGTAGACTCCTCGAAAAAACAGTGATCTTTGCACAATGAAATGATACCGGTTGATGTTTTTTCGTATTTTGTTATTGTGCTTACTGACATGCCCTTGCAGATAGAAATAGGCTTTGTCTGTCTACAGAATGCCGGCTTGTGTGGTCGTGCGGTTCTAGGCGCTTCAGTCTGCAACAGCGTGACCGCTACGGTCGCAGGTGCGAATCCTGCCTCGGGCATTGATGTGTGTGATGTCCTTAGGTTAGTTAGGTTTAATTAGTTCTACGTTCTAGGCGACTGATGACCCGGGACGTTAAGTCGCATAGTGCTCAGAGCCATTTTAACCGTATTTTTGTATACAGATTGTTCTATGCCCATTCGTTGTTCACTTTAACGCGAGCAAGAAATTCCAGATCTAACGTTTTTCTTGCTGACAGGTCAGCACAAACCAATTCCTGTACTTTGCTGATTTTGTATGGGTTGCAATGCAAGTTATTTCGTTCGATTTTGTGCACCGCGCTAGCAAAATGTCCAACTTTCGGGCAGTTCCCCGCACACTTAGTGTTAGCTTATCAAGGCTCTGCCCCTCCTGCAATGCTGTGGTCACATCTTCTGCAGACGCGGGTAATTGCTTTCCTCCCTCTGCCACATTACAGTTCAAAACAACCTGTCTCATTGAATTTTGTTATCATTTGCTCCAGACGCTTAGCAGACATCACCCTATTGCCTTCTTTCATACCCCTGAGTTTCCGAATAGTTTGCAGGGAACATGTGCATAGTCATCGTTCTTGCAAAAGAACAATACTAGCAGAACGCGACTGCAATATATATATATATATATATATATATATATATATATATATATATATATATATATATATATTGATGTTTTGCCCTTAAAGAGCGCATTTGGACTAAACTACATGACCAGTTCCTTTCGCTGCCTTCCTTGCTGCCCAAACTTCCCTCATTCGATCGCTGTGTTTTTGTTTCCGGTCCTCTGCCCATGCTTCTTGTCCGCACTGTGTCTTCGGCTTCATCATGATTGCCTTTTTGGTTGCACATATTTCTTTCATCTTCTGGCTGTGATCTTGATTGCGTTATTCGGTCCATTTTATGCCTGTTCGTTTGTCACATTGTATTTCATGTAGTTTACCTTTCTTAATGATGTTTCTGAATTTTATTCTGTCGTTTATTGTGTCTGCTGTTATGTTGAGTTGGTTCAGGTCGTTTTCTACCTCTGACACCCATTTGTTGTTTCTAGTGGTTACCCAGTCAAAGATCTGTTTGGTCAGCCTGTGTGATGGCATTCTGTATAGGTGTCCATAGAATTGTAGTCTGCATTTTCTAACTTTTCTCTGATTGTCTCCGTATGTTTGTACAGTTCCTCTGTAGGTTTCTTGATCTACATTCCATTGTTGTTAATTGCGCCAAATATTTTCCTAAGTATTTTCCGTTTTAATTTTTCTAATTGTCTGATACGTGTATGCCCTAGGATTCGTGTGGTCTCTGCTGCGTATAGGGCCTCGGGGAGCACAACTTTGTCGTAATGGCGTAATTTGGCTTTTTGTGAGATAGATTTCTTGTTGTAATGCTTCCACACTACTTTGTATGCCTTGTCCAGTTTAGTCTTTCTTTCTTCGTTTGAGTGTCTGTTACGTCCACTCATTTGTAGTGTTTCGCCGAGGTATTTGAAGTTTGCCGTTTTGTGAATCGTGCCATACTTTGTGTTCAGAGATGAGCGTTTCTTTGTGCTCATAAACTGTGTGTGTGTACATCGAATTTATGAAGCCTAAGCAACTAAAGAATTATTACGAAATGAAGTTCATAATTTTCGATTTACAATTTAATCATTCCAAGCTCATTGAAGAATAGCGTCATGCTGAAAATGAGATTCACTTAATCTGTGTGCTTCACAGTGCAAAGAAAATGCTGCACAACAGTGATTTTAATATTTAAATAACGCTACGCTATTTCTTTAATGACACACTCACTCATTCCTGTTATTTACACTGGTTTTGTAATTCACAGTACAAATATATTCAGAGCAAAGATATCTGTTGAAACAACTACAGGCTAAGAACTGCACACTTTGACGCAATGAAAAAACCACGTTACCAGTGTCAAAACAGTATTACACTGAATGTTTCAAGTGATCTGGCCGGCCACTGTTGTATCCGCTACTATGCCACGGGTACTGAAGACTGTCCAAAATACTGTTGCACGTAACAGCCTGTAAGGAAGAGGCATCGTTTGAAGGATGTTGTTACATTGGCTGAAGTTCACATTGACGCCCAGAAGACGGGCCGAGTTGATAAAATTGCGGAAAAAGTGCTTCAATACGCGGAAGCTAAATACATCCAGCGGTTGACAGTATACTGAGGTGACAAAAGCCATTGATTCCATGTACATGCATATATGCAGATGTTGGTAGTATTGCGTACACAAGGTAAAAAAAGGCAGTGGATTGGTGGAGCTGCCATTAGTATTCAGGTGAAGGGTATGAAAAGGTGTCCGACGAGATTACGGCAGCGAGGTGGGTATCTAGAGACCTTTAACGCGGGATTGTGGTTGGAGCTAGACGCACGGGATATTCCAATTCAAAAATAGTTGGGGAATTCAATATTCCGAAATACGCAGTGTCAAGAAGTTCCCAGAATACCAAATTTTAGGCATTATTTCTCACCATGGTCAACCCCCTCTCCCCCCCCCCCCCCAATCACCCCTACATAAGGACTAGGCGCATCGCTGTTTGCGTAGATATGCCAATGCTAACAGACAATCAACAATGGGTGAAACAGCCGCAGAAATCAATGTGGGGCGTGCGACGAACGTACTCGGTACGACATGTACGGTGAAATATGGCGTTAATTAGGTATAACAGCAGATGGCCAATTCGAGTGGATTTGCTAACAGCACGACATCGCCTGCAGCGCCGCCCCTGGGCTTCTGACCGTAAGCGTCGGACCCTAGTCGACTAGTAAACAGTGGCCTGCTCAGATTAATCCAGATTTCAGTTGATAAAAACGGATGGTAGCGTTTGAGTGAGGCACAGACCCACGAAGCTATGGTCCCTTCATCAAGGCACTGCCGAAGTTGGTTGTGGCTCTGTAACATGTAGGCTGTGGATACATAGGATGGACTGGCTCCTCTGTTCCCACTCAAACGATCGTTGACTGGAAATGGCTATGTTCGGCTACTTGGATACAGTCTGCAGCCATTCATGAACTTCTTGTTCCAAAACAACGATGGAATTTTTATGGATGACAATGCGCCATATAATCATGCCACAATAGTCCACGATTGGTTTGAAAAACATCCTGCACAATTCGAGCGCGTGATTTGACTATCAACGTCACCCGGCATAGATCCTATCAAACGTTTATGTGATATAATCGGGATATCAGTTTGTGCACAAAGTTCTGCACTTGTAACGCTTCACCAGTTATGGTCGGTTACATAGAGGCAGCGTGGCTCAATATTTCTGCATCAAGATGTTGAATCCATGGCACTATGAGTTGCTGCATTATGCCAGGTAAACAGTGATGTCTCAAAACTTTTATCACCTAGCGCTTATCCCGGTCCGTCTGCTGATATCGGCAATAAAGAAACTACAACGTCTCTTCCTCCGTTCTCTCAATCAGTGACAAGATTTTGTGGTCGGAAAACGAAATCACTACTGAAGCTCTTCTGCTATCACAAGGTACGACCTAAAAAAACATACAGAACAGTTTAGATTTCTGTAATTTCTTTTTCTCCGTTTCTTATGATTGTCGCAGTAGATGTAATAACTATATTGCCATTCTTAAACAAGTCCACTCGTTAGGTTAGGACCAGTCATATTGAGGAATTAAATTCAGTGTTAATGATCGACATATTAACTCACAAATTTCTCTGTTTACTGTCACATCGCACTTAAGAAACATAGTTGGACATAGTACCCAAAATTTGGAACAATGCCATTTCTTATTTCATTATCTCTCTTAATCCAGCACTGTGGCCTATGATTTTTCAATTTACGTCTGGCGATATGTAGGGCAACTGTTCAGGAGCATGTAAGTCTCACCGGTGTGAAGGCAAGAGCTGATTCATAGTATCGACTATAAAATTAAAGTGGTATTTAATTTTTAATTTTTTAGTTTTAATAATTACTTTTTTTATGGAAGACTCTTCATTACGTTGTATCAGTGTATTGGCCCATGACCTGAGCACGCCGTGTGACTGACTACATAGTTTTCTCCGTATAACATACTTTGCGTCTTTAAGTTAGTATTAGATCATATTACTACTGATAAACTGTAACTTGCGGCGCCAGGTATTTGTTGGTTTCTTGGAGTTTTGATGTTTTCTGTGCTATCTCTGGTTGTATTGCTTGTAACGTTACACTTTGTAATTTCCTTTGTAGTCCCTTTATCTTTTGCACTTATATCTGAAGATGATATGCAGTGCAAATCGAAACAAGTAGATGACAATAAAAGAAATGTGATTCAGACCGTTTTTCTTCAAGTATTACTACGCTGACGAGCGAGAACATTAATACCACTACCCACTGCGAGAGACAACGCTGTCTGTAGACGTTGCGGGTTACACACTGAGGAAGTATACAGGGTGTCCCAGGATGAATGGTCCACATGTAGGTTTCACTACCAGGTTACACCTTTTCTATATCTACGAAACATAGGGGCAATTTCAGTATATTACTCTCAACTGCATGTTCATCCACAACCATTGTTACGTTACCATTTCAATTTTAAATCACCTCCCGTACCTCACACACCTGCTGACTAGCTCTGCCGTCTCGCAAATGGCCCCAAGTTACAGTCATCAATTTATAATCGAGTATGCCGCTAATGCAAGTTTCCATTCCCTTGTAGTGGAAATTGTGTGTACCTTCGTTAGAATTATAAGAAAAGCGATCAGTAACTAATGGAACACCTCCTTTCTCAGCCAATTTTGGATGAAAAGATGCGAAATTTATTGTGGGATATCGGTGAACATTCTCGTTTCACTCAGTATAGTTTCATGAATTTCCGACGAGGGAAAGCGCTATACGTAGCCTTCAGAATGCCATCTGAAAGGGTGCTCGTTCCAAGCACAGAGCTGTGAGTAGTTTTTGCGTGCACACCAGAGAGACGTCCTGCTGCCTGTGGCTCATATCTCGTTTATTTTGTAAGCGTGGTCCTCTTTTGTACTAATACGGTGGAGTAGCTGGTGTGTCAAGGTCCTTCTTGTACTTCACATGTCGTTATGACAGGTGGATTACATATCCCGTTACTGTTGAATCCATTCTCAGTCGTAGGGCTCGATGATGGATGTGTTTTATAAGCACCTACAGATAAGTGATTCTTTAATCGTACCACACTTACACACCATATCTTAAATACCATAAAAGAGGAAGTGGGATTGAATCATGATGGTAGTCACAATTTATAATTAAGATAGTTTATTGACATTATCCCTTAAAACACGATAATTACAAATTGTGGACGAGCCATTAGATAAAACTTTGAAAATACAGTTATAAACCCAACATACTCAGTACTCTAACACACAATTACAAATTAATAAAACAATTAAGACAATCTGAGAACTTCACACTACCATATATGATTTCCCTCAAAATAGATATAATGAAACAATTGAAGTGTGACTTAATAACACTTGAACACTAGTGCCAAGCTAAGATGCCATTACATAACATGGTAGAATCACTTAAATAAAAAAACTACAACAGAAACACTGATCATTAAAAAATAAATGTTCACGTGCTCAGACGCGTTAATAAACAATTACCAGAAAAAGCTGCATAAGGAACTCAGCAGCTGCTATGCACTTTAAGGTCCAGCCAGTTGCCAGTCCCTAATATTTAAGAAAACAAGTTCATTTAAAAACATGTTATAACCCGTCTTGATGGAAGAAAGATAAATACTAAATTTTTAAGGGTATATGTGACCAACTCCGGTAGTGGCCGGGTTCTTAAACACTGCCAGGCCTAGACGTCGGTTGCCTTTTCACTCGCCGCCAAGGCGCTGGCGCAATTAAAAGTTTCCGCACGAATAACAAAGACATTCCAATAACTCTGAAACATAGAAACACTAGGCAGAACCTTTAACTCACTTACACATGGACAACTGTATCAACAGAGTGCCGGCTTTAAAAACAGCAACATGCAATCACTTGATTGCAAGAGACACTAAGCACTAGTAGAACTTCTTTGAAAATTTTCAAATAACGGCCACCATTTAACTAGGCCAACCGAACTCTTCCATACCGTCTTAAGGTTCGACTGTGAAAGTCTCACCATAATAATAAAGTTTAAAATCTGTAGTGGGTCGATCAACAAAAAATTACAACGACTTACTCCACATCAGATACACAGCATGAGGGTGCGGGTTCCATAGCATCACCGCTTCCCTACAAATTTTGTTCCCAGTGAAGTCACAGAACTTGTATCTACAAGCAGCCCATGTCGGTAAAACGCCCAACCAATTTAACACCACAACGTCTAACCGTCATCACGCCCGTTCGGCAGCCGATGACACTCGTTTCTCCGCGAATGTCACGATATCTCGAGGATTACACGTCGAATGCCAACAACCAACTCGCTTCGCCTGCCAAGCCGCAAGATAAGACACGCGAAAAGCAAAGATAGCTTACCTCAACCACAATCGATCACAACGACACATGAACAAAATAAGACTGGTGCCAGCTCGCTTTCAAAATCTCAAGATGCTCCAAAATGTTAAACCGCGTCACAGATATTAAAAATTTCGTAAGCAAAACTGTTTTTATTTTGATTTTTTTCCCTATGCCGCTGTTCTCAGATGACTGCAGGGAAACTATTGGTTAAAAATATTTGATTGCTTCATATTGTTAGTCTCACAACACTGCTTGCTGACGTAAATGATACCCCTTTGTGATTGGTCATGCCTATTACGATGTTTCAAAGTTTAGTAACTCACTGCCCGTTGTTCTAAGAACGTGCCACTAATTAAGAGTGGAAAATTCGATGGATGCAGGAAATGGCAGTCTGAAACTGTAGTAATATTTCGGAATGCGTCACTAAACTATTTCGAGTCATGAGTATTCATCAGCAAGAAATACCCTAATTCCATTCAAATAGATCGAGCCTACGCCTATAAGGTCTAAATCTCCCTCTCACCAGTATATACTCGTTTGCCAGTCTTCGCTTTAATTTCAAAGTGTTACGGCGTAAAGTAAAGCGTCGATACGGCAGTCGGGAATGTTAGAGAAGACATGGCTGTCTGTCGAAGTATGCCAATCGCCCTTCCAGGACGACAACGACACAGCAAGGAAGAGGACATAAACCCCGCGACCGACTGGTGATTCTCCAATTCGATAGCAGCTTCAAGATTAGCGACTCGGATAGCAGCGACAACGTTTAGGCACTTCGATAACAGTTCGGACAGACTTTTGTCAGTTAGAGATCAAGCAGTCAAAACAAAGACTGATTATTTCGTATTTCGCCCGTTGCTTGCGACACATCTGTGTAATTTCCAAAGTATTGTAATTTTCTTATCGTAATAGAACTCATTAATACGACTTATTTGATTGTTTGTCTAGAGAACTGAGTGTGCACTCGTCCTAGACACTACAGAAACTGTCAAAATAAACCACATATTTCACCCCATCACACAGAGAAACGTGTTCGCATCTATGTTTGACTCATGTGATGTTTCGGTACCAAGATGTGTGAGAAGTGCCGTGAAGCGTGGAAGAGAGCTCGGGTTGATGCACGGGCGAAATTCAGCACTTTTGGTGAAGTTTAAAATGACTAACTTCCGCGAGGCATGTTACTTAGTCGCGAATGTGAACATTGTATTACGCGGGATTATTTATGGCTATATCTGAGAGAACTATTACAAAACAAGCAGTCTGTTTGTAGGCTTTCTCTGAAGGATAGTTCACTGTTACCGGAAACTGGGTACGTTGTGAGCGTGCGGACTTTCGAGACTGTGGACAGCTTTGTATAAGCCTTGGTAGTGATTGGTGTACGCAAGCTTACCGTAATAGAGTGAAATTCTGGGCACATAAATACTTCCATTTAACCATTCCTTCCGGAGACAAAACAGTTGTGGTGCGACTTGTAGCTATGATGTGTACAGCTGTTTCTCCTACAGCTTTAGCCGGAGAAGAACTGCATCTCAGTAGCTTCAGGGAATTGTACGTGTAAGAAGAGATTCACCACCAGGTGAGTGGAACTTAGCACAACACAATGACGCCGCAGAGGCAGGAATGTGACGTGTTCCATATAGAATTGGGGTTTGCAGTGATATCTGATAGCAATGATGGGAGCACATCGTCATGTAAGTAATATATTTACAATCGATGTAAATACAACATCCGAACCACGTGTATGTGTGTGTGTGTGTGTGTGTGTGTGTGTGTGTGTGTGTGTGTGTGTGTGTGAGCGATTTAATATCTATCGCAACCTGGCTGAGATGGAGTAAATAAAAGGAAAAACAAAAATAAAAGACATTCACAATCTACATGCTTAGCTCGTATTACTGCACTCCTCTTGTAAAGTTTAGCACGCACTGTGATGCACTGTTGAAAGTCGTTGCCACAATCTTTTGTCGAGGACTGTAGTAGACCTCTGCACAAAGCCAGGCAATGAATCGTATGGCACATCCAAGTTTGATTCAAGGAAAGAAGACAGCTGAAATTTAAAGCATCTGCTGACCTGATAAGAGAACGTGCTTTATGTAAACAAAGCAATGTTGTTGAAGTGGGTTTTTGGAAAAGATTTACTTGTAGCATAGAAAAAAAACACCACGTATGTAGACTACGAATGTTTTTTCGCTATGCAGTAGTTCTCAAACGATTGCAATGAAACTATTAGTTAAAAACATTTGATTGCTTCAAACGTCCTCTCAGGATGGGTGTGTGTGTTTGTCCTTAGGGTAATTTAGGTTAAGTAGTGTGTAAGCTTAGGGACTGATGGCCTTAGCAGTTAAGTCCCATAAGATTTCACACACAGTTGAACAGTTTCCTCTCATCACGGGTTGATGATGTGGTTATCTTTTCGCTATTGGACGTATTTATTGCGATACTTCAAAGTTGACTAACTCACTGCCCATTGTTTGAAGAATTTGTAATGAGTTAAGTATGCGAATTGCTATTGCTACTCTGAGGGAGGTAGGACTCTGCAGTCAAAATTTGTCATCATTTTCCGAAATGTGTCCCTCAACAACCTGTAGAAGTAAATCTCGTGCATTCTTCTGCCAGAAATTTCTGACCTCTGTTCGTGGGCATGTGTTTATGAACTTTGAAGACCACTCACCAGTGGAGTTTCGTTTACCAAACCTCTGTGTAATTTGAAAGTTTACAAACAACCAATATTTTTTGGTCAATCACACAAAGGATCGAGTATGTGTGTCTGCATTTATATTTGACCAAAGGAAAGTGGAAAGGCTAAAGTTTAGTCACCTGTTGCGTAGCTGGACCCTTGCTGAAGTAGATTTTTCGGAAAACTTTTTACTTTATGATTAAGGATTTGAAAACGCGACTTTTGGATTCTCGTGTTTCGCTTTGCAGATATTCTGAAACACTTGCAATCAACTGGATGTCACTTCGGCAACTTTTGTGTTCCTACTAGTTACCCTGTGAAAAAAGAAGTGGACCATCTGGGACTTGATCGCACAGCCTCTCGGTTTCTAGCCTAACGTTCTACCGCACTACATACATTAAAGATTCAAGGAAACTGATACACCTGCATAATATCGCGTAGGGCCCCCGCGAGCACGCAGAAGTGCCGCAACACGACGTGACACGGATTCGATTATGTCTGAGGTAGTGCTGTAGCGAACTGACACCATGTATCCTACAGGTCTGTCTATACATCCGGAAGAGTGCGAGGGGATGGAGATATCTTCTGAGCAGCACGTAGCAAGGCATCCCACGTATGTTCAACAATGTTCATGTCTGGGGAGTTTGGCGGTCAGTTTAGAGTTACTGCTGCTGTTTCGAGATAGGCCTGCTCTTAGCTAGTTGGCTGTGACATCGGTTTCCCAACTTAAATTTAATTCATCTTAGTGTAAACAATTTGTATGAAGAATTTATAAATTGTATATGCAAAACCTCACTCGTGCATCAGCCAATCTGTTATTAGAAACCAGCTCAAAATCCCTGTGGCATTCCTGTGACTGGCCTGCAGATAATAACGGACGCGAAAAAAATCATACGTAGAGAGATATATCAAAGTAATCATTGCTGCAGCTATGGGTTTATCATAAACAATTTACTGAATTCAACAGAAACAAAATGTTCTTGAAGTAATCATTTTGCTATACCTTTGGCCTTGTAAACAGAGCACCTGCCTCACGTCTGTCCTTGCAACCAGGTTCAAGTCACACATTTTTTGCACATTCAGCACCTTTTGCAATAAACAAAATTAGTCATTCGTTTGATATACTTCTCGTCGAATTCACTGCTTTCGAATCGCACGTTTCTCAGCATTCATTTCCAGAGATGGCTTTTTTTCAGAGAGCATAACGCCACGAAAATTTCCGAAGATTCTAACTTATAGTAAGTTTGTTGTTCAGATGGAGCTTAAAACCAGACGTAAACAGTAATGAAATCCTAAACTCTGATTGGAATGTATACCGCAGAGATAGGCTGGACAGTGAAGGGGGAGGCGTGTTTATAGCGATAAGAAGTGCAATAGTATCGAAGGAAATTGACGGAGATTCGAATTGTGAAATGATTTGGGTGAAGGTCACGGTTAAAGCAGGCTCAGACATGGTAATTGGATGTCTTTATAGGCCCCCGGGCTCAGCAGCTGTTGTGGCTCAGCACCTGAAGAATAATTTGGAAAATATTTCGAGTAGATTTCCCCACCATGTTATAGTTCTGGGTGGAGATTTTAATTTGCCGGATATAGACTGGGAGACTCAAACGTTCATAACGGGTGGCAGGGACAAAGAATCCAGTGAAATATTTTTAAGTGCTTTATCTGAAAACTACCTTGAGCAGTTAAACAGAAAACCGACTCGTGGCGATAATATATTAGACCTTCTGGTGACAAACAGACCCGAACTATTTGAATCAGTTAATGCAGAACAGGGAATCAGCGATCATAAAGCGGTTACTGCGTCGATGATTTCAGCCGTAAATAGAAATATTAAAAAAGGTAGGAAGATTTTTCTGTTTAGCAAAAGTGACAAAAAGCAGATTACAGAGTACCTGACGGCTCAACACAAAAGTTTTGTCTCAAGTGCAGATAGTGTTGAGGATCAGTGGACAAAGTTCAAAACCATGGTACAATATGCGTTAGATGAGTATGTGCCAAGCAAGATCGTAAGAGATGGAAAAGAGCCACCGTGGTACAACAACCGAGTTAGAAAACTGCTGCGGAAGCAAAGGGAACTTCACAGCAAACATAAACATAGCCAAAGCCTTGCAGACAAACAAAAATTACGCGAAGCGAAATGTAGTGTGAGGAGGGCTATGCGAGAGGCTTTCAATGAATTCGAAAGTAACGTTCTATGTACTGACTTGGCAGAAAATCCTAAGAAATTTTGGTCCTATGTCAAAGCGGTAGGTGGATCAAAACAAAATGTCCAGACACTCTGTGACCAAAATGGTACTGAAACAGAGGATGACAGACTAAAGGCCGAATTACTAAATGTCTTCTTCCAAAGCTGTTTCACAGAGGAAGACTGCACTGTGCTTCCTTCTCTAGATTGTCGCACAGTTGACAAAATGGTAGATATCGAAGTAGACGACAGAGGGATAGAGAAACAATTAAAATCGCTCAAAAGAGGAAAGGCCGCTGGTCCTGATGGGATACCAGTTCGATTTTACACAGAGTACGCGAAGGAACTTGCCCCCCTTCTTGCAGAGGTGTACCGTAGGTCTCTAGAAGAGCGAAGCGTTCCAAAGGATTGGAAAAGGGCACAGGTCATCCCCGTTCTCAAGAAGGGACGTCGAACAGATGTGCAGAACTATAGACCTATATCTCTAACGTCGATCAGTTGTAGAATTTTGGAACACGTATTATGTTCGAGTATAATGTCTTTTCTGGAGACTAGAAATCTACTCTGTAGGAATCAGCATGGGTTTCGAAAAAGACGATCGGGTGAAACCCAGCTCGCGTTATTCGTCCACGAGACTCAGAGGGCCTTAGACACGGGTTCACAGGTAGATGCCGTGTTTCTTGACTTCCGCAAGGCGTTTGACACAGTTCCCCATAGTCGTTTAATGAACAAAGTAAGAGCATACGGACTATCAGATCAATTGTGTGATTGGATTGAGGAGTTCCTAGATAACAGAACGCAGCACGTCATTCTCAATGGAGAGAAGTCTTCCGAAGTAAGAGTGATTTCAGGTGTGCTGCAGGGGAGTGTCATAGGACCGTTGCTATTCACAATATACATAAATGACCTGGTGGATGACATCGGAAGTTCACTGAGGCTTTTTGCAGATGATGCTGTGGTGTATCGAGAGGTTGCAACAATGGAAAATTGTACTGAAATGCAGGAGGATCTGCAGCGAATTGACGCATGGTGCACGGAATGGCAATTGAATCTCAATGTAGCGAAGTGTAATGTGATGCGAATACATAGAAAGATAGGTCCCTTATCATTTAGCTACAAAATAGCAGGTCAGCAACTGGAAGCAGTTAATTCCATAAATTATCTGGGAGTACGCATTAGGAGTGATTTAAAATGGAATGATCATATAAAGTTGATCGTCGGTAAAGCAGATGCCAGACAGATTCATTGGAAGAATCCTAAGGAAATGCAATCCGACAACAAAGGAAGTAGGTTACAGTACGCTTGTTCGCCCAATGCTTGAATACTGCTCAGCAGTGTGGGATCCGCACCAGGTAGGGTTGATAGAAGAGATAGAGAAGATCCAACGGAGAGCAGCGCGCTTCTTTACAGGATCATTTAGTAATTGCGAAAGCGTTACGGAGATGATAGATAAACTCCAGTGGAAGACTCTGCAGGAGAGACGCTCAGTAGCTCGGTACGGGCTTTTGTTGAAGTTTCGAGAACATACCTTCACCGAAGAGTCAAGCAGTATATTGCTCCCTCCTACGTATATCTCGCGAAGAGACCATGAGGATAAAATCAGAGAGATTAGAGCCCACACAGAAGCATACCGACAGTCCTTCTTTCCACGTACAATACGAGACTGGAATAGAAGGGAGAACCGATAGAGGTACTCAGGGTTCCCTCCGCCACACACCGTCAGGTGGCTTGCGGATTACGGATGTAGATGTAGATGTAGATGTAGAAAATTTCTGTTACGAATTACCTGTATGATGTGAAAATCAGATTCTCTGGAACCGCAGAGTTGTTGATGCTTGGTGGTGGTGACGTATCGCCTGAGAATAACGGAATGAGAGTAAAATTAAAGGATATTTTCTGAATACTCAAGATCTACTAGTAATATGTTAGCCATTTCTGAATCATCTGTTATGCTCATTAAATCAAAAATGTTCACACAGCGATGGAGATGCAGACAGTGGTAGGTATTGCTCTATTGCCCAGCTCTTAACACTGAGGTAGCTGTTTCCGCTGTAGTCAGCCAAGAAATTAGTATCAGTGTTATGCACGCCGTGGTCAAAAATTGTAATTGTTCTACGTCGACAACAAGCTGCCGCTTTATGTTAGTAATTTTCATCAAACCATCCATTGTTCGATCAGGTGAAGTAATGTACTGGGCTGGATTCAGCTAGTATCTTGCGTCAGAAAATGCAGAAAACTTCAAAGACCTCTCTCTATTACAAGAAATCTGTTTTTAAATGTGACTCGTAAGGGGTTCACCACCCTGCTGGAGCAAATGTAACCTCGATGTATTGCTCACTTGCTAGAACGACAATTCACTGGCGCTGCCTGAGACATAAAATATCTTTGCTCCTTTTAAAAGAGCGCTGCGATAGTTGCAGGTCAGAGCAATCTCTGCCGCAGTTGCAGTTGCTCGCTGCTACAGTGTAGTTGTAGTCTGTTTCTGGTACAGCGCTGTTTATAGTTAGCAGTTGTTAAAGTCACAGTGCAGAACATATTGTACAATTTTACTATATAGAACTGAATAATAATTGTGATCAGCTGCAGAGCTAAATGATACCGTGGAATGAGATGATGATGAACAAATGAATAATTGTTAATATAATGAAAAATCAACAGTGTATTTAAGTCAGCCATCTATAGCAAGCCAAATTTTGTTGGCATGCGCGTAGTTAAATCAGTTGTCTGAGATGTTAATGTGAGTTTGTTTCAATCTTTTGTTTTGTGATTCGTCAGCACCAGTTGACCAAGATTTGTAATATATTCAATTTTCCCGTGTAATTTATTGTAGATCTTTACCAATAACGTAAAAAATTTATGCAGTATAAATGTTTTTTTTCAGTCAACTATAAAAGTATAATTTCCCATTAAGTCATTGCCAGTCCCGATCCAGTCATTTATCTAAATTAAAATATTCCAGAGATTTTTGTCAGATCATAGTCATGTGCTCTTTAGTAATCAGACCACCAGCTGTGCAGCTGTGGCACTAAGTAAAGTCAGTTTTTCTTGTAATTCAGATCTCGTACAAATGTTTTCCAGTATTAGTAGACAGGCCAACATTGCACTAAGCTGCGCCACTTACGAGCAGATGTATAGACAGCGTTATCAGGCGACACCATCACGAGGTAAGAATTTTTCAGTTTATTTCTCAGGACGGATTCAGATTGGTTTCTCAGGGTCATGGCCTGGTGCTGTTTACGTCAAAATTTACCAGTTTCTCATGACTTCAGATTTATCAGTTTTAAATATTAAAATTTCATTAATTTTATATTTTTATTTATACGAGAAGGTACAAACTTAATCTCGTAATATTTTGAATTTCAATAAACTGCACGTCCTGCATGACCCTTGGTATTCATACTATTTGAACGTTGTTTTACCAGTCAGCAAGCTTTTGAAAGCTTCAGACGATAGTAACTGTTCATCGAACAAAACGAATGCTCACCGAGAAAACAAGCCTTTTTACCAATCTAATTAAACAGCTCGCTGTCGGGGCAATATTTTCTTGTAATTTTAGTCATATGTTTTAAAATACGAGACACGTATTTTACAGGCCATGCGAGAAAATTGAAGTAATCTATCAATCGAAATATCATGTTGTATGACATTCCACTGTGACCGTTTCGATAAATATTTTCTGTTTTTCTATGCTTGTCGCAATGGCATATGTTCAGGATTTGCTTTCACCATTTTATGCTCAGTTGCATCTATTTCCCCGCAAAAGTTCATAAATATGAAGTGAGGGTCGTAATTCGTTGGATTGTGAAACATTAGTGACACTGTAAACAGACCAATAATTTATTTCATACGCAGTTCCTAAAAATCGGCGTATAAAATGACAAGGTCTGTGTCTTTCTCATCAATTTGGATGAGGTGTTCTATACAGGAATGGCAAAATTCTGCTACTCGAGACACTACTTGCTCTTCGAGGCTCACAAGCATCTGTTAGTTTTGCAACAATTAAATTTGTATGCATTCAACCATTAGATACAGCTATTTGCTAAACGATTCCGTGCAGTCAGCAACTGAGTAGAGCTCAAACTCTGAACATTACTCACTGCAATTATAATATACAAAGAAAACAATACTATATGGTTTGTGAACTCGAACTTCGGTACTAACACATGGATATCTGCATCTATGTCAAACTATGGCGTTAATTGTTTGCTGTACTTCTCGAATTTTTTGTACTGTTAGTGTCTATTGTGCGTGGCACTGCTGACTGGTTCGCTCTGCGAATAGTAAACTAAATATACAACTTACTTCACTTTACGTTGAAATTAGCGTGAATAGTGCTCACATATTATTTATATAATATAGTGACGAAACAGAGTAATGTCACTATCTGCTAGCCTTTGAAGGTCTTTTCTTTGTGTAACAAAATCTCCACGTTTTCGATTGACAGCATTGATAAATACGTTTAAATACGTTTCTCACAATTACGAAAATTGAATTAATACAACTGAAAAATTATCCTCTAATCAACCACTTGTGCTGAGAGTACCGAATACAGCCCATATGGACATGATTTGGCTTACTGAGAAGATAATGTTTTGCGAAGCTTAATCCATTTGAATATACATGATAATATGGATGTACCTTACATTTTCGCATTCCTACATTTGATGATTTTCTGTGTTTCCCTGCATGAAACCTTTATTCATATACACGTTAACGCAGAGTTTCCAAGATGTATCTCACGTACCGTTTAAACTGTGAGCTTCGAAACTACCCAGATCTTTAAAGTCAGTTTCTAACATTGGTTGAATAATATTATTTGATATAATCTCGCCTGAAAAATGAAGTAAGAATTTTGAAATGAATTTTTCTTTAATTGTCGAATGAACCTGTCTTTGGGAACCTCCAACCCATCATTGTTGGCTATTACGCCAGTGCATATTAAACTTCATGAGAAGAAGCCACGTAAACCCGTTCCAAAATATCATCACTGATTTCAATGTACTTCGCTGACGGTTCACCCACTATTTATAAATACATGCTAATGAGCTATCAGAAATAGTTCCTCTTATTCATCTACAGTTCGCAAATGGAGATATCACAGTATTCTGGTATGTCGTGGTAATGTTTTTTATCTACAAGAAGAAGTTCAAAAAACCTGTTGATCAAAAATGTCGTGGTAATGCTTTGTACCTACAAGAAGAAGTTCAAAAAACCTCTTGATCAAAAATGTGCACATTATAAGCCACTGTGTGAACTACAGCATTAGTGTCTTATTACTGGTTGTTACTGCCTTTCATTTGTTATCTATCTTCCTGTTTCCTCAGGAAAGTATCAGACAAGTCGTATATTTTCGATGTCTCCACATGCGTTTTCAAGAAAGAGTTCACGGAGTCTTCAAGCAATCGACTTGAATGAACATGTGAGAAGCGGTGCCTCGTCACTTGTAATCTGTGCAACAAATATGTTTCGCCGTTTGTATCAAAATTCCGATTCCTTCGATATATCCATACATTTTCTAAATTTTTCAGTAGTTTATATAGTTTTTCGATACTTTCCAGAATGTTTTATAGCGATGACAAGGAGTTTTTAAGAACCTCAAATGATTTTATGGGAATAACTAATGATTTTTTAGAAATATCAATGAAAGCTGCTCAGTAAAAATACCTTCTTTAGGAATAATAATACGAGATTATACAGTAATATCAGCTTATGCTCTCCACACAATGACATTCTTTAACTTTCTGAAACCAATCTGTATTCCGCTATTTGTACACGAAATTGTAATAGCAGCGAACTAGAACTTTCAGTCAGATGTAACATCGAGTTTTGCGAAAAATCATTCATATACTAAAACTACACGCCCATAAAGTTCTGATTCATAGTTGCTTACAAAATTTTGGGCGAGAATTGTGTAGTTTACAAATAGCGACTTAAACACGTAGAAATGTGACTCCAATAAATTTCCTGAATTTTGGGTGAGATGTGTGTAGCTCGTAAGTGGTGAAATACAATTCAAGTCTCTAGTAGCATTATATTTGTTTCATTTGGCGATGTTATTATCTCACTGTCGGTTCTTTCGCCTCTGGAGACGATCTTTGCGTACTGTTGCCCTTGCAGATGATCTTAAGAAGGGAATGAGGAAGTCAGAAAGATTAGGGCTTAATATCCCATTGACATCTAGGCCATTAGAAATGGTGCACACTTCCTCGAATTAAGTTGGCTATAATGTTTGAAAGCAATTATCCGAAAATTCGCTTTAAGCAGTGTAGTGAAATCTTGGAAAACCTGAATGAGGACTTCAGTGCGGTGTTAGGGGGCTAGATTTAGAACAGCTGTCCAGAAGAATACGAGTACGAATATTTTACACTGCTGCACTTGACTTGGTCTATCTAAATATTCTAACAATATACTGCTGAAACTGTTTTCCACTACACCGCTTCCGGTCCTCCCATGTCACTGGACGTTATGATGAGGACGATTTATCCTTTTGCGTGTGTTCCAACCGAAGTTACTGACTGTATCTGTTCCAATACAGGGTGATAATGATCGGAAACCTAACCTCCTCAGAAGTGCACCAGTCTCTCTTTTAATGTGACAGATACGCCTTGTGTAGGATCGCAATATATGTCACATGATGTCTGGGGTTGACATATTTGATTCCCAACCGCTTCCTCGTTGTTGGGTGACATGTTTAAGCTAGTAGTTCTTTATTCTATGTCATCCTTCTGTACCTGTAAGCAACAGGCGGCACCAACCTAATCTACGTGTCGCACGGTCATATCTAGTAGGTTAATTCGAACCACCGCGCGCAATATATCCGCTGGCATGATCCCCACGTCTAGTGATTGGTAAGGAATGAAGCTCTGTTCTGTGTTGCAGACAGCGTCATGGTGGGACGCGCCATCAGCATGGAGACGGTGCAGTTTCCCAGTGCCAGACCACTGTGGGTGCTGGGATCCTGGACCACACAAGAGTAGAACACCCGTCGCGTTGATAAGGGTCCTTACTGGCAGTATATCGCTGGCACTCCTGTTTGAAGTGGTAACTATGTCTATCCTCATGCTATTGATGGACCGACCACGAGGACTCGAGGAGCCAGGGGCACGTATTTTCATCGCAACAGTGCTCAGTGAAACTTTTTACAAGGTAAGGACTTTGGGTCCTCCTTTAAGTAGTATTGTACAGTCTACCACTTACCCTTTCGTTCACCTGCTCTACCAAGCCGTTTGACCGTCTATAACTGAACTGCAATGTCATTGCCAAACATTTACGTTTTTATTTTGTCTTCTTGATCTTCATTTTCCTTTCCACATTTCTTCTTGTTTTCTTTCACAGTCTGTTCGAGGTACATATCGAATTATATCTGGGATAGCATATGGTCCTGTCCTACTCCCTTCTCAACTACGGGTACCATATCATGTCTTTCGATTCTCACACCTGCACTCAGGTTTCTACACACATATTAATAATATTTGGCATTTTGTGTTTTGTACTTGCTACTGGCAAAATTTCGAAGAATGTATAACATTCAACAGTGTCAAAAGGTTTATTCAAATCTGCGAATGCTGTAAACGTAATTTCGCCGTTTTTCAATCTATTTTCTGCTAAATGATGCAGGGTCTGTGTTTCCTCATGTGTTCCGACACTCTGTAGAACTCAAACTGATATTCGCCTACGTCGGCTTCTAGCAGACATTCCACTCTTTTGTTAATTGGTTTCGACATAACATGGATCATCTAACAATAAAATTCGAATTTATTGGGATCCGCAGACACTATTCGCTGGCCAGGGTTGTTTCTACGGTAGAATGTGACTACGGCTACGCAGATTTTTTTGTCGACATTTTATAATATTCTCTTCTGTGAATGCTATGAGATATGTTGTTAATGGAATAAGTGGATTTTTTGAGTCATCAGTCTTCTAACTGGTTTGATGCTTGCAGGCGATGTCCTCAATTATTTGCTGGATGTGTTCCAGTCTTTGTCTAACCCTACAGTTTTTACCCTCTGCAGCTCCGTCCAGCACCATGGAAGGAATTCCCAGATGTCTTATTAGATGTCCTGTCATCTTTTCCCTTCTTCTTGTCAATGTTTTCTAAATATTTCTTTCCTTTCCGGTTCTGCGCAGAACCCCCTCATTCCTTACCTTACCTAGTTTTCAACATTCGTCTGTAGCACCACATTTCAGATTCTTCTGTTACGGTTTTCCGTCAATCCATGTTTCACTAACTTACGATGCTGTGTTCCAAACGTACATTCTCAGATATTTCTTCCTCAAATTAAAGACTATGTTTGATGCTAGTTGACTTCTCTTGGCCAGGAATGCCCTTTTTCCCAATGATGGTCTGCTTTTGATGTCCTCCTTCGTCCATCTTGGAATATTTTGATGCCTAGGTAGCAAAATTCCTTCGTCTACTTCATGACCACCAATCTTGATGTTAAGTTTCTCAATGTTCTCATTTCTGCTACTTCTCATTACTTTCGTCTTTCTTAGATCTACTCTCAATCCTCTCATTACACTTTCATTCCGTTCAACATGTGCAATTATTGTTCATTTTCGCTAAAGATGGCAATGTCATCAGCGAATGATATAATTAATATCCTTTCATCTTGAATTTATTTTACTCCTGAACCTTTCTTTTATTAATATCATTTCTTTCTCTGCGTATAAACAGTTGAGGCAAAAGACCATAACCATGTTTTACAACTTTGCTCAGCTGACCACTTCTTCCTAGTCGTCCACTCTTATTATGCCTTCTTGGCTCTTGCACATATTGTATATTACCTGTCTCTCTATATAGATTACCCACATTTTTCTCACAAATTCGAACATCTTGCAGCATTTTACATCTTCGAACGCTTTTTCCAGGTCAACACATCCTATGAACGTGTCTTGATTTTTCTTTAGTTTTGCTTCAATTATCAACTGCAACGTCAGAATTGCCTCTCTGGTTGGTTTACCTTTCCAAATGCCAAGAATTTAACATCACATAACACACCCTAAACTTTCTTTTCCCTTTTTCTATATTGTTCTTGTAAGTAAGTTTGAAGCAGGCGTTGTTAAACTGACTGTGCGATAATTCTCGCACTAGTGTGATCTCGCAGTCGTTGGAACTGAATGGATCATATTTTACCGAAAATCGTATGGTATGTCGCCAGATTCATACGTTCTACACAGCAACGTGAATTGTCGTTTTGTTGACACTTCCCCAAATGATTCTAGAAATTCCGATGGAACGTATCGATCCCTCCCTCCTCGTTTCATGTTAAGTCCTTCAAAGCTCTCTTAAATTCTGATTTTAACACAGGATTCCCTACATCTTCTGACTCGACTCCTGTTTCTCCTTACATATCAGGCAAATTTTCTTCCTTACTCTTTCGACCTATCCGCTCTCTCCCCTGCATTTAACAGTGGAATTCTCGTTGCACTCTTAATGTTATCCCCTTCCCTTTTAATTTCACAGAAGGTTGTTTTGATTTTCCTAAACTCCATGTCAGTCCTCCCGACAATCCTTTCTTTTTCGATTTCTTCACATTTTTCACAGTCGTATCGTCTTTGCTTCCCTGCACTTCCTATTTATTTCACTCCGCAGCGACTTGTACTTCTGTATTCCTGAATGTCCCTGAACTATGTCAAAACGTATCTAGCAGAGCCTGTCGTAGCCAGAAAGACATTCTCTCTAGCATCATCCAGACATAATTCTACATCTACATCTATACTCTGCAAACGGCTGTGACGCACTCGATAGAGGTTTGCATGTGTGAAAATTACAATTGTTGCAAAAATATTTACCATTTTGAACAAGTTCTGCTGCTATATCACTACGTGCTTCGGTCTTCTGCAGAATAGTCTTATAGTCAGCGTTGACTGTACCGTACAAGAAGTGGTACTTCCTCACTTGTTACATAAGTTTTTCAGTATGTTCCTAGAGTCATATTTTGAAACTGATTCTTGAAACTTCGTAGTAGGCTTTCTGAGGCTAATTTACATGTATCTTCAAGTAACTGCCAGTTCAGTTCTTTCAGCATCTTAGTAACACTTTTCCGCAGTTCAAACAAACCTGTGACCATTCGTGCTGCTCTTATCTCTATATGTTCAATACCGTTGCTAGTCCTGTTTGGTATGGGTGCCACACACATAAGCAATATTCTAAGATGAGTCAGATGAATGACTTGTAGGCAATCGCCTTTGTAAACTGTTGCATTTCCCTAGTACTCTACCAATAAACCGAAGTCTGATACCTGCCCTGCCCCTGACTGGGCCTATATGATCGTACCATTTCATATCCCTACGAAGTGTTATAACCAGGTATTTGTACAACTTGGCTGATTCCAACAACGACTCGTTGATACTGCCGTCATAGGATACTTCGTTCTTCCGTTTTGGTAAGGGAACATTTTAAGCTAGTAACTACTGTGTGCACCACACTGGAATTTTAGTAATACCTCAATGAATACTTACGCAACTTCTTTCAGAGATTACTTCGCAACAGATAAATACATCATCTGATGAATGTCTGAGGCTGCTATTATTATTATCCCTAACGTAATAAATACACTACATGAAGAGCAAGGATCTGAACACACATCCGCTGGTGGACCGAATTTTTATCTCTTGATGACACTCTATCCAAGGTAGCTTGCTGCACCTTTGCTAACAATAGCTCCTCGCTTCAGTCAGAAATTTCACTTGATACTCCATGCGATCATACATTTGAAAATATGCATAGGTGTGGTATTGAGTCAGAAGTTTTTCGGAAATCGAGAAATGCTCCTACCGGACTGCCTCTATTTGTGGCTTTCAGTAATTCATGTGAGAAATGTGTTTTCGGAATCCGTGGTGGTTGGAAGGGAGTGGGTTATTCTCATCTAAATACCTCTTCATTTTGTCGAGATATCTCTTTATATTTGTTCCAAGATACAACAAATTTACCTGAAGGATATTGGACGGTATTTTTGTAGAACACTTCTGCTACCCTACTTATGGATGGATGTGGCCTACACTTCTTTACAATTACTGTGCAGCGTTTATTGTTAGAAAAATCTACGACAGATTATAGTTAACGAGGAGGTAACTCAGATGCAATATAAAATTTTATAGGGATCCCATCGTGCCCGGTGACCTTGTTCCATTTTAACGAGTAGGTAAAGTCTTTACTGATTGAAAATGGAAACCATACAATTTCTCGTAAGGTAGGAGGTATTGCTTTAAATTGTATTGTAAAACAAGTGTACAGAATAACATCTTCGGTTGTTGGGTTAGAAACAAGCATGAAAATAATTCGTTTTGGCATCAAGAATACTACACTCCTGGAAATTGAAATAAGAACACCGTGAATTCATTGTCCCAGGAAGGGGAAACTTTATTGACACATTCCTGGGGTCAGATACATCACATGATCACACTGACAGAACCACAGGCACATAGACACAGGCAACAGAGCATGCACAATGTCGGCACTAGTACAGTGTATATCCTCCTTCCGCAGCAATGCAGGCTGCTATTCTCCCATGGAGACGATCGTAGAGATGCTGGATGTAGTCCTGTGGAACAGCTTGCCATGCCATTTCCACCTGGCGCCTCAGTTGGACCAGCGTTCGTGCTGGACGTGCAGACCGCGTGAGACGACGCTTCATCCAGTCCAAAACATGCTCAATGGGGGACAGATCCGGAGATCTTGCTGGCCAGGGTAGTTGACTTGCACCTTCTAGAGCACGTTGGGTGGCACGGCATACATGCGGACGTGCATTGTCCTGTTGGAACAGCAAGTTCCCTGGCCGGTCTAGGAATGGTAGAACGATGGGTTCGATGTCGGTTTGGATGTACCGTGCACTATTCAGTGTCCCCTCGACGATCACCAGAGGTGTACGGCCAGTGTAGGAGATCGCTCCCCACACCATGATGCCGGGTGTTGGCCCTGTGTGCCTCGGTCGTATGCAGACCTGATTGTGGCGCTCACCTGCACGGCGCCAAACACGCATACGACCATCATTGGCACCAAGGCAGAAGCGACTCTCATCGCTGAAGACGACACGTCTCCATTCGTCCCTCCATTCACGAATGTCGCAACACCACTGGAGGCGGGCTGTACGATATTGGGGCGTGAGCGGAAGACGGCCTAACGGTGTGCGGGACCGTAGCCCAGCTTCATGGAGACGGTTGCGAATGGTCCTCGCCGATACCCCAGGAGCAACATTGTCCCTAATTTGCTGGGAAGTGGCGGTGCGGTCCCCTACGGCACTGCGTAGGATCCTACGGTCTTGGCGTGCATCCGTGCGTCGCTGCGGTCCGGTCCCAGGTCGACGGGCACGTGCACCTTCCGCCGACCACTGGCGACAACATCGATGTACTGTGGAGACCTCACGCCCCACGTGTTGAGCAATTCGGCGGTACGTCCACCCGGCCTCCCGCATGCCCACTATACGCCCTCGCTCAAAGTCCGTCAGCTGCACATACGGTTCACGTCCACGCTGTCGCGGCATGCTACCAGTGTTAAAGACTGCGATGGAGCTCCGTATGCCAGAGCAAAGTGGCTGACACTGACGGCGGCGGTGCACAAATGCTGCGCAGCTAGCGCCATTCGACGGCCAACACCGCGGTTCCTGGTGTATCCGCTGTGCCGTGCGTGTGATCATTGCTTGTACAGCCCTCTCGCAGTGTCCGGAGCAAGTATGGTGGGTCTGACACACCGGTGTCAATGTGTTCTTTTTTCCATTTCCAGAAGTGTATGTGAGGATAGATAGCTAATTTTCGTTTGAATGCGACACGTAACTGTCTTACATGAAGTTCGATTTTCTACGTGTTGCTTTCCGTTTTGATGTCACGGTTGCTTATATACCTGCTGTAATATCTTTCAGACAGTTTAAGATTTAATATACACTAAAGGGATTTCCAGTACTGTACTGTAATTCATTTTATCTACCTTATTGCATGCGCCAAAACTAAATTTTTTTCAAAAATATTTACCAAGTTTTGCTGCTACATCACTATGTGCTTCGGTCTTCTGAAGAATAGTCTTCTAATCAGCATCGACTGTACCGTACCAGATGTTGTACTTTCTCGCCTGTTAGATACGTTTTTCTGTTTTCATTATTTCCACTGAGTTCACTGCACGCTCGTCGATACAACAGATCTACGTGATGTGGCTGCTGGCTCAGCCGTCTGTGTGATAACACGGTGAAGCATGCGGCTGCTGGCGCACACACCTGTATTGTGAGACAAACTGGCACACTCTGCGGAGGCTGGCCGGTTGCCGCGGCGGCGAAGCCACCCTCTGTGTGGCCGACACGGTGCAACAACACGCATTGCGACGACGCTGATTTCCCGTTAACAGACCTCGCGCACAGACCACGTTCTGTGTTGCCAGGCCATTAGTGAGGCGTCGAAAGACCAGGTATTGTGGAAATTTGTGGTAAGGACTATGAGACCAAAAGGCTGAGATCATGGGTCCCTAAACAACTTAATCTACAGACAACTTAATCTACCTTAAAGTGACTTACGCTAAGGACAACATACACACCCATGCCCAAGGGAGGACTCTAACCTCAGACGGAGGGTACCGCACTTACCGTGACAAGGCGACTCAGGCCACGACACTACCCCGCGCGGCCTACGACCAGGTGAGCGGTCCGCTATGATTGTGTTTATCAATTGTCTTTCTATAATCTGAAGTTACATGTTGGGTTCGGCGTGCTCAACACTTACGAACAAAGAGGTGTATAATAGAGTCACAAGTGAAAAAAAGTCTAAGATTTGCAACATATTGTTCACTCTGGGTATAACACAGTTGTGAAGGCTGCAAGGAAGTTGTAAAACCTTGCGCTGTGTGTGGAGCAAGCGCTTTCGGGCAAAACATGCCATAACAGGATTTTATTCTCTAAGGAACTGTCGTTCGTTCTGTCATGACTCATTTTGTACATTCAGAAAGTCCCGATAACTGACGTAAGTGACGAACCGCGACCATTTAACCGTAGAACCCCATTTCCTTTCAGTAGACAACAGTCAGTAGTCGGGTGAAGGAGTACAACCGACTCTAACTGACAGCAAAGAAAATCAAAGAGTTGACTATTACTGAATTTTAGCTTGAACGTTACAACGTTCATCCTATATCCTCCTTTCGAGACACTGTCCATTCCGTTCAGCTGCTCCTCCAGGTCTTTTGCTGTCTGTGACAGAATTACAATGTCGTCAGCGAACCTAATTTTTTTTTTAATTTCTTCTCCATGGAGTTTAATTCCTACTCCAAATTTTCTTTTTGTTTCCTTTACTGCTTGCTCAGTATACAGATTGAATAACATCGGGGATAGGCTACACCCTGTCTCACTGCCTTCCCTACCACTGCTTACCTTTCGTGCCCCTCGACTCATAACTGCCATCTGGTTTCTGTATTTTAACCGAGCCCCCTTCAGAATTTGAAAGAGAGTATTCCAGTCATCATTGTCAAAAGCTTTCTCTATGTCTACAAATGCTAGAACCGTAGGTTTGCCTTTCCTTAATCTATTTTCGAAGATAAGTAGTAGGGTCAGTATTGCCTTAAGTGTTCCAACATTTCTAGGGAAACCAAACGGATCATACTCGAGGCCGGCTTCTACCAGTTCGTCTGTAAGGAATTCGCGTTAGTATTTTGGAGCCGTGGCTTATTAAACTGATTGTTCGGTAATTTTCACATGTGTCAACCCCTGGTTTCTTCGGGATTGGAATTAATATATTCTTTTTGAAATCTGAGGGCACTTCGCCTGTCTCAAACATCTTGCTCGCCAGATGGTAGAGTTTTGTCAGGGCTGCTCTCTCGAGGCTGTCAGTAGTTCTAATGGAATGCTGTCTAATCCCGGGGCCTTGTTTCGACTTAGGTCTTTCAGTGTTCTGTCAGACACTTCACGCAGTATCATATCTCCCATTTCATCTTCATCTACATCCTCTTCCATTTCCATAATATTGTCCTCAAGAACATCGAACTTGTATAGACCATCAACATACCCCTTCCAAATTTCTGCTTTCCTTTCTTTGCTTAGAACTGGCTTTCCATCTGGGCTCTTGGTATTCATGCAAGTGGTTCTCTTTTCTTCAGAGGTCTGTTTAATTTTCCTGTAGGTAGTATCCATCTTACCCCCAGTGGTATACGCCTCTATATCCTTACATTTGCCCTCTAGACATCCGTCCATAGCTATTTTGCACTTCCTGTTGATCTCATGTTTTAGACGTTTGTATTCCTTTTTGCCTGCTTCATTTACTGCGTTTTTGTATTTTCTCCTTTCATCAATTAAATTCGGTATCTTTCCTGTTACCCAAGGATTTCTATTAGTCCTTGTCTTTTTATCAACTTGATCATCTGCTGCCTTCACTATTTCATCTCTCCAGGCTACCCATTCTTCTTCTACTGTATTTCTTTCCCCCATTCTTCTCTATCATTCCCTAATGCTCTCCCTGAAACTCTCTGCAACCTGTGTCAGTTTATCCAGGTCCCATCTTCTCAAATTCCCATCTTTTGCAGTTTCTTTAGTTTTAATCTACAGTTCATAACCATTAGATTGCGGTCACAGTCCACATCTGCTCCTGGAAATGTGTTACACTTTCAAACCTGGTTCCTAAATCTCTGTCTTACCATTATATCTGAAACCTTCTACTATCTCCAGGCCTCTTCCATGTATTTGCACCTACGGTAAGGCTATCTGTATCGTTTAGGGACGCAAGCCTCCCCATCAACGGCAAGGTCCATGGTTCATGGGGGGAGGTCCCCCAATTCTATTCAATACCTCGTCATTAGTTAGTTATCACATAACTTATGAGGAGGTATTGAATAGAATTGGGGAGAAGAAAAAATTGTGTCACAAGTTGACTACAAGAGGGGATTGGTTGTTAGGACATGTTCTGAGGCATCAGGGGATCACCAATTTACTACTGGAGGGCAGCGTGTAGGGAAAAATTCGTAGGAGGAGACTAAGAGATGAATACACTAAGCAGATTCGGAAGGATGTAGGATGCAGTAGGTACTGGGAGATGAGGAAGCTTGCACAGGATAGAGTAGCATGAGAGCTGCATCAAAACCAATCTCTGGACTGAAGAACACAACAACAACAACAACAACAACAACAGGAAATCTCCACGAGTAAAGATCAGTTTGAACAAAATATTTTGCAGTTGATCCCTCAATAATGATGTTGTCCACCACCTCCCCATGGTCGTGTCTATCGCAGCTGGTGTTTGTTGCCAACAATTAAGATATGTAATATTGCTTAGCATTGTAGCTTACGACGAAAGTCTACTTTAAGAAAACAGAAAGTGCTGTAACATAAACGTGCCTATAACATCTTGATTGAAAAATATATTGCTCATCATGGACCTCGAAACGGTCTGTGTTTATTTGCTATCCCATGTCAAACTGAACAGGGTGCAAATCTGGCATTTCATAGTGATAATTTATTTATTGATTTTTGATCTGACTGCCTGTAGCTCTGTCACGAAACAGATAAAATATGTGGCCTTTAGTAGGACTGGAACCGTGACCCAAAGCAGCCCTCACAACAAAAGCAAAGACGTTACCTCAGTGCCACTGAATCGCTCCTGTGATAGTCTTTTCTTTATTGTCCCAGTGTCGGCGAAAACTGATGAAATGCAATGTAAAATACGGGACTGGTTTAAGCTTCTACTGTGAGTGACCTCCCTGGATTCAAAAGCACACAGGAAATAACTCACATTATTCTGTCAAGCTGACGAGGAAATGGCAAGCGAGTTTGTCAACAAATTTATGTGTTTAAAAGTGAAGATTTTAGGTTACGCTTTACCGCGACTGTTTTTGGCATTAAAGAAAAAACTAGTTTACTGTTACCAGTGACAGTTTTATTTATTTCCACAATTGTGGAAATACCACAACAGTGGAGATAAATAAGACAGTGACTGGTAACAGTAAACTTGTTGTTTCATTTGAAGTTTATATGTCATCTAGAAAGTAACTCGGCGGTCACACAATTGCCAAACATGTCCTATGTTGACATAAAAGTTTTCTGGGTATGGTTACCGCTGCCAACTTCTGGGTTTACTGGCGAGTTTTAGCTATTACAGTGCCACTTATACTTTGGCATTATTGTTCACTGTACACGACATTACGTCCAATTTAAAAGGTTTGTTGATAACTTACTTTATTATGAGTCATTAGTTTTCTGACTGGTCTGAACCTCTCCTGCGAAGTTTCATATCAGCGCACACTTCGGTGCAGAGTGAAAATCTCATTCTGGAAACATCCCCCAGGCTGTGGCTAAGCCAAGTCTCCGCAGTATCCTTTCTTTCAGGAGTGCTAGTTCTGCAAGGTTCGCTGGAGAGCTTCTGTAAATTTTGGAAGGTAGGAGACGAGATACTGGCAGAAGTAAAGCTGTGACGACCGGGAGTGAGTCGTGCTTCGGTAGCTCAGATGGTACAGCACTTGCCCGCGAAAGTCAAAGGTCCCGAGTTCGAGTTTCGGTCGGGCACACAGTTTTAATCTGCCAGGAAGTTTCAACCCGTTACATTGTATACCATGCCCTAATTCCTGGAAAAGTCCCTCACTGCATGCTGCTCACCCTTGTCCGCCCGCCTTTTGTGACTTGTTGTATGCTTGATTATGGCATGGAGAAATTTATCAAGACTATATAGCGGGCGCTCGAGTGTCTAACATTTCAGCTGGCGTAACTTCTGCGTTAGCCTTGTATAATACTGTACCCGTGGTCTAGAGTTAGCGCCTTTGATTCCTAATCAAAACGTATTCGATCTCGGGTTCGATCCCCGCGGCTGCCTAAATTTTGACAAATAATCAGCATTGGCGCCCGAAGACTTCCAGCATAAGAAGTAAGCCTCATTCTGCCAACGGCCTTGTCAAAGAGGGCGGAGGAGCGGATAGAGGTTCAGGGCACTCTCTTGTCCTAGAGGTAGGAAATTGTCCCTAAAGGCGGAAGAATCAGAAATGATCAACGACATGAGGATGCAGAAGGCAATGGAAACCACTGAATTAAAGACACGTAACGTTTATCCACAGGACATGTGGCCTCTAGTTGAAGAAGTGTCATGATGATCTCTCCATTGGCAAAAGATTCCGGAATCGTCCCCCATGCGGAACTCCGGGAGGGGACTGCCAAGGGGGAGGTTACCATGAGAAAAAGATTGAATAATCAACGAAAGGATAATGTTCTACGAGGCGGGGAGTGGAATGTCAGAAGCTTGAACGTGGTAGGGAAACTAAAAATCTGAAAAGGGAAATGCAAAGGCTCAATCTAGATATAGTAGGGGTAAGTGAAGTGGAAGGAAGGATTTCTGGTCAGATGAGTATCGGGTTATATCAACAGCAGCGGAAAATGGTATAACAAGTGTAGGATTCGTTATGAATAGGAAGGTAGGGAAGAGGGTCTGTTACTGTGAACAGTTCAGTGACCGGGTTGTTCTAATCAGAATCGACAGCAGACCAACACCGACAACGATAGTTCAGGTATACATGCCGACGTCGTAAGCTGAAGATGAACAGATAGAGAAAGTGTATGAGGATATTGAAAGGGTAATGCAGTATGTAAAGGGGGACGAAAATCTAATAGTCATGGGCGACTGGAATGCAGTTGTAGGGGAAGGAGTAGAAGAAAAGGTTACAGGAGAGTATGGGCTTGGGACAAGGAATGAAAGTGGAGAAAGACTAATTGAGTTCTGTAACAATTTTCAGCTAGTAATAGCGAATACCCTGGTCAAGAATCACAAGAGGAGGAGGTGTACTTGGAAAAGGCCGGGAGATACGGGAAGATGTCAATTAGATTACATTATGGTCAGACATAGATTCCGAAATCAGATACTGGATTGTGAGGCGTACACAGGAGCAGATATAGACTCAGATCACAATATAGTAGTGATGAAGAGTAGGCTGAAGTTCAAGACATTATTCAGGAAGAATCAATACGCTAAGAAGTGGGATACGGAAGTTCTAAGGAATGACGAGATACGTTTGAAGTTCTCTAACGCTATAGATACAGCAATAAGGAATAGTGCAGTAGGCAGCACAATAGAAGACGAATGGACATCTCTAAAAAGGGCCATTACAGAAGTTGGGAAGGAAAACATAGGTACAAAGAAGGTAGCTGCGAAGAAACCATGGGTAACAGAAGAAATACTTCAGTTGATTGAAGAAAGGAGGAAGTACAAACATGTTCAGGGAAAATCAGGAATACAGAAATACAAGTCGCTGAGGAATGAAATAAATAGGAAGTGCAGGGAAACTAAGACGAAATGGCTGAAGGAAAAATGTGAAGACATCGAAAAAGATATGATTGTCGGAAGGACAGACTCAGCATACAGGAAAGTCAAAACAAACTTTGGTGACATTAAAAGCAACGGTGGTAACATTAAGAGTGCAACGGTAATTCCACTGTTAAATGCAGAGGAGAGAGCAGATAGGTGGAAAGAATACATTGAAAGCCTCTATGAGGGTGAAGATTTGTCTGGATGTGATAGAAGAAACAGGAGTCGATTTGGAAGAGATAGGGGATCCAGTATTAGAATCGGAATTTAAAAGAGCTTTGGAGGTCTTACGGTCAAATAAGGCAGAAGGGATAGATAACATTCCATCAGAATTTCTAAAATCATTGGGGGATGTGGCAACAAAACGACTATTCACGTTGGTGTGTAGTATATATGAGTCTGGCGACATACCATCTGACTTTCGGAAAAGCATCATCCACACAATTCCGAAGACGGCAAGAGCTGACAAGTGCGAAAATTATCGCACAATCAGTTTAACAGCTCATGCATCGAAGCTGCTTACTATAATAATATACAGAAGAATGGAAAAGAAAATTGAGAATGCGCTAGGTGACGATCAGTTTGGCTTTAGGAAATGTAATGGCACGAGAGAGGCTAATCTGACGTTACGGCTAATAATGGAAGCAAGGCTGATGAAAAGTCAAGATACGTTCATAGGATTTGTCAATCTGGAAAAAGCGTTCGACAATATAAAATGGTGCAAGCTGTTCGAGATTCTGAAAAAATAGGGGTAAGCTATAGGGAGAGACGGGTCATACACAATATGTACAACAACCAAGAGGGAATAATACGAGTGGGCGATCAAGAACGAAGTGCTGGTATTAAGAAGGGTGTAAGACAACTCTGTAGCCTTTCGCCCCTACTCTTCAATATGTACATCGAGGAAGCAATGATGGAAATCAAAGAAAGGTTCAGGAGTGGAATTAAAATACTAGGTGAAAGGATATCAATGATACGATTCGCTGATGACATTGCTATCCTGACTGAAAGTGAAGAAGAATTAAATGATCTGCTGAACGGAATGAACAGTCTAATGAGTACATAGTATGGTTTGAGAGTAGATCGGAGAAAGACGAAGGTAATGAGAAGTAGTAGAAATGAGAACAGCGAGGAACTTAACATCAGGATTGATGGTCACGAAGTCATTGAAGTTAAGGAATTCTGCTACCTAGGCAGTAAAATAACCAGTGACGGACGGGGCAAGGAGGTCATCAAAAGCAGACTCGCTATGGCAAAAAAGGCATTTCTGGCAAAGAGAAGTCTGCTAATATCAAATACCTTCCTTAATTTGAGGAAGAAATTTGTGAGAATGTACTTCTGAAGTATAGCATTGTATGAGAGACAATCAAGGATTGTGGGGATACCGGAACAGAAGAGAAAAGAAGCATTTGTGATGTGGTGCTACAGACGAATGTTAAAAATTCGTTATTTTCTTCATTCTCCGATGGACAACTAACTGTGTTTGTCCTTCGGCAGCCAAGAAAAGAATAACAGCACGTTGTACCCGTTTGGTTGCATATCATGGCAGCGTCGCCATAGTTGAGTTTCCCACTTTTACCACACGCGCTTCGTAAAGGGTCACGAATGCCACCCTAATCCCTTACCTGCACGTCGGTACTTATATACCTGCATCAGATTCGCGATTGTGGCATATGCACGTCAGAAACTCAAAAGAAAGTTTTTGATGGCCCCATATATATGCATAGAACATCGTCTCCCGTCCAGATGACGGTCTTACGTGGGCCAAAGAGCTTCATCTTCGGTCAGCTGCGTCCTCAATAACCTGCTCGTCAACAAGCTGCCACTAGCCCTAATTGTTGTACATCTCAGGCAGGTGTCTCTAAAGGACGACAGTAACAAGTCTTCAACAGCACATCGGAGGTCGCCAAGGCTCCTACCTCCAGCGCCCGGCACCTGCGGGCTGGGCCTGTTGTTCCCGGCCACAGTGGCCTATGTAAGCCCTTTGGTCTCTTCGCCTGCCTTACATCAGCACAGCCGGCATGCTCAGGCAACACCACTACCATGTGTACACACGCACTGCCGCAAGCCGAGATGCACAGCTGCGAGTTAGGCCAAGGTAACCACCATACCCTGTCTAAACATCCGCTCTAATGACACGCCGTCTTTTAGTTCTGTACGGAGGACAGAAAGAATGCACACTCCTGAGTCCACCTCACTGATCCCCAGTATTTTTTTTTTATTTACTTAATCGTGTCCAAGCCATAGACAACCTACATATTACATATACACACAAATACAAATACATACACACATGTTTAAATAAAACTAACCCAAAATGGGGAGTCACATTACAATATAAAGACAAACAGAGAATATATATCATATCGCGTCCCGACAAAATTCAACACCTTTAACTGCCACTGCCGTAGCGTTTGCCAGATCTTCTTTCCTGCACACTTCCCCCACGTTACTGCGTTCCAGGAGGTGGTCCATTGTTTGGGTCTGTCTGCACTGGCACGTGTCCGTCCCGTCTCGGTGTCCCCATTTACACATGTTTATGTAGCATCAGCCCACCCCAGTGCGTAGTCGTTTGAGGGTTCTCCATAATGGCCATTTTAGTTCATTTCCTGAGGCCAATTCTTCCTGGGGTGAGATTAGAGGTGCCTGGTCTCCTGTAGGCAGTGTTGCTGGCCATTTTGACAATCTGGCCTTTTGTTTTGAGGTTTCGAGCGGTTGAACTGAGGTGAGGAAACTCCGTCTTGATTTTAGATGTGTGTGTGGAGGGTTCTGTCCGAAGAGAGGATGGCACTGGTAGCGCAGCTGCTTGAGGCGCCCTGCTTCGCTTGCTGTAGCTCGTCTGATGTTGGGTGGAGCTATGCCACTAAGCAAATAAAGTTGGCTAACCGGGATGGGTCTTAGGCATCCCGTGATTACGTGACAGGCATCGTTCAGCAGAGGATACACTCGTTTCGCATGCGCTGATCTTCCCCAAACTGTGGCAGCGTATTGAGCAACCGAGTAGGAGAGTGCAAGTGCCGACGTACCTAAAGTATGTGGGTCGGCACCCCATTTTGTGGAGGTGAGCTTAGTCACGAGATTGTTTCTTGTTGATAGTTTGCCCCTGACCTTGTCTACATGATGTCTGTAAGTAAGTGTGCGATCAAGGGTGACGCCTAAATAATAAGCACTGCTGCTGAACGCGATCCGTTGGTTGTTCCACGTGATGTTTAGGGTATATATGGCGTATCGGTTTCGAAGATGGAATAGGCAGGACAATGTTTTTGCTGCGTTCGGGCGTAGGCAGTTGGCTTCCTAGTACGGCGTTAGACCGTTGAGGGCATTCGTAAGGCTAATTTCAATGTCGTTAAAGTTCCGACCCTGCACGGCTATTGCAAATCGTCCGCGTAAGCAGAGCTCCTAGTCCCTGGTGCAACTGTTTGATCATTCACATATATGTTGTAAAGTTTGGGTGCGAGGACACTGCCTTGGCGTAGTCCATTTTTCTGGATACGCCATCGGCTTCGCTTCCTCCTAGGTTTACGATGAACCGTCTGTTGAGAAGAGTTGATATTATTTGTATCAAACCGACATCATTAGTCATAGCGTATATTTTAGTGAGCAGCAGTTTGTGATTTACAGTGTCGAATGCCTCCAGTAGAACGCAACTCATTGCTTCTGAACATGCCATGCTGGTGCAGGCACGACCGTACTGGCCGATAATAGTATTCGCTCCCCATGCAGATTACTTTATCCGAAAGTGTGCTGGAAAGAATGGCTCCGAATTTTTTATGAAGAAACTCCTAAAGCTTTTTAAATAAAACAAACTTTTCTGACATTCTACATCGTTATGATGAATGTTTCTGGTGATGTACCAGCTTACTTTCGTAAAAACATCATCCACTCAATTCCAAAGATTGAAAGGACCGGCAAGTGTGAGAATTATCCCACAACCAGCTTAAGAGCTCAGGAATCGAAGTTACTAGCAAGAATAATCAGCGGGAAAATGGGAAAGAAAGTTGAAGATGTGTTAGATGACGATCAGTTTGGTTACAGGAAAAGTAAAGGCACCAGAGAGGCTATTCTATCGTTGTGGTTGATAATGGAAGCAATACTAAAGAAAAATCAAGACACGTTATAGGATTTGTCGATCTGGAAAAGAGCGTTCGACAACGTAAAATGGTGCAAGGTGTTCGAAATCCCAAGAAAAATAGGCGTGAGTTATAGGTAAAGGCGGGTAATACACAATATGTACAAGAACCATGAGGCTTCTCTGAACGGAATGTACAGTCTGACGAGTACAGCATATGGTTTGAAAGTAAATCTAAAGTAATGAGAAGCAGCGGAAATGAGACCAACTAGAAACTTAACATCAGAATTAGTGATCACGAAGCAGACGAAGCTAAGGAATATTGCTACCTAGGCAGCAATGTAATCATTGACGGACGGAGCAAGGAGGACCTGAAAAGCAGACTATCACTGGCGAAAAGGACCTTCGTGCCAAAAAGAACTCTCCTGCTATCAAACATGGTCTAAATGTGAGGGAGAAATTTTGAGAATGACCGTTTGGAGCTTAGAATTTTATAGTAGTAAAATACGTACTGTGGGAAAACCAGATAACGGATATGATGCTACAAAAAAAACTGAAAATTATGTGGACCGATAAGGTAAGGAATTGGGGGGGGGGGGGGGGGTTTCTCCATAGAATTGGCCAGGGAAGGAATATGTGGAAAACACTGATAAGAAGTCTGGACAGGATGATAGGACATATGTTAAAACATTGGGGAATAATTTCCATGGTAGTAGAGGGAGCTGTAGAAGGTAAAAACTATAGAGGAAGACAGAGATTGGAAAGCATTCAGCAAGTAATAGAGGACGTAGGTTTGCAAGTGCTACTCTGACATGAAGAGATTGGAACACGAGAGCAATTTGTGGCCGGCGACGTCAAACTATGAGACGTCTGATGGGAAAAAGAAACATTAATCTTCATTTCTACATATTTATTTCTAAACATAGTCACCTTGGCGAAGAACACATTTTTCTTTCAAACAGGAGACCGGATAGCTGGATAAGTCACTGTTGAATGTTTGTTTTTGTTGACGGAATCACAACCCTACCTCTCCTTGACGCACTTCATCACTATCAAAGTGATGTGCAAGAAAGTGTTCTTTAAGTTTCAGAAAAAGACGAAATTCGTATGGGACGACCTCAGGTGTTTATTCAGGGTGATCCATGACAGTGAACCCAAGGCGTCTGATTGTTGCAGTGATTGTAGCGCCCGTGTGTGTTCTGGCGCTGCCAAGCTCAAGGAGAGGGCGTTCCACGTATGGACGGACGCTTGTAATTTGTGCGCTCAATATTCTGAGGATGCCTCAGGCACCGACGTAGTTCATTACACCCCGCCATGTTACGCTCTATAAGTCAGAGCCCCCTAGCGGCAGAGGGTAGTAACTTCCGCAGCGGAGTGGGAAAGTCGACTAGACATGTAATCCGTCAACAGATACTGAGAACAGAATACAAGAATTCGGTGACATTACTTTTCAGTACGCTCTCGTGTATCTCACATTATGCTCTGGTAGAACAACGTGTAATGAAGCAGGAAGTGTAAGTCTGAGAGATGAAACAGTGATTTTCCCAACAATACTGCAAGAAAAATCAGCGCTTCATGATCATAAAAATCCCTGTTCAGATACATTAAAAGTATTTGTATGCTTTAGCTTTAAAAAGGTGTTATATTATGACGTGCTTCAAATTTTACATTCCATACTTTACCATTGAAAAGCTAAAAACAGTTTTATTTTTATTTAATAAAATTCTGTAGTATTTCAGCAGATGGTGAATGCAGAGGAAAAACTGCGTCCTCCAGTGTGAGTGAGCAACGAATGTGAACTGTAGGAAACTCATTCGTGTCTTGGACTCAACGTGGACTGCACTAACATGGACATACAGCTTCAAAATTGCAGAGTACATTTGGAGGATGTTGGCAATAATGGGGCAGCATATACCCAACAAAATGCAGTTTCTTAGTGTCCTGGTCTATTGTTGCTTTTCTCTGGGTTTTTGAGGTGGGCAAGGATATATCTTTCTTCGCATTTGTCCAGAAAGTACCCTTTCTATAAAGAATTAAAGAGGTTGTTTTCGCTAATGTGCACCGTATGACTATCTTTTGCGAGGGGAGATGTGAAGATAGATCTGTTTCTAGGTTATTTATTTTTAATTCTGTCAGTTCATCCCACTGAGTTCTAAAATTTTCTCCCGTTTGTTGGATGTAGTTAATCTTACTGTCAGAGCAGTAAATGGTGTACAAGTCATTCTTTTGGTATATGTCTCTCATTGAGACAATGTCATGCATTAAAAATAAGTAACAGTGAATGTTACATTTTTTACGCATCGTGTACAATAAATTGTTTAAAACATTTTGAATCTATGTGATATCTGTCCATAGAATGGAGTCATACATTTTTTTTTTGTGCTGTTCATTATTTCGTGGTAATAGCCGCTATTCTGGGCTGTATTTCGTAACCAGTTAAATCCCTTCTTTTATCCTTGTTTTACTTCACAAGCATGTAGTGAGAATTTACGACAGATAGATTTCTTATATTCGGCAAGATAACATTATGTGGCAGGAACAATGATGTAGCGAGATATAAGTTTATGATAAATTCTAAAATGTTGATTTGTGGGAATTATAACATCTAAAGCATTTGCTATAGAACAACACTTGGTGAAAGGGGGGGGGGGGGGCGAGTGAGAGGTGTACTTGTGGCAGGAACAATGATGTAGCGAGATATAAGTTTATGATAAATTCTAAAATGTTGATTCGTGGGAATTATAACATCTAAAGCATTTGCTATAGAACACCACTTGGTGAAGGGGGGGGGGGGGGGGGGGCGAGTGAGAGGTGTACTTTGCGACCATCGTTTGTAAATATTGCAATGCAGTCACGTCAAAATTCTACAATTTTGAAAAAATAGTTTGTTGTACGTAGTAGTTTCTTGTAACAGATTCCATAATTGTTTTAAATTTTTGTGAGGTTTTCCCAGGTTCTGGATTCTACTTACACATCAGCAATTTTTTGGGTTGTCATAAAGTAAGTACTCCGCCTTACTTCAAGTACACGTTACTAAAACTGCGTCAGTATTGTTGGGGTTAATACTTTTACCCGCGCGTGGAAGTTATTATCACTGTGCATTTTGTTGAAGGTCTTTGCAAATTGTTCGATATCTTGTGAGCAACGGAAAAATCCGACAGCATAAATATATCGTTTGCAGTACGCTACAAAGACATTTATTTTAGTCGTCCAAGAACATATTTTTCAAAGTGTTGAAGAAAATATTTGCCCTGTACATGCCAAGAGAGATACCAAACCAATCCATCTCTTTGAAGGTAGTTCGTATTTTGTAAAATATAGTAATCTAATTTGTACTCTTCCCAGTTAGCAAATTGTTTTTATTTATTATTATAGTTCCATTTACAAGAAGAACTAGTGTACATGCTTGTTATATGTACGTAGCTATGCGAACCTCGCATTGGCAGGGATTACAGGTACGTATGTTTATTTCCACAAGTTTGTAACTGTTTTTCTTTCTACAGTCTAATTAATTTGAAAGGTATGATGGTGTCTCGGTAGTTTATCATGTTTCTTTCTCCAGGAAGTAGCTACGTTTACGTATAAGGTTAGATGTGGCCTGGGCTTATAATCCCACTTCCGTCTCTGTCTGGCGTGCTTTGTGAATAGACGTGAGCAGTCCAAGAACCCAGCAGAGGACGAACTTTGTAACGTACAAGTTGCTGTTCAAGACGCTGGAACATAATCTGTGAATGAGTTTCAGTTTTTTCACTATCGTCTCGACTGTGATGCACCGGTCTTCTAATACTGGAGCCTCGTTGTTGCTTGTGATTCCAGATGCTTTATAGGTGGATGCTCTGCCAGTTCCGTCTTCGTTATCCAGAATGGAAGAGCCTGCCCAGCCTAACCATTGTGTCACCAGATGGTACACAATTGTCGTACACTTCCACTAACGCAGTATGTCCTGGTATAACGTTGTACCCGTTCCAGTGGAGAAAAAACCGCAAATTTTCCACTTTATTAATGGGTTTTTCCACTTTGTTGTGGCTCTTGTTGTGACTTGCTACAGTGCTGTGTGTCAGAAATGCGGAAATGTATCTCGAAAATGACAGGAAATACATAGTAACTTAATTTCTCCGAGGTGCGACTAAGCTACTTGTAATTATTAAGTCTTGGTCAATGTCTGGCACCATTTCATCCTGTCACCCAGCGGAATGCATCTACCTTTGTACTATGATGTTAGACGTTAGGTTCCACTTACACAAGACTATGACAGTGACGCAAATTTCAGGCAAAGTAGTCTTTATTGTTATCGAATTGAATCTACCAAAATGTTTCGTCCCTTATAAGTACATTTTATCCTCCAACATTCGACGGTCTTTGGTGTGACGTCCTGTGTGCTAGATTGCAGTTGAAATTGCTCGTCAATATTTTATAAGGTTTTAGTCTTTAGTTACTTGTTTTAAAGTTTATTTCCGTTAATATTTGTTGTAAAAGTAGCTTATTAGTGGAATTTTCATTAATCTCAGTCTTTCTTCCTGTGTTATTGACTCGAGTGGTCTGATATTCGTGACTATGTTTACGATGTTCGTCCAAGCCTCACACCTCAGTAGTGTGTCTACACTATTCTGCGTGCAGTTGCAGCTGTAGCGGTTATTAAGCTAAGTACTGTCAGTTTTTTTGTGCACTGTCATACTGTTATTAAATTTAATAGTTTTCAGCGGTGTTTCATGCTGTTTATGGCGATGTAACGATTTAATAAACTTTTGGAAACGTTCGCTAATTTTGTTTTCTAGAGTTTTCTGTGCGTTGAAGTCGTTAAGTAAGTTTCGTGCTTTAGCTTTGAGCTGACGTTTCTTATTGTTCTTGTGAAATATTTCAGTAAAATTTTCATTCGGCGTTTTAATTTCGTTGAGTGTTCTAGTGGGTGCTTTAATTTTTTTCTTTTAGCTACTAATTTTGTGAAGTTTTGTTGGTATTGGTATTAGCTGCGGTGTAGTACTATTAAGAAGAGTAGTTGCTTTCTTAGTAGACAGAGAATTTCGAAAGAGCTATTGTTACTTCTATAAATAGTTCTACTGGTGTAACTGAACTTAGGTAACAGACGTATAGTTTTTTTTTTTCAGTAACTGTAAAATTTTCCCATGAGAGTGAAGTTTGGGCTCTGTCGTAGGTTTTGAGTAGTGGGTTACGGTATGGGCTTTGTTCAAAGTATATTCATTGGGAGGAATTCTGTGGGGAAGCCAGTGGGCATTATAGCGAGAGTCTCTCCTGGGAATGCAGAATATGTAGTAGAAATAAGTTGATACAGGATCAGGAGCTTCAGATTTGTGCAAATTAAGGTGCAGTTACAACGCGCAAAGGAGGAACTAGATAGGTTGAGGAGAAGTGTGGTGCAGAATGGGAACTGGCAGTTGGCAAGAAGGCAGCTGGAAGGAAGAGGTATTCATACAGTTATATTTTGCATATATGCAAAAAATTTGACCAACTATCAGTGTTGAGTGGAGCGGACCAGTCCTCAACAGTTGGGAGGTTCTGTTGTTAGGTAATTCACGCGGTAGAGGTATCGGCCAGCAGTTGCAGGGAGTGTGGGGAGTGAGCACCAGTTCACCAGTATTGTGAAGCCTAGTGCGGGGTTAGGAATGTTACAAAGGAGGGTCAGGCAGTGATGGTGGATGGAGCAGGGAACCGTCTTGATAGGACGAGAAATATGATGTAGCTGGTGAGCCGGTAACGACAGCTACTCAAACTGGGGCACTCATGTGCATTCCGTGCAACTGTTTCAGTGTCATGAAGGGCCTCATCTTAATGCAGCTGTTAGGCGCGTTAACATGGGGCTGGAGAGGGCGTTCATGGCAGAGGGCATGGTGGATCACATTTCAGTGATGTCTGTTGGGTCTATCAGTAGATCGGGTTTCACTACGCGTGGGCTGAACATCAATAATTATGGGAAAGTGAGGCTGGCAAAGCTTATAGGTGACAGTATAGTGGGTGGTGGTGGGATCGCTCATGCAAAAGTTCCTGTAGTAGTTGGTGTTAGAGCTGAACATTTTTTAGATTGAAGTCAGCTGATAGGTATACCTGCTTAAAGGAAGCCCTCTAACAGAGGGCTCACCTTCAAAGGAAGCCATATTCCCAAGTAGAGAATGAATTAGTATATTTCATCAAAATAAAAAAGGTATTAGATATATAGTGAACTGATATAGATGTTGACTCCTAAATTATTGTTATAACCGAGTACCACTTAAATAATCTGACAACTCAGAGGCCTCCTTTGCCAGGATACAGATTAATTGGCTGTTTTTCAAGGAGTTCGTTAGGGGGTGGCGGATTGGCTGTGTACGTAAAAACCAGTATTCCAGTAGAGTCCATAGGCGTATCACGGTGCTGCACTGAACAGATATTTTATTTTAATATTTTGCAGGGGCAGCGAAACTTAGTGAAACTATAGTTCTTGTTGTTTATAGGTCGCAAACTCTGACTACAGAGCATTTCTGCTGAAGCTAGAGAGGGTTCGTCATTCACTTTGTAGGAGTTACCAGAATTACCCATATGTGGTGACTTCAATATAAATTTTGTATATGATGGTGCAAGAAAAAGTATGTTGGTAGATCCCCTAGATTCATATGATCTGATTCAGACTGTATTGTTTCCAACTAGAGTGCAGGGGCACAATGGCACAACAGTAGAAAATATTTTTATTCGTTCATAATTACTAGACGGGCGTTCAGTTAGTAAAAGGGTGAATGGCCTTTCAGACCATGTGCACAAATTTTAACCCTAAAATGCTTTTGTATAAAAACAAATATCACATATAATTACAAACTAATTAGGAAAGTTAATCCAAAAGCAATTGAGAGTTTTTTAAACCTTGTCAAGGAACAAGAGTGGCAGGATGTTTATGTTGTTGATAACATATATGATGCTTTCCTTAACACATTTCTCGTGCTCTTTGAGAGTTGCTTTCCATTAGAAAGTTCTAAAGAGGTATTAGCAGTAAACAAGGAAGCTCGGATGGCTGACTAGTGGGATAACAATATCATGTAGGACAAATCAGGAATGATATGAAAATGTTAGAAGTAGTCACAATCAAGCTACAAATCGCTCTGAGCACTGTGGGACTCAACATCTGAGATCATTAGTCCCCTAGAACTGAGAACTAGTTAAACCAAACTAACCTAAGGACATCACACACATCCATGCCCGAGGCAGGATTCGAACCTGAAACCGTAGCGGTCTCGCGGTTCCAGACTGCAGCGCCTAGAATC